>NW_008355253.1:2411143-2413789 GCF_000622305.1 Nannospalax galili | reverse complement strand
ATACCTCTGTGTTGACCCTCCTCTTTGTAGACTGGACACTGGTTCAAGTTCTGGTGGGATCTCCTCGGCTTCCAAGAGGACAGGTGACCCACCACAATTACAGGACATTTTGAGAGATGCTCATAGTCCCTGGAACTAGTCAACCTAGGAGGGCAAGGAGCAAAAAGTGCCCTTTATGTCCCTCTGACCAAATTAGTATAGGCCTCAAAGTATGTCTGTTAAACATCCAAGAAGGTTAGTTCCACCAGTCTTGTACTTTTAATTACTGTGTGTCATGTAGATAAATCTTGGGCAAACACCAATTGTTCTCAGATAAACCTTACCTAGACATCTATTTATTGATCTGCTATGTATAGTGTGTCAGTAGGTTGTAGGAGTAATATGGTTCCGTCTGGTTTTCAAAACTAGCTAGGCATTATTTATCTCTCACATTGTGTAGCCCCTCCATCATGGTTTCCCCAATCAAGGTGCCCCAATTTCCCCCCTTTCTCCTTTAATAATACCCTTCTCCTATGGTCCTACCTCTCTTGAACTCCTTCTTTCCCTTAATCCCCTAGATTCCTTGTATAGCCTTCCCTCTCCCCTCCCTTAAACTATCCCAATTTTTATCCATATCTCTCTTATTAAAGCCTGTTTCCTGCTGTTCTTCTCTTTTAGGTTCTTTCTTTACCTTTACCTCCCTGTTTCCTTTCCATTATCCTGATTCCTGTAGTTATGTCTGGATACATACTCACTTATCAGGATTTGGTTCTAGGATCCACATATGAGGGAGAACATATATCTATTTTTTTTTTCTAAGTCTGTGTTACTTCACTTAGTATAACAGTTTCTAGTTCCATCCATTTACCTGCAAATTTCATGATTTCATCTTCCTTTACTGCTGACTAAAAACTCCATCATATAAATGAACCACATTTTCATTATCCATTCATCAATTGAGGGACACTTAGGTTGCTTCCATCCTTAGCTATTGTGAAAAGAGCAGCAACAAGCATGGATGTACAAGTGTCTCTGCAATAGGATGAGTTCTTTGGGTATATGCCAAGGAGTGGTATAACTGGGTCAAATGGTAGGTTCATTTGTAGTTTTTTAAGAGTTCTCCACACTGCTTTCCATAGGGGTTGAACAAGTTTGCAGCCCCACCAGCAGTGGATGAGTGTTCCCCTTTCCCCACATCCTCTCCAACATTTGGTATCAATTGTTCTCTTGATCTTAGCCAGTCTGACTGGGGTAAGATGAAATCTTAAGTGGTTTTAATTTGCATTTCCCTAATTATTAGTGATGTTGAACATCTTTTAAGATGTTTCTAGCCATCTTTACTTCTTCTTTTGAGAACGCTCTGTTCAGATCCTTAGTCCATCTTTTAATTGGGTTGCTTCTTGTTCTCTGTTTTTTGAGTTCGTTATAAATTCTTCTTATTAAACCTCTGTCGGATATGTCGCTGGTGAAGATTTTCTCCCATTCTGTGGGTTTTCTGTTTGCTTCCTTGATTGTCTCCTTTTATTTACAGAAGATTTTTAGTTTAATGAGGGCCCATTTGTTAATTCTTGCCCTTGTTTCCTGAGCAATTGATGTCCAGTTTAGAAAATCCTTTCCTACACCTATATCTTGTAGATTTTTCCCAATGTTTTCTTCTAACAGTTTCAGAGTTTCAGGCTTTACATTGAAGTCTTTGATCTATTTGGAATTGACTTTTGTGCAGGGTGAAAGATAGGGGTTTAGTTTCATTCTTCTACTGGCCGAGATCCAGTTTTGCCAGCACCATTTGCTGAATATTCTGTCTTTCCTCCAGTGAATGTTTTTGGCCCCATTGTCAGATATCAGGTGGCTGAAACTGCATTTACTCATATTTGTCATTTTATTTCTATTTACAATCACGATGTAGCTGTACTTTTCCACAGTTATACCTTCATTGAATTTCTTTCTGCAACCCCTTTGCTATAGTCGTTTCTTTCTTCCGCTTTCTTTGCTTCAAGGACTCTCTGAAGGGCTGCTTTTGTGGACATGAATTCCTTCATCCGATTTATGACATGGAAAATTTTTCTTTCCCCTTCGACTATAATAGACATTTTGGCTGAGTATAATAATCTGGGTTGGCATCTGTGGTCATTTAAAACTGGAAATACTTTGGTCCAGGCTCTTCTGGCTTTCATAGTTTGCACTGAAAAGTCAGCTGTAATCCGAATGGGTTTTCCTTTATATGTGACTTGTTGTTTCTCTTTTACACTTTCAGTATTGTCTCTTTGTTTTGTATAGTGTTTTTACTATGATGTGCCATGGAGAGTTTCTTTTCTGGTCCTGTCTGTTTGGTGTTCTATGTGCTTCTTATATTTATATGTGCATGTCTTTCTTTAATTTTGGGAAATTTTCTTCCACAATTCTGTTGAAGATCTGGTCCATGCCTTTATCTTGGGATTCTCTCCTTCCTGTATGCCTATGATTCTTCTGTTTGGTCTTTTTATGGTGTCACACAATTCATGCATATTCCATTCTTGTGATTTCTTAAATTTTTCATAATCTTTGCTTGAATGGTCTAGTTCATCCACTTTATCTTCCAGTCTTGATACTCTGTTTTCCATTTCATTCATCCTATTGGTCAGGCTTGTTCTTGTCATTTCTAATTGGCTTACTGAGTGTTTCACTTCT
>NW_008355253.1:2405471-2411103 GCF_000622305.1 Nannospalax galili | reverse complement strand
TGAATTCATTTAGAAGTTTATCCCTATCTTCCTTCAGTTCTTTGATTTCTTTGTGTGTTCTTTAAATTCACTGAATTCTCTTTATCATGTTTATAATTGTTCTTTTGAGTTCTATGTCCTGCATTATCTCTAGGGGGTTCTCATTGTACTCCTCTAGAGGACTATTGGTATTTGGTGGGGATATGTTATTTTGGTTTTTATGTTACTATTTTTTCCTCTGTGATTTTGACATGTGAATTTCTTTTGTATCTTCTCATTCTTGTGTAAGACTCAAGCCTTCAAGTTTAGGTCTGCTTCTTTTTTTGTGTGAACTTTATGTCTTTGTGGTTTACTTTTTGGGCATGAAAAGATGGTTCCTCTAAGCTTCCTGTGCTCTCTTTTGATTTTATTTTGGAGTGGTCAGGTTGCTTTTGTCTTCAGGAGTTCCCATAGGGGCCCAAGTCAGATGAGGATCAGATGCTCTCAGGCTTTTTCTTAAGGTCTGGATCCCTCCAGGAAAGATTTGGGCCTCAGGAATTTGGGGGTTGGACTGGCCTGGGAGCCAGGCCCAGGAAAGATGCTGGTTTAGGGCAGCTGGTGGCCTTGCCACCCAGAGATGCAAAGGGAGATGGGGGTGGGAAGTGATCATAAGGGTCCCTGGGGACTGCACAGAGAAGTTGGGTTGGTCTGGATGCAAAGGACCAGGAAGAGGAAAGGTCAGCCCTGGTGTCCAGGAAAGAGGCTGGCAGGATGTCAGACCCAGGGAAGCAGAGGGCTGTGAGGTTGTGGCCAGGCTCAGAGTGCCCCTGGGGACCCAAGAAGGAACTGAGTTGGTCTAAGTGCAAAGGATCAAGCAGCAGTGGTGGTTCCTCAGGTGTCTGGAGCTCCAAGACAAGGCATGGGACAGGACCCATGCTAGGAGGAGAGACCAGTCAGGGAGATGGGAGGGCAAATGAAGCTAAGGGAGTCAAGGTGCAGAGGGCTTGATCGACTTACCCTGGAGTGAGAGGCCTGCCAGTAGTAGAGAGCTATTCCAGTTCCTTAAAGAAATGAGCTGAGATTTCAAAAGTTGGCCAAGGGAGAGGCCACAGTTTAAACTTTGTTGCTTAAATGGGTTCTATCAGATTTTTAAAATATTGTATTTATTATCTTTTTTAATGTGTATGAGTACATGTATGTAAGTGCATCCATGTTGTGCAATGCATGCAGAGGTCAGAAAAGGATATCAGAGTCCCCTGGAACTGGAGTTAAGGGCAGTTGTTAGTTGCCATGTGGGAGCTGGGAATTGAACCTGGATCTTCTGCAAGAACAACCAGTGTTCTTAACGGCTGAGCCATCTCTCCAGCCTCTCTATCAGATTCTTAAAGCCCTAACTCTCCTCTCCCACAGTAAAAACAGCTGGGTATGATAACTGCAACTTCATTTAAAAAAAATTGTGATTTCTAGTGTTTTTGTCAAGCTTTGTACATTGGATGCATGATTCCACACAGGCCATTCCAGGAACTGTCCCTGAATAAAAGTGTAATGTCAAGCCAGGCATGGTGGCCCACGCCTTTAGTACCAGTGTTGTACCTCATCCACTGGACCCCAAAAAGACCACCGAGGACCCAACACACCAAAATGCAAAAGCAAAGGTTTATGGTTTATTTGGGCTTACGCTCGGGCTCTCAGACCTCACCAACTCAACAGATCCATGCTGAGAGCCCAGAGTAAGGGAGAGTGGAGCCTTTTATAGGTTTTACACAAAGAGAGGAGGGGGATACTGAAGACACATATTGGTTGGTTCAAGGAGCCCGCGCACGCCAACATAATTTTAAACTGATTGGATGTATGAGATGCAGCCCTGGAAGTTTCTTATTGGTAGGTGCTATTCTCAGGGCTGTGGAAAGTGCTGACTGTTATCTGTGGGGCCAGGAGTCTCCGTTTTTACCTTATAGGGCAGTTTTCATGGCCAGGCTTGCTTAATCTATAGTTTCCTGGCAGGCGGGAGTCAGGGCATGTCTAGGCATGTTTAAAGCAGCAGCCAAGCATTTTACAGAAGCTAAAAGAGCAATTAGTGGGGATCTGGAGGGATTGGGGGGTAGCGGGTGAATGAAGAGGGTCTCAGGGTCCTATACCAGAACTTGCGAGGCAGAGGCAGGCATATGTTTATGAGTTCAAGGCCACCCTGGTCTACATAGTGAGTTCAAGTCAGCTGGGACCACAGGGAGACCCTGTCTCAAAAAGACAGAAAAAAAAAGTGTAATGTCAGGGCTGGAGAGATGGCTCAGCAGTTAAGAACACTGACTGTTCTTGCAGAAAATCCAGGTTCAAATCCTAGCACTCACATGGCAGTTAACAACTGTCTGTAACTCTAGTTCTAGGGGATCTAAGAGCCTCTTCTGTCCTCCACGGGCACTGCACAACAAGGGTGCACTTAATTAGACGTGGGCATAACACTCATACACATAAAATAAATAAATAAAATATTTTTTTTCCTAAAAAATGTGATGTTTCAGCTTCTGATTTCAAATAGTAGTAAATAAGTATTGACGCAAAATCATAATTCTCACCTCAAACAGGATAAGAGATAGTTTATTCTAGAGCCAAATATAAGTGACCATGGCCTGGGAACACAGATTCAGGTTACCCCCAAATTCCATGTTCCAGTGTGGTAACAGTAACATTAGGTTTTTATAGTAACAGAGCAAAGAAAAGATTTATGAATTAAGACACTTTTCAAATACATTGGTGTATATATTCAGTAGGCTGATCATAGTAAAATGTGTGTGTGGGGGGGGTTCTACTATAGGTCTCAGATGCTACCTGATGGCATTCTTAGCTTTTTGATTGGTGCAACCTGGTAGTCTGGTAAGCTAATACATTTTATTAGTCATAAGAATGTTAATTCAGAAACAGTGGTAGGCAAGGTATAGCTATTTATGGGGTTAAGATGTCCCCAGATGATCTGTGAATAGGCTCTATATCTGCAACATTCCAAACTCTCCACAGTCATTGAAGTGTTTATCATTTGGTCATTCTTGTAGGAAACTCAGCTCAGGATATAAGAGTCCTTTCCTGGAACTTTCTTTCACAAAAGTAAACCAAGAAGTTAGAGGAATTGAAAGCAGTTTTAAATGTTTAAGGGGCATCCTGAATAGAGTCTTTGAGAGAGATGTCAAGAGGCTGGCTCTTTGTGAAAAGCTGCTGCTCTGGTCAGATGAAGGCCAGCGAGAGGAAAAAGACAAACTTCTGGGGAGGAAAGGAGAAGGGCTCTATCAGAAACACCAAAAGTTTCTTTCAGATTCTACATAGCCACAGATGGTGCAGTGTAAAGGACAAATGGATTGACTTGCTGGGCTTCTCAGTGTCCACATCAAAGCCAAAACGTAAAAGGCACTTGAATCACTTGGGAAACAGTAACTTCGTTAAATGATGATTTCCAGGACAGAACATCTGTGGTCACTGCCTGTTCTCTAACTGCTTGATAAAGATTGGAATTGTTCTGTCTAAAAAAGCAGATTCTTTCATCTGTTTTTTTTTTTTTTTTTCTCATTCTTTTTTAAAACATTTTTTTTTTTTTTTTTTGAGATGGGATTTATATATTTCTGAGGGAGACCTTGGCTTGGAAACACTTTTGCTCTTACTGGTTTTGGATGTCACTTAGAGATTGTGAGCCAAGAGGCAGCTTTGTTTGACTGTTGTTTTCTTTGTTTGTTGGGGATTAATGTCTTCAGGCATCATATAGGAAATCAAGAGATCCAGTAGATGAGTTCACACCTATATTCACTGATGTGTTTGTTCTTCACAATCACCATAGTTACCCGAAATCCACAGAAGCAGAGATCTTCCCATCTCCCTACTTTCTCCTGATTCCCAGGTTCCCTTTCAGTTCCCTTCATTTATCTGGCTTCCATTGCCTCCCACTTGATTTTCGCTAGTCTCCAATTTTATTCATTATTATTATTGTTGTTGTTGTTTTTGTTATTACCATCATCAACAGGGCCTCCCACAGTCCAGGCTGACCTGGAACTCACTATGTAGCCAAGAATGACTTTGGAGTTCTGATCCTCTGGACTCTACCTTCCAGCACTAAAATTAGAGGTGTACACTACCACACCCAGTTCATGTGGTGCTTCTTAGAATTTGCAATGAGAAGGAGACTGTAAATGATACGGGGAGAAAGAGTGACCCCTAGAGGGTTCTTAATCTTATTCATGAAAGAATTTAAGAATAGACCCAAACGGAAGCTTTAGGACAATTTTATGAAATTTTTAAAGAAAATCCTCAGGGCAAGTTGTCTTGAGGAGAATGGACGGAAGAAGGAAAGAAAGGCAGCAGTGAAGCCAGGCAGGTTTAGGGCCTGCATGGAGGTCAGACATGTGGCTGACTGGCAGCCACAGGGCTGGGAGAAGGAAGCTTTAGAGAAAAAGTAAAGAAATACATGATGCTAGGTCAACCCAAAGCATTAAAGAAAGCATGTTTAAAAAAGGGATATGAAGAAGAAAAAGAGATTACATTTTTGTGAAGAAAAGTGACTTACAGAGAGCTACATGTCTGTGGCTGGGCCCAGTTGTGCTGGGAGACATGATTCCAGGCAGGAAAAGTTCACAGTCTCATTAACATACTAGGTATTCCATCCATTTATTTAGCATGACTTAAGTGGAACCTTCCTTCCTCAGGGTGTTCCTATGAAACAGGAAAAGTGGGTCTTCCAACACATAGACTAGAGATTTAATAGCCTTGATCAGTTAATCTTATGAGATTATTTGCTACTCTAACAAGAATAAAGAATTAGGAGTCGGATTTGACCTCAACAAATGCAGATAGCTTTATTAGCCACGTGGGGCAACAATCTTCCCACTGAGAATGGAGGTTGTGTGTTGCGGTTGGGGGAGGTCTGGGATTTACAGGTGGACCAATAAAATCCCAGAAAGGATGTTTAGTTGTGTCTCCTGGAATCCCAGAAAGTGGGTCATGCCTTCCTGAATCTGGGAATGAGAGATAGGGAGTTCTAATAGGGGAACCAGGTATCTCCTGTAAGGTGATTAGTAAGAAACCAGATCTATAAGGAGGCTGACAACCAAATTTCTTTTGATAAGGAACCAGATGTTTAGTCTAGAGGCCATGTGTTCTGAGATAGATGTATCTCCTCCTGGAGTAGGGAGGCTGGGTGGGCAGATGGTCAGTTCATTCAGTTATTTGTCAGGCTTTTTCTTCAGTGCTGGATATCAAACCCAAGTTTCTGTGAATACTAAGCAAGCACTCTACCAACTGAGATAGATCCCCACCCTCTCCTTGATTTAATACCTGCAAGCTTTCTTCTCTGTTTCTTTGTTCTTCTATTTTTTCCCCTTGGAATTTCCACTCTCCTCTATTATCTCTTTTAAGTGATATGTTTTCTTTTGATTTGTATTCATTTGAAATTGTGATGACAATCCAAATGATAAAATACTAAGCAAGCACTCTACCAACTGAGATAGATCCCCACCCTCTCCTTGATTTAATACCTGCAAGCTTTCTTCTCTGTTTCTTTGTTCTTCTATTTTTTCCCCTTGGAATTTCCACTCTCCTCTATTATCTCTTTTAAGTGATATGTTTTCTTTTGATTTGTATTCATTTGAAATTGTGATGACAATCCAAATGATAAATTGATTTTACATTTGCAGTCTAA
>NW_008355253.1:2399756-2404847 GCF_000622305.1 Nannospalax galili | reverse complement strand
TGATTTTACATTATTTTTGTGCAGTCTAAGTTTATATTTTTTCAAAAATAGTTAATTAACAACAACATTGAATTCTAGGATATTAAAATACAGTTGTGTATGAAGCGCCATTCAGCTGTGAATATAGCTGCAGAATAGTAAGGATGTGCTTACAGTGGTAGTGTTTTGGGGGTCTGGGGAAAAGTACTGGCGTTTTCAATAGGAGAAACTATTGGGATGTTGCAGAAACTCTGGAATCCTGGGCCCTGCTGACTAAATACCAATAATGCCAACTGAGTCACTGGCAACCAAGGATTCCTTTAAAGGAATGCCAAAGCTTATTATATTGTAGCACACTTATTCATTTTACAATAAAGAGTTTTTTTTAATGGTACCAACATATTGTTATAAAATAGTTTTATATGAGCATGTTGATGTTGAAGATCAAATGAAGACCAGTTAGAAGGCACATACAGGCTAAGGTTATAGCTCAAGGGTAGAATGCCTTCTTAGTGTGTGCAAGACCCTGAGTTCACACCCCCAGAATCACCAGAAAATGAGTAAAGAGAAGCATAAACAAACAAAAAATACTAAAACTGTGACATGCAGGGACTGGCTCAGCAGTTAAGAGTTTTTCTTCCTTTCCAGAGGACCTGAGTTCAGATTCCAAAAACCATGTTAAGAGGCTCACAACCACCTGTAATTTAAGCTGCAGGGGATCTGACGGCTTCTTCTGGTCTCCACAGGCAACTATACTCACGTGCATATATTCACACACACATACATGCACATAAAAAAATTAAATCTTTTAATAAATGTGACTTTGTAAATATTTATTAAATCTTTTAATAAATACTCATCGTTCTGTTTAAAACCAAAAAAAGTCCTGATTCCATAAATGTTGTCTCTGTATTCATCTATTAAGTCTCTCTTGGTAAAACTAAAAGTTATTTAAAATTTTTTCTACCATAAGGTTTTAGTGGAAACTAAGCAAGGTAAAGCAGTAAAGCATTTGGGGCCAATTTGAACACTGACATTTTCTTGTTAGCTAGAATAACTGCCTACCCCATTCCCAGTGTCCCACAACCATAGATTACTGACAGTATTCATGAGTCCATGAATTTGAAGGCCTTTGATAGTGTTAACCTTGGCCTCAAGTATGACAAAAGTGTTTTGCATGTTGGAATATGACACTGCATTTCAAAGCAAGGGATATAAGTTAGTCAAAATTCACCTGTGGAAATTTTGGGAAACAACTTTGACAAGGCAAGTTAGGGATGTGGTGACCTACATAAAGAAAACAGGTGTGTTTTATCATCTTTTCTTGTGATCTACCCCAGTAGTTATTTATATGCAATTGTGAGAACATAATAAAAGAAAAAAAAGAAGGTTCATTGCTTTTATAGCACATGAAACTATAGATAAAAATGAAGCATAAATCTGAGGATGGAGAGCCTTAACAGGTTCCTTCTTTCCCACAGAGGTTAACACTAAACCAGGAAGCATTTAGTGGTGTCAACGCAAAAGCATAACTCTCACCTCAAAGGGGATAAGAGAGAGTTTATTCTGGAGCCAAATATGAGTGACCATCCTGGGAACAGAGATTCAGGATACCCAAATTCCATATTTCAGTGTGGTAACAGTTACATTATGTTTTTATAATAACAGAATAAAGAAAAATCATAAGACACTTTTCAAATACATTGGTGGATACATTCAGTAGGCAGGTCATAGCAAAGTGGGGGTGAAGGGGGTTCTACCATAGATTTCAGATGCTGTCAGTCTTAGCTTTTTCATTGGGGAGAGCTGGTGGTCTGCTAAGTTAATACATTTTATTAGTCATAAGAATGTTAATTCAGAAACAGAGGTAGGCACAGTGTAGCTATTTATGGGGTTAAAGTTGTTCCTAGATGATTTGTCAATAGGCTGTGGGTCTGCAATATTCCAGATTCTCCATGACCTCCAGACTGCTAATCAGTTGGTCAGCTTTTCAGGAAATTTAGTCGGAGATGCAGGAATTATTTCTGGGGACTTTCTTTCACAGCAGTCAGACCAACAAAAGGCACAGATGCAGGTCACTACTAGTCAGGGAAAGGACCTCACCAGAGGTTGGTTTGTTATCCCATGCTGAGTCTAGACTGAAACCCCTCACTTCGTTGAGATGAGTCAACCTACAGTTCTGCAGTGGCTACACTCCTGGGAAAATAACTTGTCAAGAGAAGTGATTAAGCAGTACTATGTTTGACTTCAATGCTGCCCAAACTGGTGAATTATATTTTTGGAGCAATCGGTTTAAATCCTACAAATTGAAATTGTGCTGCTCATTGACTATCTGGGAGATTTGGAATGAAATTTAATTTGCTTTAATATGCATGGGGGGTAATCAGAGGGGTGTTCTTTCACATTTGAAGTTTTCTGTATTATCTAAAAAACTGAAAATTAAGTCTTGATGTGAGATTTTGCTTTAATTTTCCTACTTCAAAACAGATATGGTGCTCTGGTCTAACACAGTCCATTAATCTAACTCTTTGGACTTATTTTCTATTTTCTGATTCTTCTTTCTCACCTTGATGTTAATATTAAGTGGGCATTTAGCATTAATTAGACATATTCTTAATCGATCATTTAATTAACACTCAGAACATTTAACATCATATATATATATATGTATATATGAATATGTAAATTTTTGCTTCATAGTTTTAAGATTTTTTTAAAGGTTTATTTTTATTATGTGTGTGTGTAAGTATGCTGTAGAAGTGCAACCTAGAGGCACAGGATCCACTAGAGATGGAGTTCCAGAGAGTTGTGAAGCACTGCACTCAGGTCCTCCCCAAGTGCTGTATGCATTGTTGGGCATCTCCGGAGGGTGGTCCAGACTTTTGTGTCCCAGAACAAGGAATGGAAGAGAGACAAGCAAGCCAAAAGAATTTACTAAGAAAGAGGTGGCAAGTGGGTTAGAGCCAAGAGAGAGCTCAGTAGCTCAAACAGATCTCCTGTATAAACAGTTAGGGCTTCTTGAGTCCTTTGCATAATGTAGGCCTTCTTGTGCATGCTTTGTTACCATTACCTGTAGTGCTACACATGGCTTCAAGCATCCCATTTCTTTAACATCTTAAATCACCACCCAGGGGTTTGTGAGATTTGGGTATTATGACAAGCCACAGGACACCTTCAAACCCTCCGGAATGCTTCTACACCTGTGCTAGTGGCATATTTAGTTGTCCTGGGAGCTTGGGGATTGGGCAGGTTGCAGTCTTTCCCTGGGCCAACTGGCTCTTTCTTTTTGTAAGTTTGCAGCATTTGCACAAGGTTCTCCCTGGGCCGCACTTTTCCACCCTACTTTTCTGCCTCATAGGGATACAAGCAGAATGCCCTCTGTCAAGGTTATGTTTTTCACTCTTTCATCTTTGCCTTCCTAGACTGGAACCCTAATCCACATTGAATATGACCGGTTGCAAGAGAAACTTTTGGAATCAAAGGTTCTCAATGTTTTGACACTTCTCTGATATAAGCTAATCTAAAATTGTGTACATTGATCATCATAAAAACAGATAACAAGAATAACAATCAAATAATAATACATTTCCAGTAAGTTAGTGTCTTTTTAGAAAACAATTCACTTTAATATTTTTAAAGTGTGTTTTTGTATGTGTATATGTACATGTGTGTCATGGTGGCCTGAGGAGACTATCACATCCCCTGGAAGTGGATAGTGGCAAACCATTTCTCCACCCCCCTTGACTCAATACCTTGAACCTCCTAGAGATCTGAGATCTTGAATGAGACATTTTCTATGTACAAGGCTAGAAAAATATAACAAACATTAAAAATGCCTTAACCAGAGGTCTGCTTTGCAGTGAAGTTTGTGAGGTTAGCTATTTCCCACAGTTTAGGATTCACATCCAAATGTAACCTGGGCTGCTGAGGGACGGCAGCCACTGGCTTTTACAATGAGGCTGATGTTTGGTAGTTCTGGGAACTGTAAACTTGAATTTTCTGGATTTTGCCTTAAAGTCACTTTTGAACAGTGAACATTCCTTCACTGGAATTTTTCTGCACAATTATTTATTTTACTCTTCCCCCATAATTCAAAAGAAATGGCTGCTTGATCCTCAAAGGATTCCCTGCTTAATCATTTTACAAGTACAGTGGATGCTGGAATAATTGTCTAACAGATTATGTAACTATGCCATTCATTTTTTAAAATAGTTTTGAATTTACATTTTATAGCGTGCGTGCATGTGTATGTGCGTGTGTGTGTGTGTGTGCGCACGCGCGTGCGTGCGTACATATGATGGTGTACATATGGAAATCAGAGAACAACTTCTGGGAATCAGTTCTTGCCTTCCCAGCAGTCTAGGTTTTGAATTTGATTCCTCTCACTTGGCAGCAAGTGCCTTGACCTGTGGAGCCATCTACTGCCTTTACAACTATGTCATTTCTTGAGATGAGAGTCAGTAAGGACTTTAATGGATCTCAGGTGAACTCTGTGCTTCATCTTGAAGGATAAATGTGTCACCTTGGAAAGTCCCAAGCCAGACTGAGAAAGCCTCATATCCAAGCTAGGTTGAAAAACTCCCAACCCATAATCTGTAATATCTGCGGAAAACATATGCCAGAACTTACTATCCCAAACCCTCAAACTGCTGAAAAACATCTGTGGAAAGATACTCTCTGTTTCCTCCTTTTAACCCTCTTAAAAAATCCAGACCAACTATACGTCAGCACAGTTTTCATTGCACAGAGAAACTGTTGCCTCTCATTGCTCTAATAAAGAACACTCTGCCCCTGAGGTTGGTCTCATCTTTCATTTTCATGTCGCCCTGGTCAATCCTGATCTAACATTTTCTAACTCATCTAAGATGTTTTTGTTTTTTGAGTTTATTATAAATGAAAACATCTTTCAGTAAAGCTGTCACATGGAATACCAGCCGAGAGGATGATTTTAACTTCCTGACAGTTTTTGTTTCCTCATTGTAATTTCCAATGCTGATATGATATCAAATCTAAAGGTTATTATTTCTTAAGATTTAAATAAACACATACTTCCATTTTTGGCCTAGCCTCTTTCCTTCCTTCCTTCCTTCCTTCCTTCCTTCCTTCCTTCCC
>NW_008355253.1:2389660-2399565 GCF_000622305.1 Nannospalax galili | reverse complement strand
TACTTTTATTATATGTATTTATTTGTGTCATGGGGAGGGTATACATGGCACAGTTTGGGTGGAGGTCAGAGGACAATTTGTGGGAATTGATTTTCTTCTACCATGTGGGTCCTGGGAATGGAGCTCAAGTCATCGAACTTGGCAGCAAGCACTTTTATCCATTGAACCATCTACTCTGTCCAAATTCCCTGAGTTTTATATGTAGACATTCAAACTATTTGGAAATAAAGACAGCTTTCTTTCTTTCTCTCTTTCTCTCTCTTTCTTTCCCTCCCTCTCTCCCTCCTTCCTCCCTCCTTCCCTCCCTTCCTTCCTTCCTCCTTCCTCCCTCCCTCCCTTCCTTCCTTCTTCCTTCCTTCCTTCCTTCCTTCCTGTCTTCTTCCTTCCTTCCTTCCTTCCTTCCTTCCTTCCTTCCTTCCTTCCTGTGCTGCTAGTGCTCTGGCAAACATGGTGAAAGTTCCTAAAACCCGCCGAACTTTCTGCAAGAAATGTGGCAAGCACCAGACCAACAAAGCAACACAGTACAAGAAGGCCAAGGAATCCCTTTATGTCCAGGGAAAGTGGCATTGTGACAGGAAACAGAGTGGCTATGGTTGGCAGACTAAGCCTATTTTCCGCAGAAAGGCTAAAACTACAAAGAAGATTGTGCTGAAGCTTGAGTGTGTCGAGCCCAACTGCAGATCTAAGAGAATGCTGGCTATTAAGAGGTCCAGGGATTTTGAACTGAGAGGAGACACGAAGAGAAAGGGCCAAATGATCCAGTTCTAAGGTGATTTTATAATGAAGACAAAATCATGAGTTGCTTCAAAAAAAAATTTCAATAAACACGGTCTACTTGGGAAAATAGGACATTTCCTTTTCAAGGACAACACATGTATCAATATTTGGGAAACAGAATCTAATGAATGAACATTTGAGAGGTTACATGTGGGCAAGTCTTTCCAAAAAATCCTAGTTCACCTTCCACTGAATGTTCAAATCTTGGAGAACCATTGTCATCTCCACAGTCCCCGTCATCTCCCCTCTTTCTCCATTTAGTTTCATACCTCTGAAAAATAGCAACATAAGTACTTTAAGTGACTAATCTTCAAGCAAAAAAGTGTAAAACGGAGACACGACAGCACAGGGTTGGATAAATCTTCCTTCCTTCGTTCCTTCCTCCTAACCTTGATCTTTCTTTCTTTCCTTCTTTTTTTCTTCCAGCCTGTCTTTCTGTCTTTCTTTCCTGTTCTATTTTTTTTAGGTTAACATTCAAAGGAATGTGTTTCACCATGGCTTCTTTATATGTATGTTACTGAACTTTGTTCTTCTCCACCTTCTTCGCCAGCTGCCTTCCCTGTGTCCCCTCTCCTCACTAGCAGGTTCTCTTTCCCCCTCAGTCACTGCCCCCATCTGCTTTCTTATAGTATTTATTCCTCATTCCTAACACCCTAAAATCTCTTTCTCCCTGATCATCTTGCCTTTTCTAATTTCAAGACCCACACAACTATCTACACCCCCGCCACATACAATTCTAAGTTTAGGTTCTGTATTTGACAGAAAAGATGCAGTATTTGTCCTTTTGAGTCTAGCTTATTTCCCTTAATATAATGATTTCCAGTTGCACCCATTTTCCTGAATGTCATAATTTCATTTTTCTTTATGGCTACAGAGACTTTCATCAAGTGTGTGTGTGTGTGTGTGTGTGTGTATGTGTGTGTGTGTGTGTGTGACATTTTTTTCATCTATTCATCTATTGATGGACATCTAGGTTAGGTCCATATCTTGGCTATTGTAAATAGTGTTGTAATAAACACTGATATGCAAGTATCTCTGTAGTATGTTGACTCTGAGTCACTGGTATGTACCATAATGGTATAACTGGTCATATGGTGGTTCTATTTTCAGGTTTTTGAGGAACCTCCATACTAAATTCCAAGTGGCTGCACTAGTTTACTTTCCACCAACACTAACTTGGAGCTTGTCTTTCCCCACACCCTCTCCAGCATTTACTCTCATTTGTTTACTTGATGGCAACACTCTGAATAAGGTGCAAGGGAGTCTCAAAGCAGGTTTAACTCGCATTTCCCGTGTCAGCCTATCGTGCTTTTCTTTCTTAATGGGTTTAGTGACACTTTGGCATAGATGTGATAAAAGTCTTGCTTTGTCTTGCTTTGTCAAGTGTCAATCCTTCAGACCCCTCAGGTTAGATTCTTATAAGCTTTTCTCTCTTTTTTAGCATAACCTTCAATGTATTGAGCTACAACATGTCCAGATGTGTGGAATACATTTGAACTTTAAAAATCTGTCTGGAGGCCTTTAATCCCAGCACTTGGGAGGCAGAGGCAGACAAATCTTTTGAGATTGAGGCCAGCCAGAGTTATACAGTGAAACTCTTTCAAAAAAACAAACAAAAAAAAGAAAACAAAAATAAACCCACAAAAAACCCATCTACATCACAAAGAACATGTGTTCCTTATTTGAAACTCTTTTTTCCATGGTACAGTGGAGAGAGTTCTGAATGAGAAGACAGATACTCCAGAACCCCCTTTCCTCTAGTACATGAGTTTACTACAGGGGCATTCATAGCATTAGGAAACAACCGCTGTACTCCAGTTCTATACTGAGCCATTGCCAAGATGGAATTAGATAGCCTAGGTAGAAGTGCTTTATAACTGTAATGGCTTTAAGCTTTGAAAATGTGACATTATTTAGTGCCCTGGAGCAACAAAGTGCTAAATAATTTCTCAGTGGCTTGAACTAATACAGTTGCCAAGAGCCTAATTGTAGAGAATGCTTAAGGGTAAAAGAGGTTAATTTTACATGTAGTCTCTCTGTGTACCAGTTCAAGAGTTATCTTAACACCAAGAAAGGAGTGTGAGGGGTGTCTGGATGAATATGGGTAGAAAGGAGAAGCAGAGTGTCTCTTATGAAAAACAGTGCTTTGAGTTCGGGTGGAGAACATAGCTACTCACCCTTAAACACTCTGTTAGAACACCTTCTTAACATTCAACAAACGAGTCCTTGATGAAGCTTCACTGTGGTAGCTCAGCTTCAGGGTTATTTCTACCCACACACTTTACAGAAAGAAACAAACATACAAATGAAAGTGTTCATAGTGGAGAGTGACAGTGGATGGAATTCTAGAGGGAAGTGTCTTGTAGGAGGGAGGAGTGGGTGAAGTGGATGGACATTGTAGAGGACAGGCATAGAGAGGGGGTAATCACAGTTCTTATTTTGAAAATGTTTGTGTCCAACGGTGTCATGACGAAACTAGGAAAAAGAAACATGAATTTGAATTGAATTCCCCAGGGAAAAGGGCCACATCTGTGTTAAACATTCTAGAAGGCTGATTGGCTGATTGCAACTTCCATGATTAATGGAGAGCTGGGATGTTAAAGGTCTGGAGCCAGATTATTATGGGTTATCTAGAGCCTTTTAAATAGCCATTTATTACCCACCCCTCTGTATGACCTAACATCCTTGTGACTATCAAGTTGATCCATTTGAAATGTGCAAACAGAACCCTAGCTTCTACCAACTGAAAGGCTGGTAACATCTTCAGAAAACATCTAAGGCCTGAGACAGAGGCTTTTCTACTTTATTGTAATCCATCTTCCTGATGTAGTCACTAATATATTTTTAAAGTGTCTTGATTTTTTAAAATTTTATTTGTTCTTTTCCTATTAAAAATAAAGAACTTCATGAAAGTTGTTGCCTCATTGGAACATGGTACTTGGGATAACATGAATCTATGGTCCATGGTCACTGATATTTGGCTCCAGAATATTCTGTCCCTTGTTCCCGTTGAGGTGATCTCTGTGTCTTTTGTGTTGTCAGGGTCGTCAGCCACCTTATTCACTATTGCAGATAAGATGTGTCTGCAGAATTGAGTTGGATTTCTTGGGGCAGGATTTTAAGACTGAGGAGGAACCACAAATTCAACAAAATCACCAGCCAGCATTGTGAGGGCTATGGAAGCTAATGTGAGAAGGAACATTTGAGGTGTTTTAGGAGAGAAGTCTTAGGGAAGAATAGCTTTTACATCATTCAAATATTCTGACATTTGGAATATAGTTACCACCATAGCGAAGATCTTTTTCCAACTAATAATACTGTTTTCTATAAGTGGCAAATTTAAGATCAGTGTTTCTGGGACACACTTCTTAGCTGCTGCTGTTCTGTGGGGTGTAGGAGGCCTTTGTGACTGACTGGGAGTTTTCAGTTTCGAGGAAGAACATTAGCTACCGAGGTGCTAAGGCAGAGATTGCTGCCTGGATGCGAAGATGGATTGAGAAGGTCAGGTGTTCCTTTCAGTAGAAATCTCTCTGTTTGTCCCTGGGCCACCATATTTATTGCTGTGGTCCTACTCTTTTAGTTTCTATGCAGGTCTCAGGTTTTACCCATCAGTGAGATCCTGCTTTTTGGCTTTGTACATAGTGAAAGCAGCTAGTGGGTGAGTTGGTATTTATTTTTGTGCTTCTAATATCCATGGTAAGACTCCATTTAACATGTTAGAAAGGTCATGTATCATGTTTGAGTTCGGGGGGCCAAAGCTGAGCCTTTTTACCTATAGCAGACACTCCCAAATGCCTACCACAACCCCACTCCTTCTTTTGACTTTTCTAATAACAGTGCCCAGATTGAATGTGTGCTTAGCTAAGACTCCCAAAAGTTGACTTTCCAAAAACACTCTGATGCTAGAAGTACCATTGACATCATTGCAGAAGGCTTTTGAAAGACATTGTTTTTCTGACTTAAAAAAACAAAGAAGGTCAGATGCCATTTTACTCTTCGTTCCCTCTCGTCTGGCTATGGGCACAGCATCTGCAGGTTCAAACCTTGCCCTCATGAGGTCAAGAGTCTGAAGATGACAGATATTTTGGCTTCCTTCAGGTGTTGTCCTCATCCTGCTCAGTCAACTGAACTATTTCTGGGTATATGAAAGAAATCAGGTCCACATGGTCAAGCATAGTCCTGACTGATGTTCTGGTGATCAGCATGTCACAGGGAAACAATTTACCATTTGTTGTCAGAGTGCTCAATGTCCTAAGCTATAAGCATAAGTATACGTACTCCTTTTTACATAGTAGACTGTGTGTGTGTGTGTGTGTGTGTGTGTGTGTGTACTGGATAGATTTTACTTTCTTTCCTGAACTTTTTTGTGATTAAAACACTCTTTTGGTCCATGAACATTAAATTGACATTTCTAATTAGGTAGAATAATTTTTACTGTCTGGAAGTTAAAATAAATAACTCCCAAGAAATAAATAAATATTTGCCCTGCACAGTTTTAATACTGGATAAATAGTCATGTTGCTCACCTTTTTGCTCCAAAAAGATTCCATTTCTTAGCTTATCCATTTCACTCTTCAAAAATAACCACCCCCCCACCCCCCAGACACCCTGGAGCCCTCTTTATCTTCAGTAACTCTGTTATGTTGATTATGTAACAGATTGGCAGTTTTGGTTTTTGTTTCATTTTGTTTCTTTTCTCTCTCCCCAAATCATGCAGAGCAGTGAGGTAGGGAACATGCCTGCTGGACCTGATTTTCTTCTCTAAAATAGCTCTGGCTACCAGTTAATGATAAAGCAGACTTGGCTCACTATAGAAGTCAAAAGTCAAGGAAGTGAATCTAGTCTCACATTGTTAGAAAATGACTCCTAGACAGAAAGTGGAACGTGAGTTTGGTTTGAGCCTAAATGGAGGACAGCAAAACACAATGGAAACATCACTATATCTGGAGTCAGGTCACCATGGATTTCAGTCTGCCATTTCCAACTTTTAATCCTGCAGCTGCTGTGGTTCTGGGCCTGCCCCTTGGGCCTTCTGGGTCTCAGTCATAACATGAATGGTCTCCAAGATTTCCTCCAGCTTAAACATCACAGCCACTCACATGCAATGACAGTTTATTTAGCACCCGTGATTTGTCAGACACTCTCTCAGTACAGGAAATGCTGGGGTGAACAGAGAATAAGGTAGATGGCATCAAGAGTTGCGAGCCTGAGAATGGGAGAGGACAGAGGTAGGCTGCCTTGAAGGAAAAGGTGAAAACAGACAAAGGAAATACAAGTGCCGATTGAAGTGTGCCTCCCTGAGTTCCACATCTTCCTGGTGAAGCTTCTCAGATCATGTACCTGTCACTGAGCTCACCATCTGGGGCCTTTCAAAGCATTCCCATCAGTGCCATTCATTCAACTATTATCTGTAGTAACTAACCTTTCTGAACAGTCTTCTAGTCCCCTCAAATAGACTGAGAAGACTTGGAGAACAGATGCTTCTGTGTGGCTGCATCAAAGTAATTTGAGTTCCATCAACACTTCTATCTGCAATCTCCCCAGCCCCACTTCCTGTTCTCCTTCTGGCCTTGGGTACTGGTCCGCTTTTTCTCTCAGCAACCTAGATCTCTGGACTACTCTCTGAGTCTGGACCTGCTCATTGCTTCCTGATCCCCTGCACTCAGACCAGCTCAGTCTTTCAGTCTAGTTGCTTAGAGCCTTCACAGTCTGTCCCCAGCCCCAAATTGCCTAGAATTCCCCAAACCATCCTTCCCTGAAGTCTGATTATGTGCACTGTACCTTGACTCCTCTATAACCTGAGGAACACCAGTCTCCCAGACCCTACATCATCTTCTCCTTCTAGCCTTGGACACAGGCTCTTTTGCTTTTATTACCCCAGATCTCTGGATTTGAGACCTGAGACCCGAGACCATCAGATTCACACGTGGCTTGGGTGTCTGCTGGAACTCCTGAGTAGCTGGACTAGAGCCATCTGGCTCCTCCAATATAAAATCAAAAGGGAGAACCTAAAGCCTAGACCAACAGGCTTTTCACACCCAGTAAGAAAACAACGAAGGCATTTCAAGTATGCAAACAGAAACAAACTTAAACTCAACAAAGAAATACTGGAGTCTCACACCAGAATCTCAAACAGCAAAAGAAATCTACATGGCACGATCACAACAAAAAAATATGAAAAAGCAAAATAATATGCACCCATTAAATACCAACAGTCTTATAACCCCCCCCCAGAGAGAACCTAGGACACAGAATTTAAAAGAACAATCATAAATATGATTAAAGAATTCAACGAATTTAAAGGACACACAAACGAATAAATCAAAGAACTAAATGAAGATAGGGATACACTTTTAACTGAATTTACAAAAGACAGAAATATTGAAAACAACTCAGGCTGAAATGAAGAAGGAAGTGAAACACTCAATAAGCCAATTACAAACGACAGGAGAACGCCTCACTGATAGGATGAATGAAATGGGAAAGAATATCACGATGGAGTGGTAAAGTTGAAGAATTGGACCATCAAGCAAACATTATGGAGAATTTTTAAAAAGCACAGGAGTGGAATATGTAGGAGAAGTGTGATACCATGCAAAGACAAAATTTATGCATCACAGGCATAGAGGAAGGAGAAGAATCTCTGGATAATGGTATGGACCAGATCTGCAAACAGGACTGTAGAAGAAAAATTCCCAAAATTAGAAAAAAAGACATGGCCATACAAATGAAACACATACAAGACCAAATACACAGGATGGGAAAAGAAACTCCCCATAGAATATCATAGTAAAAGTACTAAACATACAGAACAAAGAATACTGAAAGCTGCAAAAGAAAAACAAGTTACCTATAAAGGAAAACCCATCAGAATTACAGCTGGCTTTTCAACACAAACTATGAAACTCAGAAGAGCCTGGACCAAAGAGTTCCCAGCTCTAAATGACCAGAGATGCCAACCCAGAATACTTTATAGTTGAAGGGGAAAGAAAAATCTTCCTCAACATTAGTAGGCTGAAAGAATTCATGTCCACAAAGCAGCCTTTCAGAGAATTCTTGAAGCAATACAAAGAGTTGAAGAAAGGGAACAAGGGTCAACAGAAAGAAACTCAATGAAGGTATATATATGGAAATACAGTGTTAGACCAAGAATGCAAACATCTTTCAATAATAACATTTACAAATCACATTTTAGTTATACATTCAAAGAAATGAATGTCTATCTAAAATCATGGGAATCACCAAAGCTAAACCAAGAAAAGATCAACAGTTTAAACAGACTCATAACATATAAGGAAATTAAACAATATTACAACATAGCTGGAGAGGTCTTAGATCTTAGAGATGTGAAACTCCACTATCATATCCCTAGTCAAATGTAATTTCTTATTATGTGCAAAATATGGATCCTTAAATTTACAGACGGGTATCCCAGTCACCACCCCTCAAAGAAACTTCTTTTTCAACAGACAGAGATTATTAAAGAGTCCCACAATGTCCACAACTGGTCACACACAGAGATTGTCTAAAAATTGCCCAAGCCTAAGTGGCACATCTACAATGCAACCTCTATATCTAAGGCTCATGGAACATAAAACAAAGGATGAAGAGAACACTAATGCATCTTTCAGTTCTCATCAATGAAGTTCCTTCATGTAACAGAGGGCCAGGAACACAAACAGCCAAAACATAGAGAATGAAAGTCTACAGAGTGTGGACCCTTGGAAAAGACTCCTATACCAAAATCCACCCACCCACAGGTTAGAGAGCATTACAAAAGAGGGGACAGCAAGACTGTGAGAGCCAGAAAGAGAGGCTCATGACCATATGTAAATATAGTCCTATAGGCTCCTGGAACCTTTCCCATAAGAACCTACAGCAATGGTGTCAGCATACACAAGACCCATGCAAACTCAAACAGACAAAAACCCAGTACAGAACTGTGGAAATGGACAGCAGGCCCCCAAATGATTGCTGATGGATGAGGAAAAGCTGATCCTCTTAAAGGGAGGGACTCTAGATAAGCTGACTAGACCTCAGTGAATGAATTTGCACTGAGGGACATCTGGGACACTAACTTCACATGATACACCTTAACACAAATGGCAGAAAGTATTAATTCTAGTGTGAAGGCTATATAGCAAGGGGTCAATGGGGAAGGGGTAAAAAGACAATTAAACTGTTATATATGAAATTCTCAAAAATTCAATAAATTTTTTGCCATAGGGGTTGAACAATTTTACAGTCCCACCAGAGTATATGGGCCCTAATGGGCGTGGGGGTGGGGGGGGCTATGGGAGGGTGTCATTTGGGATGTGGGTATAAAGATGAATAAGATTGTTTGAGATGTTCTGTATGAAATACACATACACACATAAATCAATAAATAAAAAAATGAATTATATTTGAGGAAGAAGCATAAAAATTTGCTCCATGTTATTGAGTAGGTATGAAAAACATAACCATTGAAATCTACCTGATGACTTTAGATACATGCTTAGGTTTCAAGGATCTCAGAAAGTCACCAACTATTATTAGTAATAATTAGATAGAGATTGAGACAGATGTGCAAACATCTGTGTTAGTTGCATTAAAAATGAGAGCTTTTTGTATGAGACAGTATATTTTATAAAGAAATGGAGATTTTTTTTAAAGGTTAAAACCTCATTCAATTTTATGCCATATAGGATTTATTCTGAGTACAATAATGTATAACTATATTAATACAACACTGTGAACAAAAATTTACAGTCAATTTTGAAAGAGATGCATCTTTGCTCTGGAAACTGTTATTGATTATGTCAATGCTGTTGTAATGAAATGCTTTTACTAATTGTGTGGTTATTAAATAAATTAATAAAAAATTTTGCCAAAAACCCCCAAAACGGGCTTGGAGAGATGGTGCAGCAGTTAAGAGCACTGACTGCTCTTGCAGAAGACCCAGGTTTGATTCCCAGCACCCACATGGAGGCTACAAACTGTCCTTAACTCCAGTTCCAGGGTAATCTGATGGCCTCTTCTGACTTCCACAGCATTGCACAACATGGGTGCGCTCACGTACATGCAGGCAATACATTCATACACATAAAATAAAAATAATAAATAAAATATTTTAAGCAGGGTGTGGT
>NW_008355253.1:2382641-2389613 GCF_000622305.1 Nannospalax galili | reverse complement strand
GCCTGGTTTACATAGTGAGTTCCAGGACAGCTGGGGCTACAGGGAGACCCTGTCTCAAAAAAGACCCCCCAAAAATAAATAAATAAATAATAAAATATTTTTTTAAAAAACCAAAAACAACAACAAAACTTCCTGACTGAAAAAAAGGCCAGGCCAGATGGATTCACACCAGAATTCTACCATACATTTAAAGAAGATCTACAACCGATATTATTTAAGTTATTGAAAAAGAAACAGAGGGAGAACTCTCAAATTCCTTCTATGAAGCCAGCATCACTCTAATAGCAAAACCAGGTAAAGATACAACCAACAAAGAAAACTATAGACCCATATCATCAACATAGATGGAAAATTCTCAACAAAATAGTTGCAAACCACATACAGATGCACTTCAAAAAGATCATCCACCATAATCAAGTCAACTTTATTCCAGAGATACAGGGATGGTTCAATATTTGTAAGTCAATAAATATCATAAATCATGTTAATGGACTCAAAGACAAAAACCACATGGTCATCTCAATAGATGAAGAGAAGGCCTTTGACAAAATTTCCTAGAGGGAAATGAACTGGAGGGAACATGCCGCAAAGTAATTAAGCTATATACAACAAACCCACAGCCAATATCATTCTAAATGGAAAAAAAAACTGGAAGCATTCCCATTAAAATCAGGAAACAAACAAGGCTGTTCATTAATTGCAGTCCTTTTTAATACAGTTCTTGAAACTCTTGCTATAGCAATAAGACAGGAGAAGGAAATTAAAAGAGTACTAATTGGAAAGGAAGAGGTCAAATTATCTCTTTTGCAGATGATATTATAGCTAAGAGATGCCAAAAATTCCACCAGAAAACTCCTAGAAATGATGGACACTTTCAGTAAAGTGGCAGGCTATAAAATTAATCTACAATTCCAATAACAAGGAATTGGAAAAAAAGTACAATAGTCTCAAAAATAAAATAAAATATCTCAGAATAATCCTGACCAAACACATTAAAGACCTCTATGATGAAAATTATAAATCTTTAAAGGAAGAGATTGAGAAAGACACCAGAAGATGGAAGGACCTCCCATGCTCATGGATTGGAAGAATTAGTACTGTGGAAATGACCATCCTACAAAAAGCCATTTATAGATTCAATGAAATGCCAATTAAAATCCCCATGACATTCTTCACCAAAGTAGGAAATACTAGCCTAAAATTCATATGGAATCCCCAAAGACCCCAGATAAGCAAAGCTACCCTGAGGACAAAGAGCAATGCTGAGGGGATTACTATACCAGATCTCAAAATATACTACAGAGCTATAGTCATAAAAACAGCATGGTACTGGTTCAGAAATAGACACAGAGATCAATGGAACATAATCGAAGATCCAAATGTGAGTACACATAATTTCAACCACCTGATATTTGACAAAGGTGCCAAGAACACATACTGCAAGAAAGACAGCATCTTCAACAAATGGTACCGGCAAAACTAGATCTCCACCAATAGAAGAATGAAATTATATCCTTATTTCTCAGGTTGCACAAAAGTCAACTCCAAATGGATCAAAGACCTCAGTGAGAAACCTGAAACTCTGAAACTGTTAAAAGAAAATGTTGGCAATAGCCTACAAGATATAGGTGTAGGAAAGGACTTTCTAAACTAGACATTAATTGCTCAGGAATGAAGGTCAAGAATCAACATGTGAGACCTCATTGAACTAAAAAGCTTCTGTACATCAAAAGAAACAACCACCAGGCATGGTGGTGCACACCTATAATCTCTGTGAGTTCAAGGCCACCCTGGTCTACATAGTGAGTTCCAGGACAGCTGGGGCTACAGAGAGACCCTGTCTCAAAAAAGGCCAAAAAAAAAAAAAAAAAAAAAAAAAAAAAAGAAAGAAAAAAGAAACAACCAAGGAATTGATGGAGAAACCCTCAGAGTGGGACAAAAATCTGTAAAGAACTCAAAAAACAGTCAAAAAAGCAAGTAGTAGATGGGCTAAGGATCTAAACAAAGATGTCCTTTTTTTTTTTTCTCAAAAGAAGAAATAAAGATGGCTAAGAAACATTTTTAAAATGTGTTCAACATCATTAGTAATTAAGGAAATGCAAATTAAAACCACTTTAAGATTTCATCTTACCCCAGTCAGACTGGCTAAGATCAGGAGAACAAATGATACCAAATGCTAGAGAGGATGTGGAGAAAGGGGAATGCTCATTCACTGCTGGTGGGATTGCAAATTCATGCATCCCCTATGGAAAGCAGTGTGGAGAACTCTTAAAAATCTAAACTAGAACCCACCATTTGACCCAGGTATACTGCTACTTAGATTATACCCAAAGAACTCATCCTATTGCAGAGATACTTGTACATCCATGTTTGTTGCTGCTCTTTTCACAATAGCTAAGAGATGGAAGCAATCTAAGTGTCCCTCAACTGACGAGTGGGTAATGAAAATGTTTGTACAATCCATTTATATAATGGAGTTCTACTCAGTGGTAAACAAAGATGAAATCATGAAATGTTCAGGTAAATGGATGGAACTAGAAACTGTTATACTAAGTGGTCTAACACAGACTAAAAAAAACAAATGTTATATTTTCCTTCATGTGTGGATCCTAGCATCAAATCCTTGTATGTGGGTATATATCCTGATGTAGCTGCAGGAACCAGGATAAAGAAAAGGAATCAGGGAAGTAAAGGGAAAGAAGGAACCTGAAAGGGAAGCTGAGTAGGAGACAGGTGCTACTAAGGGAGAAATGAATAAAATTGGGGGTATTTAAATGGGAAATGGATGTTTGCTTCAGCAGCACATATACTAAAATTGGAACCATACAGAGAAGGTTAGCATGACCCCTGTGCGAGGATCACACACAACTTGGTCAAGCCTTCCATATTCTTTTGGGGCTGGAGAGACAGCTCAGAGGTTAAGAACATTGGTTCTTCTTGCAGAAGACCTGTGTTTGAATCCCAGTACCCACATGGCAGCTAACAACTGTCCATAACTCCAGTTCCACGGGATCCGACAGCCTCTTCTGTCCTCCACAGGCATTGCACAGCATGGGTGCACTTACACACATGCAGGCAATACACAAATACACATAAAATAAAAATAATAAATAAAAAAAATAAATGGGAGGTGGGTGGGAGGATTATATAAGGAACTTTGGGGATAAATAAATGGGAAGTGGGAGGGAGGATTATATAAGGAATTTTGGGGATAAAGGAAAATAAGGGCCTCAATAGAAATGGGACCATCGGAGACTGATATTATCAAAGGAGAAATGGGGAAAAGCGGGACACTCTAAATGGGGAAGTCATGGTGGAAGGGTTAAACACAAGAGGGAGAGAGGAAAGATAAATAATGACTAGATAGTGTAAAAAAAAACACAGAGGAACCACATATTAGTTCAACAACCTAATGACAAATTACAAATATATCTCTAAATGAGTCCTAAAGGCTACATAACAAGAAACAATGTCAGGAGAAACCTTTCATTGAGTTGTTGGCCAGGGTAGCCCATGAGACTTCAAAAATTACACAGGCTATTGCCACAGCCTTTGACTTCCTCCCAGAACTTGAAGGTAAGACTGTAATGCTGAAGAAAGAACATACTTCAGACACAAGATTTGAAGTAATGGAGCTGAAACTGATCAGGAAGTGTCCACTTCCCCTGAAAGCTAGCTATCATTGCTTTGGAAAACACTCTGCAAAGTGCTAAGGGAGAACATCAATTGATGGGTCAACACCAGTTTCTGGACTAAATAACCACATCAATGACCTGCATAGCATATGACATTGGTGCAGTAGTGGCACTTTTACCTTGGGGGCAATCAACAGTTACCTAATTGGACTTAAAGTCCACACAATGAGAGGAACTGTAAACATAGCCAAATACACATGGCTGGAGAGGTCATATATCTTAGAGAAAATCCCAAAATTGTCACATCCCTAAACTGATATGATTTCTTACTATGTGAAAAATATGTATCCTTATATTTATAGACAAATATCCTAGTCACCACTCATCATAAAAGCTTCTTTTGCACCAGACAGAGACTCTTACAGAGTGCCACAACTGGTCACACAGAGGCATTGTCTGTGAATTGCCGAAGTCTAAGTGGCACATCTACGATGCAACCTTTTCAACTAAGGCTCACAGAACATAGAACAAGGGGTAAAGAAGACAATAATCAATATCTCAATTCTCATTAATGAAACCCCCTCATGCAACAGTGGGCCAGGAACTCAAAAGGTCACAATGGCCAAAGTATAGAGACTAAGAGTCTGAAAAATGCTGGTTCATGATCAGGACTCCTATATTAAACTACAGCCACCCAGGGCTCAGGGACCATTGTTGAAGAGGGGGCAGAAAGATTGTAGGTGATTGCCAGGGAGAAGGTGCATGACCATATGGAAATAGAGCCCTACAAGCTCCTGGAACACTGCTCTTATGAACCTACAGCAATGGTGTCAGCCTGCACACTCCAATAAACAAAAACCCAGCATAGTACTGGGGAAATGGACAGCTGACCCAATCTTAGCAGAAGAAATATTGGCAACTGATTACTGCTGGGTGAGGAAGATCTGATCTTCCTAAAACAAGAAACTCTAGATAGGTTGACTGAATGAACTTACACCGAGGGACATTGGGGACACTAACTTAACACAAAAAGGCCTTAAGAAATGACAGAATGTATAAACTTCACTCGGGGATATCTGAGTGGGTGCCAGTGGGGAAGGGAGTATAAAGATGATTAAGATTGACTGGGATGTTCTGTATTTAATGCACAAAAATTCAATTCAAAATAACACACTTGTTTCCATCAAATGTTAAATAAATCTCAAAGGTCTGTAATACTAAATGGACTTGATAGCATTAGAAGGTAGGAGTGTTAATTTCAGGCAGGATGACTGTTCTTAAACGAGTGCAAACCAGATTTCATATGTTTTCCCTGGAAAGTGCTCAAATTATGGTAAAGCAGAAGGTTAGCCTTTTGGTTCTAATGGATGTTAGAACATTGTGGTTTTTATTTACTTAGTCTATGCTATGCATACATTATCATAGATCACTGTATTTGTTATTTTTCTGTTGCTGTGATCAAATACCATGAGCAAAAATAACTTAGAAGGAAAATGGGTTTATTTGGCTTATAGTTCCAAAGGGATATAGTCCTCCATGGTAGGGAAGACAGGACAGCAGAAGCAGGAAGCTAACTGATCATATTTCATCTGCACATAGAGAGCAGAGAGAAACAGAAAGTGGGCCAGGTTGTTAACCTACCCCCAGTGGCAAGGACATTAAACCACCTCCTGCAGCAAGTCTTCCCCCTCCTAAATCTTCCAGAATCTTCCCAAACAGCACCACTGTCCTGGATAGCTTTAGTGTCAACGTGACACACCTGAGTTGAGGGAACCTCAATTGGGGAATTACCTCTATTGGACTGGCCTGTGGCCATGTCTGAGGGGCATCTTCTTGATTGTTGAGTGATATGGGAGGGCCCAGCCCACCTGTGGGTGGTGCCACCCTTGGGCAGGTAGGCCTGTGTTCCATAAGAAAGCAGGCTGAGTAGGGGCCAGGAGAGCAAGCCAGTAAGCAGCATTCCTCCATGGCCTGTGCTCCAGCCCCTGCTTCCAGGTTCCTGCCCTGAGTTCCTACCTTGGGCTCCCTGATGAACTACGACCTGGGAGATGTAAGCTGAATAAACCCTTTCCTCCCCAAGTTGGTAGTGGTCAGACTGTTTTGTCACAGCAATGAAGAAACAAAGACAACCACCAACTGGGGATCAAGTGTTCACACAGGTGAGCCTATGGGGGATATTTCTCATTGAAATCACCACAGTCACCAGACTTCACCCTTTAATTAACTTTCTGGAGACATTTGGAATTGCTCACTTTTGCCAGGAAAGGTAGGGAAAAAGGGAACGGGAACAGCATGGAAGAAGGAAGTGTGATATTCTGTAGACATATTTCTGTAATCTTATTGTCTATTTGTATTTGGTAATATGAACATATTGCCCATGCTCATGCTTGCTGAGGGTAGGAGGTATTGGTTATATCCTTCTACTTCACAATGTCTATTATAGAATCAAACACAGAACAACTGAATGTGCAAATGAATGGAACCAGTTCATCCCCCTTCTTCCCTGGATTCAAGAGGAACCGGAAGATAGATTTGGTAGCAGACCACATGGGGGAGTGGGGAAATCAGTACCCCACTTTTCCTTTATTTAAGACTTTTATTTCATGTAGCCTAGGTTTCCCTTGAACTCTCTATATAGTCAAAGATGATGCTGGACCTTTGATCCTCTGGCTTCCACTTCCCAAGTGCTGAGACTGCATGTGTGTGCCTCCACACATGATTTACAGGGTACTGGACATCAAACCTAACGCTTCATGTACACTAGGCAAACTCTACCAACTTAGCTACATCTCCAACCCCAGGGTCTCTTAATTTTGATATTTCCCAAACCAAAAACAAAAGAGGAAGGATGATCTTTCTAGTCAAATCTGCCCATTTTATGGTCAGGCACAGTGATTAAAAGGCAGGGCTGATGATTTCTGGCTTCAAACATTGGACAAATTCATAACCTATTTGATTCCTATAGATATTACCATCAAACACTCATCTTCATAGTTTGCCAGTGACCACTACAGGACTCAATACTGGGATGCTTTTTCTAAAAGTTGGTTTTCTTATTGACAGCCAATAGATATACTATACTTTTAGAATATTCTATACTTATATTCCCATATTCTATACTTTTAGAATATGGGAATGCAGAAGTGAGTTTTATATTTGCACATAACATACAAAGATAAGTGGGGCTGCCTAAATTCTAGTCTATGAATACAGGTTCTAAGGGAGCACTATCAGTACCCTTGATTTTTCTTTAGCTTTTCAAACTGAGACTACACCTTTAATCTTTTTGTGCCTTAGGTTTATTATCCATAAGATGAGGATTATATTAATAACTATT
>NW_008355253.1:2323503-2382630 GCF_000622305.1 Nannospalax galili | reverse complement strand
TCTAGAACAATCATAAAATGTACATATTATTGTTTCAATTTTACAAATGAGTTGCTCAAAGTTATTTATTATTTATTTATTTATTTATTTATTTATTATTCATTAATTATTTATGACACATGGACTCACTGCATAGCCTAAGCTAGCCTGGAACTTTCTATATAGCTGAGGCTGGTCTCAGATTTGTGATTATCCTACCTCAGCTTCACAGACCCCGAGCTGTACAGTCATGATCCAATGTGCCCAGCTCTCAAAGTTCTTTTGTTAAATAAATATATACATAAAGATTATGTTATTAGTCCTCTGTTTTTTGCTGTTTGTGCATTCCTTAAAGCACTTCTGAAAAATTACTTGTTCCTATGAACAAGTTTAAGAATCTAAAATAATTCATCCTAAATTCAATCTGTAAAAAGGATGCAATTGCCGGGCGTGGTGGCATATGCCTTTAATCCCAGCACTTGGGAGGAAGAGGCAGGTAGATCTTTGTGAGTTCGAGGCCAGCCTGGTCTATGTAGTGAGTTCCAGGACAGCTGGGGCTACAGGGAGACCCTGTCTCAAAAAAAAAAAAAAAAAAAAAAAAAAGGATGCAATTATCAGTATATTGTTTATGCCTACATTGTAAAGTAAAATTCTTATATCATTGTTTTGCAATATAGTTAGTCAATAGAAATATCACCATGATCCATTAAAAAAGGGAGAGTCCTTTCAGAACATCTTCAAGTCTTGCTTCGTTCTTTCCTCCTTGTTTTGGGTTCCTACTCTACCTTGTCAGATGTTTTGATGATAATAAAGCAGTATGTGTTCAGTCTTGATTATTTTTATTGATTTAAAAGAACTCTGAATTTAGGATCACTTGCTCAGTAAAGAACCTTTTTACTTTAAATTGCATCGATGCCAATGTGAAAAATAAAGCGAACGTGTGTGTAGGTCTCTCTGCTGAGCTATAGTCACCTTTTTATCTATATGTATGCCAATAATACAACAGCTTAGTTACTGTAGCTTTGTAAGAAGTTGTGGAATCAGATTCAGCAAATCTTCCAACTTTAGTTCAACTTAAATTCAAGATAATCTTGGCTCTTCTGTTTCCTTGTATTTCTATAGAAATTTAAAATTAGATTATCAATTTCTATACAAAAACAAAAAGTCATGTTGCTGCGATTTTTGATTGGGATTATGTTCACAGCACGCAAATCAATTTGGGAAAAATTGACATTGTAATGAGGTTGAATTCATATTGCTGCCCATGACATATTTCTCCGCTAATATGCATCCTAATCCCTCTTAGCAAAGTTTTATGGTTTTTAATATAGTGTTCTGTAACATCTGTAAAATTTACTTAGTTATTTGAAGTTTTTAGAAATATTGGCAAAGTAGAAAACAAAATATAAAAACTGATACTTAATTTTTTCCTAATGAGCCATAAAATTACACATATCAATGAGCTCATCCTGAGTTGAGCTCTATTGATTACTGAAATGTAATACAATAACACAGTTCATGTATTTCTTTTTCCTATTGCTTTCTTCTTGAGACAAGGTCTCACTATGTCTAGACTTGAACTCACCATATAGCTCGTCAGTCTCAAATTTGAAGGCTTTCTGCCTTAGCCTCCCAAGTGCTGGAATTAGGGACCAATGTGTTTTGTTTTGTTTTTTTGTTTGTTTGTTGTTTGTTTTTTTTGTTTGCGAGAGGGTCTCACTATGTAGCCCTGTCTGGCCTAGAACTCGCTATGTAGACCAGGCTGACCTTGAGCTCACAGAGATCCACCTGCCTCTGCTTCCTGAGTATTGGAATTAAAGGCTTACAATACCATACCTGATCCCACTGTATATTTCTTGAAAATATATTTTATATAGAGATAGATGTGGCAATGATAGTTTGATTATCAAAATTATCAAATTTGCCCTTTTAAAAGATTTTTTGTTATTGTTGTACATGCATGTATCCAGGTGTATATGTGTCATTTCACATATAGAGATCAGAGGATAGATTTCAGGAGTTGGGTTTTCTCTAGTGTGTGTTCTAAGAACCAACGTCAGGTCAGCAGGCTTGCACAGTAAGAACTTTAACCTGCTGAACCCACAGACTGCCACTTGTATATTGTTAGATCATAGAAGCTCCCCAGTTGGAAAGGATTAGCCACACCTTACATCCTTTCTAGTACCTTCCCTAAACTGCTAAACTGTCAGTGTGTTTGTAAATAATGAAGGAGCCTTTCTTGGCTGTGTTGTGTTCAGCCTAAGAAGCTAGGGTCCTGAAAACTCAGCAGCCACCAAAGCCACCTCAAGTCAGAAGCTTTTACATGCTCTAGAATTCAAAGAATGAAATTCACGGATCACAAAGGGTGAGTTTTAGAAAGGAGTATTTTATTATAGGGAGCTTCGCACAGAGAAAGCAGAGCTCCGGTCCGCAGGAAGGTTCCCCAAGAGTGCGATGCTAATGAGTCAATTTACTCAGGAGTTTAGTGGAGGAAGGAGGGGAGGGAGAGAGGAGCTCTTCAGTCCAGGTCTCATTCCAGGTGTCCACGTCCCTCGAAATTCTGGTAACGTCCTTAGCATATCTTCTAGGAAAAGGGTATTACTTCAGGGAAAAAGAAGGTAAGAAAAAAACAAGATTCCCCTATTGGCATCCCTAGTTTCTCACTATGGTGGAAGCAGAGACATCTTTAGAAGACATAGTTCTGGCATCTCTAGCCTCAGGTAGGGACAAGTTTCCTGGAAGATTCAAGGAAATTTCCAGCTCTCAGTCAAGAAACTGGACATTTTTTTTGGGGGGGGGGTTCTTAACCTAAACTGCCTCCTGCAGTTTAGTTTCTACCTCCTGCTCTCATCACTACCATGTGGCAAGCCCAAAGTATGAGAAGATAGAATTAGATTCCTAAGTCAGGGCTTTCAATTCTATCTAGTTCCTTCACTAATCTGATAAATACAAGGAGTTTCTTTTGTTCTGTGGGTTTTTGTTGGTTCTCCTATCTCAGCTTCCCCTGCTGGGAAGTGGCCAGCATCACAAAGGATAATCTCACCTAAAATCTATCTCAGGGCATCATTCTATCTAAAGATTCTGGAAAGAAACTTTATTATTTAAAACAAACAGGAGTCTGGATGGATGGCTGAACAGTTAAAGAACTTCCTAAAGTGAGGCTTATATCCACCCACAGAATTGCTAGATAAGGAAGTATCTTCTCTAGTAATTACAGTACAAAGAGCTGGCTCTCAAGTACCCAGAGAAAGACATTTCTGGGTGTAAAGCTGCTAAGAAGCTTATTTAACTTTTACAAATGTATTTCAGACACAGTAAATGGTTTGGCTGTTCCCTATCTGGGCAGTTTGTCTCCAGTTGGTGGTGCTCTGTTGAGAGGCATTAGGAGGTTTGACCATGCTGGAGGAAGCAGGTCAGTGCAGGTTGACTGAGAATTCTTAAGTGTTTCTAGATTTGCAGTAGCTCTCTACTTCTTCTGCCTGTTTAGAGATGTGATTGCTCAGTTTTCTGCTCAGGTCACCTCAGCCACCTGCCTTTATGGACTCTTGCCCCTTTGGAAACATAAGCTCAAATAAACTCTTCTTTAAGTTCCTTTGGTCACTTTGGTCACGGTGTTTTATCATAGCAAAAGAAAAGTAACTAAAACAGTAAATAATTTATAATGTTAATTTTCTAAAATAAATGCTTTAAGAATTAAGAGGGGAGCAGAGTCTCTTTTTCAATAGCGATTATGTTTTGCCCTTTTAAAAATATATATATTACGGGCAACAGAGATTCTCTGTGCTTAAGGGCAGTTGCTGTTCTTGCAGGTTCAGTTCCCAGCACCCCAATGGTAACTTATACCTACCTGTACCTCCAGCTCCAGGGGACCTGATGCTCTCTTCTGATCTCTGCAGGCACTCAATACACATGGTACACATACATACACTCAGGCACACATATATAATAAAATAAAATTTGAAGTCTTTAAATTTTTATATTTACCCTCCCACCATAGGAATTCATTGTTTCCTCATCAGTGAAAGCAGTAGAACAGCAGTAGCACCACTAAAAACAAGTACAGTACTCCACACAGTGCTGAAAGAGCCAGAAAATTTAGACTTGTCATTTTAGATGCTGAAATGACCAGAAAATAGTCATCTGATTCATCTTCATTGGTGAATGCACACAAGCAGTTAATATAATGCATACATGGAATTTAGGTTTTTTAAAAAGTCTTTGTGAGGCCAAGAACTCCTTCACAACAAAACAATTCAGTTTGGCATTTATGTTGGAAATGCGTATTTAATCTCTGTCTGTGTGTTTTGCCCATAAGTATCAGGATTAAAAAAATATATATTGGGACCAGAGAGATGGCTCAGTGAGTTTAAACGGCTCTTCCAGAGGACCTGAGTTTGATTCCCCGACATCAGGTGGCTCACTATCACCTGTAATTCCAGCTCCAGGAGATCTGACACCTCTGACCTCTGTGGATTCCAATATTAATGTGCACATGCACAGACATACATTCATATATACATGATTAATAATAAAATGAATTTTTAAAATTTCATCTATTTTTATACATATATTTTATTTTTTAGAATAAGCATTTCATTACAGTTTTAACACACTCAATAACAGTTTCCAGAGCAAAGATACACCTCTTTCAAAAGTAGCTATAAAACTTTAGGTTCACTATTGAATTAATATAGTTATACAATATTGAACTTAGTATAAACCCTGTAAGACATAAAATTGAATAAGAATTTAACCTTTAATTAAAAAAGATCTCCACTTCATTTTAAAATACATTGTTTCTTACAGAAAGAATAATTGTTTTTGCTAATAACACTGAGATGTTGGTGCATGCATCTCTAATCTGTATGTATCTGATTACTACTAGTCATAATAGGTTGCATTCAGATCCTTGGCACATGTGTATGTCTATAAAGTCAATGGGTAGATCTGAATGGTAGTGTTTATCACCTCTACTAACTAACATGACATAAATATTTATGCTTCCCCCTCAAATATAATTCATTTTTTTTAAATTTGATTTTTTGTTTGTATATCACACCGAACATCCCAAATCATCTTATTCATCTATATACTCCCCAGATGGCACCCTCCCATAGCCTCCCTCCCCCCACTAGACCCCCTTACACTCTGATATCCCTGCTACCATCTGCTGTGTTGTTGGCACCCCAAGCTCTTCCCCACTACCTGTCCATCCAGTGAATCTAGTCAGTCATTCTAGAGGTCTTTCTTTTAGGAGGGTCAGCTGTTCCTCATCTAGCAGCAATCAGTTGTCAATATTCCTTTAGATAAGATTGGGGTTTGCTGTTCTTTTTCCCAGTTCTATGCTGGGTTACTATCTGGGAGCCCCTTGGGCCACCCTGGCCAACAACTCAAAAGAAGGTATCTCCTACCTGGCATTGTTGCTTGATATGTAGCCTTTAGGTATACATATGGACTCTTAAAAAATTATATTAGCTCCTTTAATCTTTGGTTATACTTTTCTTTTGGGGTGTTTAAGGTCATACAATTGGCCCAGATAAACCAATTTATTTTTTCTCTTAAGGTCGTTTGAGGATCTGGTCCTCAGGGGTCACATGGGCTTGGGAGGACCCCCTGGCTCCTTTGTTTTACCAGTTCCACCTATGTGAAGATAGGTCAAAGGTCCTGCTCAACCATGGTTGGCTTTGCTTGGAACCATGGAGGAAATGTTTCCTCTGTGTTGACCCTCTTCTTTGTACACTGGACACTGGTTCAAGCCAACTCATGGGGTCTCCACAGCCCCCTTGATGAAGAGGACAGATGACCTACCACAATTACAGGACATTTTGAGAGATGCTCATAGTCCCCTGGAACTAGTTGACCTTATGGCAAGGAGAAAAACTGTCCTTTATGACCCTCTGACCAAATTAGTATAACCAAATTATTATAGGTCTCAAAGTATGTCTGTTAAACATCCAAGAAGGTTAGTTCCACCAGTCTGGTACTTTTAATTACTGTGTGTCATGTAGTTAAATCTTGGGCAAAGACCAATTGTTCTCAGATAAACCTTACATAGATTTCTTGATCTGGTATGTATAATTTGTCAGTAGGTTGTAGGGGTAATATGGTTCCCTCTGGTTTTTAAAACTGTCTAGGCATTGTTTATCTCTCTCATTGTCTCACCTCTCTGTCATGGTTTTCCCACTGAAGGTGCCCCCATTTCTCCCCTTTCTCCCTTACTAATACCCTTCTCCTAAGGTCCTACCTCTCTTGAGCTCCTTCTTTCCCTTTATCCCCTGGGTTCCTTGTATACCCTTCCTTCCCCACTCCCTTAAACTAACCTAATTTCTATCCATATCTCCCTTATTAAGACCTGTTTCCCACTGTTCTTCTCTTTCAGGTTCTTTCTTTTCCTTTTACCTCCCTGTTTCCTTTCCATTATCCTGGTTCCTGTAGTTATGTCTCATTACATACTCATTTATCAGGGTCTGGTTCTGAGATCCACATATGAGGGAGAACATATATCTATTTTTTTTTCTAAGTCTGTGTTACTTCACTTAGTATAACAGTTTCTAGTTCCATCCATTTACCTGCAAATTTCATATTTCATCTTTCTTTGCTGCTCAGTAAAACTCCATCGTATAAATGAACCACATTTTCATGATCCACTCATCAATTGAGAGACACTTAGGTTGCTTCCATCTCTTCGCTATTGTGAAAAGAGTAGCAACAAGCATGGATGTACAAGTGTCTCTGCAATAGGATGAGTTCTTTGGGTATATGCCAAGGAGTGTTATAACTGGGTCAAATGGTAGGTTCATTTGTAATTTTTTAAGAGTTCTCCACAGTGCTTTCCATAGGGGTTGAACAAATTTGCAGCCCCACCAGCAGTGGATGAGTGTTCCCCTTTCCCCACATCCTCTCCAACATTTGGTATCATTTGTTCTCTTGATCTTAGACAGTCTGACGGTGGTAAGATGAAATCTTAAAGTGGTTTTAATTTCCATTTCCCTAATTACTAGTGATGTTGAACATCTTTTAAGATGGTTCTTAGCCATCTTTACTTCTTTTGAGATCTCTCTGTTCAGCTCCTTAGCCCATCTTTTAATTGGGTTACTTCCTGTTTTGATTCTCTTTTTTTTGAGTTCGCTATACATTGTGGATGTTAAACCTCTGTCAGGTGTGTCACTGGTGAAGATTTTCTCCCATTCTGTGGGTTTTCTCTTCACTTCCCTGGTTGCCTCCTTTGATGCACAGAAGCTTTTTAGTTTAATGAGGTCCCATTTGTTGATTCTTGACCTTGTTTCCTGAGCAACTGCTGTCCGGTTTAAAAAATCCTTTCCTACACCTATATCTTGTAGATTTTTCCCAATGTTTTCTTCTAACAGTTTCAGAGTTTCAGGCTTTACATTGAGGTCTTTGATCTATTTGGAATTGACTTTTGTCCACGGTGAAAGATAAGGGTTTAGTTTCATTCTTCTACAGGTAGAGATACAGTTTTGCCAGCACCGTTTGCTGAACATGCCGTCTTTCCTCCAGTGAATGTTCTTGGCCCCTTTGTCAAATATCACGTGGCTGAAATTGCATGTACATATTTGGGTATTCAATTTTGTTGCCTTGATCTATGGGTCTATTTTTGTGCCAGTACCATGTTGTTTTTATGACTATAGCTCTGTAATACAGCTTAAAATCTGGTATAGTAATCCCCCAGGCATTCCTCTTAAATGCTCAGGGTTGCTTTGGCTATCCGAGGCCTTTTGTGCTTCCATATGAATCTTAGGATGGTAAAGTGGCAGGTTACAAAATTCACCTACAAAAGTCTATAGCCTTTCTATATGCCAATAACAAGCAATCAGAGAAAGAGCACATGGAAACACTCCCCTTCACAACAGCTGCAAAAAATAAAAATAAAATATCTTGGAATAAAATTGACCAAAGACATTAAAGACCTCTACAATGAAAATTTTAAATGTTTAAAGAAAGAGATTGAGGAAGACATCAGAAGATGGAAGGACTTCCCATGCTCATGGATTAGAAGAATTAATATTGTGAAAATGACCATCCTCCCAAAAGTCATTTATAGATTCAATGCAATGCCAATCAAATCCTTATGATGTTTTTCACAGAATTGGAGAAAAAAATCCTAAGATTCATTTATTTATTTTTATTCTATGTGAATGTTTTGTCTGCATGTATGCAACTATACCCACAGAGCCAGAGGAGGGCATCAGTTTCCTTAGAACTGGAGTTACAGAAGATTGTTAGCTGCAATGTGGGTGTTGGCAACCGAATCTGGGTCCTCTTCAAGAGCAGCCAATGCTCTAACTACTGAGCCATCTCTTCAGGCCTATGAGTACCAGTTTTTACAATTTTTTTTTTACCAGTTCTGCTGTTTTACCAGTGAATTCTAATTGTTTCTTTTTAAAAAATCTTCAGGGCTGAAGGGTGGCTCAGTGGTTCAGATTGCTACTGCTCATATAGAAGACCCTCAGTTCCTAAGAATCCATGTTCAGCTGCTCAAATTGCCAGATCTGATGCCTCTGGCTTCCCTAGTCACCTGCATCCGTGTATGCACACACACACATACTTAAAAACCTTAAAAAAAAAAACCCTTAAAATGAAGGCCAAATAAATTAAAAGCTTGGTTAAACTACATTAAGCAAATCATAAGATATAGTTTTTCAGATACTATATCTTTCCAAAGACATATCTAAAATGACTATTTTGTTTAAAAACATGCTATGGCTTTCATTTGAATTCAAAAAGCCAATTTGAATGTAGAAAGCAAGAAAATTAATTTCTTGGTATATGTTTTACAAAAATTAAAAGAGAATCATTGATTCCATTTCTTGAATTTTACATATCAGGATAAAATACCAGCAAAGCAAAAATAATGAAGAATAGCTCCATAAGAGTACCAAGTGTAAGAATTACATTGGTCAGTCAGAGGGTCTCAAGAATCTCATGCATGCTGTGACCACTGAAAAAAAATTTCATATGGATTCAGACTGAGCCTCGTTCTTCAGGATTGACAGAACACTGAGATGATACTTGATCCTTTAGACACCACATTTATCACTTTGTCATCAAATCATTGGCTGGACCCAAGTTATCTAAACAGCATGTCAAGTCAAAGTTACCTTCCTATTTTAGAGGAAGGATTCTCTCTTTTGAGTTGAATCTAGGCATATAATTGTGAGGGTGCGTGCATATATACCAATGAGTTGTGGGGCTAGTATGGTTTTGAAAATACAATGCAGGTCAGAAATTATTCAGAAAGGAACAAAATATTTAAAAACATTGTTGTAAATCTTAACTAGAAGACAAATTTTCATGAGCAATGCAAAATAGAATTTATATCAACCATTCATTAATCTCATTTCCCTTCTCCCAACACGATTAATTGTCTGCTCAATTCCTGTTCCCAAGCTACACTTATGTCTCGTTTCCAATTAGGACTAATTTTCTTGCATGCAGTGGGGGTGGTAATAGGCTCTAACAGTTGTTGAAATGTGGTTCCTAGCATTTACTGCAGCGTATCATCCTTAAATACTCTATAACGTGTTTTTTAGTTCTGTTTCTAAAATCAAGTTTGTGTGGGGAGGATTGAGCTGAATACAGTAAGTGGGTGGTTTCCTTCCTTTTAGGTCCTTGGAGATCCTTATCTGATTTAAGTTTTGCCTCAGGAGAAAGCTGTGCAGAGATTGCCCAAAATAACTTTTCTCCTGTCTTGCTGTTTTACCTATGACTGTCTGGGGAAAAAAAAAACCTTTGGAAAATAAACTGATGGCATGTTGTTGTAATTGTGTTACTTCTTCAGAGTTTAGTGGGAAGGATCCTTTTTTTTAAATTAAAGCTTCTGTGATAATGTTGCTCTGTTTTTGTTTTTTAAGTTTAGGAAAGAAGATAACGATGTCTCTAATATGTAAAAATGTAGTTTGGGGTACAAAGAACAAGTTTTCCATGGATTTGCTATTACAATGGAAAGAAAAGAAACAAATATTTTATATTTTGATGGATCCTGTTATGGTTTCTAATAAGTGACTTGGGGCATAGGAAGATGGTTTGGTTTGTAAAGTGCTTGCCTTATAAGCATGAGCACCTGAGTTAGGATCCCCAGCATCCACAAAAACACAGGGTGATGTGCTGTGCCCCTGTAATCCCAGCACCTAGAGGCAGAGACAGGTGGATGCCTGGAGCTCATTGGCTAGCCAGCCTAGCCAAATCTATGCACGGTGGATCCAATGAGAGACCCTGTCCCCCTAAATAAAGTGTAGAATGATTGAGAAAAATATCCGACATCAACATCTGGCACACGAGTACACATACACGCACACACACGTACACACACACACACACACACACACACACACCCTACATAAAATAATTGACTTGGTAATTCCTCAGATAGTCTCCACTCTTCCCTATACCCACACCCCAGATCTATAAATAAGTATTTAAGTACTGTTCTGGGTAGCTTTAGTTGTGAACTTGACATACCTGGATTGAGGGAGCTTCAACTGGGCAATTTCCTCCATTGGACTGGCCTGTGGCCATGTCTATGTGGCATTTTCTTGATTGTTGAATGATGTGAAAGGCCCAGCCCACTGTGGGTGGTGTCACCCCTGGCAGGTGGTGCTGTGTTGTATAAGAAAGCAGGCTGAGCACAGGCCAGGAGAGCAAGCCAGTGAACAAGGTTCTCCTACCTCCAGGTATGTGCCCTGAGTTCCTACTTTGGGCTCCCTCAGCGATGAGCCTGATGAAACCAGGAGATATAAGCTAAAATAAAGCCTTACCTCACCAAGTTGATAGTGGTCAGAGTGTTTTGTCACAGCAATTGAAGACAAACTAAAACAAGACCTTAGAGGAGCTTTGTAGTTAAAATGAGCCTTTGAAGAATCCTTTTGTTAAGCAAATAAGGTTTTGTTTCATCTTCAGAGATTTTGGTCAATCAGCCTTTTTTCTTAAAGCAGGAAGGGTTTCATGGTTTCCAGAGAAGTTAAAGTTGTCTTGATGTGCCTAGTTAGGCAGTGATGGGGAGATCAGAGAATGCACCTGGGGTTAGGATGAGTGATGGGGGTAAGAGAGATAGAAAGCACCATTGTGTGGCTTGAACATGCTCCAACTTTAATGCAGTGTCCTTTTGGGGTTTTAGCCTTTCCTACAGTATCACTAATTTTGTTTTCTCGGCATACGTGACCTTTGGCCTTTCCCACGTACTTGTAATTTGAAATTACATTGCTATTTGGTTGCCATTACCATCTTTACTATTTCTTATAAAATGAACCCCCAAGGAAGACTGTGCGAAATCTGGGGAAATGGCTCACTCTGTTGGTAAAGTGCTTGTTGCAAATACATTAAGACCTGAGTTTGACTCTCCAGCACCCCTCTGAAAAAGCTAGGAGTGACAGCACATACCTGTAATCTCAGAGTTGAGGAGGCAGAGACAGGAGGATCTCTGGGTTTGCAGGTCAGACAGTCTAGCCAAAGAGGTGAGCTCCATTCAGTGTGAGACCTTGTCTTGAAAAACGTGGAGAGGTGAATGAGGAAGACACCATACATGGCCTCTACATACATCTGCACATATGTGCCCATTCACACACACACACACACACACACACACACACACACACACAAGAAAAGCTATGTGAGTTTAGTCCACTCATTATCCAATTTTTTCAAATATGAAATTCAACAAACCACTTCAAAGCCACTTTGGGGAGCAGCTTTCTGGCATTATCTTCTAGACCATATGAGCTCACTGTTCCCAGGTCAGCCACAGCTATGAACAAAGTAAGCCTTCAGACCCTCTTAGAGCTTATATTTTAGCATCTGCAGAACAATCTTGTTTCATCAAATTTGTACATACTTTTTAAAATAAATTTTTCCATGACTTAAAAATGTGCTCTTTGAAATGATTATGCCAATGCACATGAGCTTATTATATTTCCACACTTAGCAAAAAATTTCATTGTATCTTTTGTTTGCATTTCAATAGTAATTTTTTTAATCTTGTCTTCTTCCTACTGCTTTTAATTTCAAGAATCACTTTGGCCTACAGATACTTTTGAAAAAGGAAAGGAGCTATTTAAATATAAGAGAAGATTGTGTAACTGTTATCATAAATGAAAAGCTTATACTCACTGTGGTAATCAGAAAGGAAATAATGGTTTAATTAGTCTTTTAGATGAAAACATTTCTGCAATCAGACTGTGTTTGTAATGGCATTTTAAAGACAATCCACCCACAGTATCATTGTAACTAACATTTTCAATGAAACTGTCAGAGGAAAGAGTGTACTCCCTACCTGCCCCACCAGGGGCTGACTGTTACACCTGACCCATGAAAACCTATTAGTCTTCTGCACCAGGCTTGCACTAATAACCCTGGTGATGGTGATGTTTCCCTTCCTCTCATTAAGCTGACAGGTAACTAAGTGCACTCACATACACCACAGATAGCCAAAGCTGACTGGATTCCATTGTGACATCTCTTACATAGAGTCCTTAACATCCCAAAGAATACCCATGACCAGGAAGACTTTGGTCACTGCACAGAGGCCCAGGGGCTCCTGTGGATCTGGCTTAACCTCCTGGGTGGTTTGGAGAGGTTGGGGAAAGTATTTTTTGTACATCAGTTTCTCAGGATTTTAGTGGATGTTATAGTAGAAAATGAAATGGTAGAAGTAGGAAAGCTGAGTTAGATACTTCTTTTCCCCCACTATTTCCCTATGTGTGTGCGTGTGTGCATGTGCATGTGTGTGTGTGTGTGTGTGTGTGTGTGTGTGTGTGTCTGGTGTCAGTGTGTGAGTATTCATGTTTCTGCATGTGTGTGGACTCATATGTGTGTGCATACTTGTGTGTGTGCATGCATGTGGAAGCCCCAGGTTAAGGCTGGGAATTACTCTCTCTCTTCACCTTTACAGTTTTTTCACTGAGGCAGGGTCTCTCAATTAAGCCCAGAGCTCCCATATTACTAGTCTTGCTAGTCCGCTTGCTGGGGGTGTGGGGGATTCCTTGTCTCTGCCTTGACTTTCCTAGGCTGGAATGAAAGGTAGGCCACCTTGCCCACCTAGCATGAACTTGGGTTTCTTAGAGTCCAAAGTAGTCTTCAAGCTTACTTGCACAGCAATTATTTGAACTGCTGAACCATCTTTCCAGCCCTTTCCTTTCCTTTTCTTTTCTCTTCTGAGACACTCAGTTCTAGCCAGTGCAGACCATCTTGTAGTTGTTTTGTGACAGGACTTTCAAGTCCGTGGTTGTGGTTGTTGACCCAAAAGCATAACTCAAACCTCAAAGGGGATAAGAGATAGTTTATTCTGTAGCCAAACATGAGTGACCATGGCCCAGGAATACAGATTCAGGTTACCCCAAATTCCGTGTTCCAGCATGGTAACAGTTGCCCTACATTGTTATAGTAACAGAACAAAGAAAAGTCATAAATCAAGACACTTCTCAAATACACTGGAGGATATTTTCAGTAGGTGGGTTGCAGCAACTCGAGGGTTTTTTTACTATAGGTTTCAGATGCTATCTGATGACATTCTTAGTTTTTGGATTGGTGAGACTGGATGGTGTGCTAGGACAATACATTCTAAAGGTTTTTTATATGTTAGAAACAGGATGTTAGATCAGAAACAGAGGTTAATAAGGAGTGGCTGTTTGGGGGACTAAAGACGGCCCTAGATAAAAGGTAATTAGACTCTGGGCCTGCAACATTCCAAACTCTCCACAATTTCTGGAGTGATAATCAGTTGGTCATCCTTACAGGATGTTCAGTCCAAGGTGCAGGAGTTCTTTTGGGGAACTTTTCTTTCACATGGTGTTAAATCCACCAGATGTTGGATTGGTCTTCCTAATGTAACTCTGTAAACTTCTATCATTGATCCTCAGTCTTGCTCTACTTTTGTAAAAGTGTGTTGTAAGGGGACAACTATTCCTGGGGGAATGTGAATAAATGTCTATTTACCGCAGATAGGGAACTGATGACAGATACCACTAAAGTCCAACTTGGTGAACTAATGAGTTTATTGGGAATACTTACAGGAGTATGGGTAAGAAGTTGCTTATAGGAGCAGAAACGACTCAAAAACATCACTGAAAACCCACCACAGCATGAGTGACAGCTCACAAAAGCTGGCACTGTGGGGCTCACTGCAGAACTTGCAGGTAGCTTGCTACTATATCAGATAAGATGTCTTGTGGACTACTCAGCTGGTCTGAATCTTCTCATCAGACTCAAAGCTTGTAGAACTCGAGAGATGGCTTACTGGTTAAGAGCACTGACTGTTCTTGGAGAAGACCTAGGTTCAGATTCCAGCATCCAAATGGTGGCTAACAACTGTTAGATTTAGGAGAGCAGAAAAGGGAAGGAGTTTAAAGTTAAGAAAGAAGAACCAGAGCCAGACCTGTAAGAGGCAAGGAACATGTCCTCTTTAATTCAGAAGGTACAGTGAGGGGCAGAAGCTACCGCGAATCTAGCTTCCATGACTTAGAGAAGACATATTGGGAGGTTGTTTTTTTGTTTTTTTTCTTTTTTTGGTTTTTTTTTTTGTCTTTTTGAGACAGGGTCTCCCTGTAGCCCCAGCTGTCCTGGAACTCACTATACAGAGATCCACCTGCCTCTGCCTCCCAAGTGCTGGGATTAAAGACATGTTCCACCACGCCCGGCATATTGGGAGTTTTTATAAGAAAAAACTGCTAGACACAGTGGCAGCATACAGATGTTGACTAGGTGGTAGGGTTTGATGTTCTTGGGATAATTAAGGGCTTCCCCCTTTCCTCAGGATGAGCAGGCATGTTAACTTTTGGTACAGCAAACAGTCTCTGTTAGCACAGCAGGAGTTAAGCCATCCCTGTAACCAGTCTTTATCAGTCAGAATGAGTACTTGATAAGGCCTGATTAAAGGCCTAGCTGCCAGTCTGGGCCATTTCGCTACCTTGAGGAATTTGTGTAAGGAAGCTTACTGTCTGGCAATTTGCACATTCTATCAACAAACATCTGTAACTCCAGTTCCAAGGAATCCAGACAACTTCTTGGGTCCTCTGGGGACACTGTACAACAGGAGTACATTTACATACATGCAGGCACTATACTCATACACATAAAATAAAAAATCAAAAAGCTGGGGAGGGAGGAGCTTTGTGGATACCAGGAATTTCCTCAGATTTCAGGGTTATTTCCTGAGTCTGAATGAACCTCCTTTAGAAACTCCTGGCTTTTAAAGAGCTTCAAAAGAAATGTCTACACAATACCAGTCAAAGCAAAAAAAAAAAAAAGGAAGAAAACCACTTATTACAGTCTTCCTTCCATTCCATAGTCTGCTCTAATAGAATGTTTGCTGTGGTGTGTGCAGAATGCACAAATTCACCCCGCTGTAGACATTTCTGTTGACTAGTCTTATGCATGTTGGTAAATTTCTCAAGGCCTCTGAAGTGCTATTTATGCACCAATTTAAAAAAGAGCAAAAGTACCCTGGTTCAGGCTTGTTGTGCTGGTGGCGCCTGACCTGTGTAAAGCACCCAGACTGTAGCAGACATGCATTTAATGGTAGCAGTTGCTATTATCTTAAGATTTTAAAACTTCATTAGATTTTCTTTCCAGGCAGCTGCACTATGCCCAGTATCAGGATGTAAATTGGAAAGTTAGTTGAGCATGCAGCTGTTTACAAAGAGCTTTATGCATGGTAAGAATCAGCATTGATTAACTAGATTTTTAAACATCCATATCCCACTATTGAAATAGTGTGAAAAAGTTTTAGGAAGTTGAAATAACACAATGTTTTGAAAAAGGTAGAAACAGCTCTCTGAACTAATAGAATCATAATTCTTTTCTTCCCAGACTCTTTTTTTCATCAGTCAATGGACTAGAATATCAGAGAAAGTAGCATCTGCTTCACTGAGCATCATAGTATCCTGCTAGGGTGGGAGTGTAGCTCAACAGGCACAAAGCCTTGGGTCTGAGTCCTAGCACAATAGTAACACACACACACACACACACACACACACAAACACACAGAGAGAGAGAGAGAGAGACAGAGAAAGAGAGAGAGGGAGAGAGAGAGAGAAACATAAATATGCACAGATATATACCAAACAAAAATGTTCTTAACATTTGCTTAGCTTCCCAGCATATTTAATTTGAGATGGGATTGTGTTCAGATGTGACTTTTATCAGCTGAGTTCCAAAAGATTTATCAGTTTGAACTGATTGTTCTCATAATTTGGAAGTCCATGTTACCAAATAAATGCATGTAAAGGTGATGTTTGAAGGTGCCAGACATTTATAGATCATCTTATTCCCAAAGCAGCTATCACATAGTGTCAATTAGAGCTTATTTGGACCCCAGAGACTATACCAGTGACACAGGCTATTCACATTTAATATATGAAGCACCCTAGTCCTGCCTATGTGATCATTACCCCTTTTAGAACTTCCAGTGTCTTCTAAGAGAGATCATAAAATCCTACCCAATGTTTGGGGTTTCTGAGGATTAGAACAAGAAAAAAAGAAGTAAGTTATTTCATAGGTAAGTGCTACATACATTTTAGTTAGTTGGATTCCAAATTATTCTTAGTAATAAAGTCCACAAAGAGGACAGGAAGTGCCTCACAATGTGAAACCAATCTGGAGACTCTCACTGTCTTTTTATAAATGTTCATGTGCATGTACTGTTTATGATATGATACAAAGGTTTTCTTTCCTTTGAATCACATTTTTTAAATTTGGAAAGTAGTCCAATGTAGGTATAAAGAGAAGATTTAAACAATATGCCTTTGAAATATATACTGTTGACCTGATCTCATGCAGAGATTTTTGTAGGGTTTTACATAATACAGATACCTTAAGAGATTTTTTCCTTTTATGACACTAAAGTCCAAGTTTAGTGACATATTCTAATATCTATAACTTTAGGAGTATGTTTTTAAATAGGTAACTCGCTGATAAGGAAAAGAAAATAATGTATCTGTTAACTCTATATTTGTAGAGTGAGGCATCAAAGAATGAAACAGAAAATTGAAGGTACCAGGTGAGCTGGGTGATACTCTTGGGACTTTTAACATACTTTTCTTGAACTTGAACTTGGTCTAGAACTTATGTCTCCAGCTAAAGTTTTATTAAGCTAACAGCAATACTTTGAATCATTTATTTCCAGTGTGTAAAGTATTTTATTTTACCTACAATTTCCTTTAACCAGTGTCTAATGAAAGGAGAAAGGGGCCTTGGAAGACAACCTCACTCTCTTTCTGTCCTTTCATAACTATGAAACTATAGTTGAGGTAGGATTGTGAACCATTTTAAATTCTTTTTTTTCACAAATTAGCTATTTTTTACATTCGTCTGCTTTCTAATACAACTTTAGAAAGGGCAACAAAAATACAGGGACTACCCAGCACGTGAACGTCTGAGGCAGGATTGTGGGTCTGAGGCCAATCTAGACTACATAGTGAACCTCTGTCTCAAAATCTAAAATAATCCTTGTTGATCCAGTGGTTAGGCTTCAACACTTGCTTACAAAAATTTAAAAACAAGGCAGGGGCTTTTGAAGTAAGTAGTTTCTCAGTATTTTTTTTTTCCTTGAAGTTGGGAAATATATTTTTGACCTGGTAATTCACGTCTACGAGTCTGTTCTAAAGGAATACTCACTCAAGTATGTAAGACTATGCATCCAGGATGCTCACTGTCTTTATTTTTCTTTATACATTTTAAAAATTATTTTTATTACACACATATATAAATACATGTATGTATATATATATGTATATATGCCTACATGTTTGTACATATACCATGTGCATACAGTGCCCATGAAGGCCAGAAGAAAGTGTCAGATACCCTAGCACTGGAGTTATAGACAGTTGTGAGCCATCATATGTGTGCAAGTAATTGAACCCGGGTCCTCTGAAAGAGGTTAAGGGTGTTCTTAACCACTGACACATTTCTGCAGTCCCAATGTTTTAAAAACTGAAACACTGAAAACTGTTGGAGGTAGAAATGGTCTTCAAAGATGCCCATCCTAATCCTTATCTCTACAAAGTAGGACTTTTATCTGACTCAGCAAAAAGAACTTTACAGATGTGAATAATGTTAGACACCTTGAGATAGAAAAATCATTTGGATTATCCAAGTTAATCCAAGATAATCATGTGAGAACCTTAGTGGCTTGAGTTAGACTGATAGAACCACAGTTAGGGACAGAGTAAAGCTAAATTGCTAATTTTGAACATGAGGGGAGAGGAGCATGAGCCAAAGAAGTGGTTGGCTTCTCAAATGAGAAAAGCCAAACTGATTTTCTTCCTGAGTTTCCAGAAAAAAATATATCCTTTGACACCCTAATTTGGGCCAAGGAGCACCTGTGCTAGGTTTCTGAACTTCATCCCAAAGTATAAGTTGTCTGAAGCCATTCCATCTAGGATAATTTGTTACAAGAGCATTAAAAGCTCACTGGGAAGCAGATACCATGTTTTAGGAAATTATTACATAAATAATACTTCACTGAAATTGGGGACTATCATGAAGTCATGGAAAGGACTGGACACCTGTATCACCTTACATGATTCATGAAAGGAAACGAATGACCTAGTGCTGCATGAAGAAAGTAAACATGGAACCACAGTACTGACATTTTCCACATTTCACAGTAAAAATATATGAATGTGTTTGAACTTGTGTGATATGTGTGTCCGTAGAAAGTGATGTGAACAGCTACATAGTGGACTCTTACTACACATAAGAAGAATTCAGAAACGACTGTAAATGTTTGCATAAGCACATGTCAGGTGCGGAAGAATTGGATTTAATTTATTCACGAGTATCGTACAGACTGTTAGCTACTATGTATTGTTTTGTAACTTTAAATACTTTATAAAAATATTAAGAAAAAATATAACTAAAATAAAACTATGTCAGTGATGATATTGTCATTAAAAGTAGACAGAAAACTTTACTCTGGATGACATAATAGGGGGCAGGGTTACAAATTATGTAGTTATAGAACCTTGAATATTGGTTGCTTTTCTCATTTCTGTGACAAAAGCAACTTAAACATGGCTTATTTTGGCTTCCAGTTGGAGGGTACAGTCCACCATGGTGGGGAAGGTGGCAGGGAATGAGGTGACTGGTCACAGTGTACCCACAGTCAGGACGAACAGAGTACAGCTTGTGCTCTGCCTGCTTTCTCTTTTTGACTCAGCCCAGGACCCAATCCCATGAAATGGTGCTGCCCACATTCAGGGCATGTCTTCTCACATCAGCCAAACCTCTCTGGAAAACCCATAAAAGACATGCCTAGAGGTTTGGAGAAGGAGACTCCAAACACTATCAAGTTGACAATGAAATTAGCCATCACAAGAGAGTAGCATGCCTTGAATCTCAACATTATAGAGTGAAAGTCACATACCTGACACATGGCAGGCACTCCACAAAATCCTGATTTTCTAAAATGCATCAATTTTTACTGTAATAGTCACTCACGGAGTCACTAATCAGCAAATGTCTATCAAATGTCTACTGTCAGATAAGATAGTATTAATGACACAAAACCATGACAGTCTCAGCAATATGACTAGAATGGACAGGGGAATCTGCAGTTACAGGATAGGAAGAACCGTGATAGGATAAATGGAGTGCAGTATGTATATAACATGGAAAGTAGTGGCTAAGGACATGAGGGAGTTTTGACAGAAGAGAGGAGCTATGAAGAAACAGTGGACCAATAGGAGATACCACAGGCTGTGTGCTGTGGCAGGAATGCCGACAGAAGTGTTGGGGAGAACACTGGCAGTGTGAGTACACATGCAGGAGCCTAGAGCTTCCTGAGAAAGGGAGGTGGGAGATAAGGGTAAAGAGCCAAACAGAGCTCAAATTGGGCATTATCCTTCCAGACATTATCTAGCCATGATAGGTTGGTATGGCAGGATTTTTAAAGTAAAGAAACATGTGTACATATTAAAGATAATGATTAAATAATGGACTGGATTTTCTTGGGGTGAAATGGATGATGTAAAACAGCTGGTCTAATCATTTTTTCAGTTCAAGACTTAATTGAACTAATAATAAGATGATCATAAAACTTGCCATCCAATTTGGGGTACTTATGCCAGCAGAAGGAAGAGGCATTATTTATTAAATGAGACAATGAAAACAGATTGAAAAACAACATCTCCCTACCTGAGAAACAAATTCCTACAAAGATGAAGTGATTGGATCTACAGAAGGCTATTCATTTGCAGGTGGAGTTGTGCCTCTCAACACCAGGCCAATCCATGTACATTAGTCAGGATTCTCCAGAGAGAACCAAGAAGATACACACATATGCATTCTGTTTGTTCATCTCTTTCTGAGAATGTTTATACCACACATATATAAAGAGATGGGATAAGGAGTGGAGGAGAGAGAAAAGAGAATTGTTAGGGGAGTTGGTTAATAACAGCTAAGAAGTCCCATGAGAGATTTTTGTTAACTGGAGACTAATGGATGCATGGCTCAGTCTACATCCAAAGTCCTTATATTCAGGGGAATGAATGGAAAATGACATAACTCTCAATGTACAATCAAAGGCCTGAGAACCTTGCAGTTGCTGTTTTGAGTTTGTCATCCAGAAGTCAGAATCTGGAGCTTCTCTGCATCTGAACTTCTAGTCATTGACTTAAGCCAGTCTCCAATTTTATTTTTTTCAAGAATACTTTTACTGAGTCTCACAAATCTTTGCATAAGCCCCATATAAATTTGTGTGTGTGTGTGTGTGTGTGTGTGTGTGTGTGCGCGCGCGCATGTGCGCGTGTGTGTTGTAAAGGCTAGTTGACATCAGGTGTCTTCTTCAATAGCTCCCCACTTTATTTTGAGGCAGTGTCTGTTGCTGAACCTGGAGTTCACTGATTTGGCTTGATGGGCTAGCCAGCAGGCTCCAGGGAATCCTCTTGTTTATGCCTCCCCAGCACCTGCATTACAGGCATGTGCCACTGTGCCCATATTTTTTTACATGGGTTCTACAGTATTGAACTAGCACAGCAAGCACTTTACCAGCTGAATCATCTTCTGAGCACTTAACCCCCACATTTAAAGAAGTAGTTTTCTTTTTCTTTTAATTTTTAAAAATTTTATTTTATGCCTATGAATGTCATGTCTGCATGTGTGGAAGTGGACCTGTGTCATACATTGTCCACGGAGGTCAGAAGAGAGTGCTGGATGCCCTGGAACTGGAGTTATAGATGGTTGTTAACTGCCATGAGGGTACTGGGATTCAAACATGAATCTTCTGCAAGAGCAGCCAGTGCTCTTAACTGTTGAATGATCTCTCCAGCCCAGGAGTGATTTTCAAAAGCTGTGTTTCTTTACTTTTCTTGTGTAGCAAGGGTTATCTCCACCATTTCTGAAGAATTAACTGGACCTAGAACTCAAGTTAGATCCTGGATGCATCACTCTTTCAACCTTGAACTCTGAGTATATTTGTGTCTTTGAGCATATCTGTAAAGTGATTAACATGTGAATGTTTAGTAAGGCTTAAGTAAGCAACCAACATAAAATGTTTGACATACTGTATATAACAAATAAGAAAATGTTATTTGTCTTTATATTATTTTATATCCTCACTGTGGAAACAGATATTCCTTCTACAATAACACTCATCTCACTGTACTTTTTAAATGAACTCTCATTTTTGAGAGCAGTGGTGACCACATTGGTGCAGTTTGCCTCCTGATCTCAGGACATTTGGCAATATCTGGAAATGATGTTGATTCATAACTGGGAGAAGGATATGTGGCTCTGACAAAGTACCTGAACAAGTAACTCAGAGGAGGAAAGATTTACTTGGACCATGGCTTCAGAGGTTTCAGTTCACGGCTGGATAGTTCTGCTACTTAATTATTTACAACATCAAGATTATTTATTTCTTTTACATCAGATTGGAATACATGAATGTACATGTTACACAATTTTTTTTTTTTTTTTTTTTTTTTTTTTTTTGTCTTTTTGAGACGGAGTCTCCCTGTAGCCTTAGCTGCCCTGGAACTCTCTTTGTAGACCAGACTGGCCTTGAGCTCACAGAGATCTGCCTACCCATGCCTCCAGAGTACTAGGACTAAAGGCATGTACCACCACACCCGGCTTGCTCAGTTACTCTCCCCCCCCGCTCTATTATTTTTAATCCTGTGCCATGGTTGGAACATCATGGTGGAAGAAGTATGGTCAAGGATAGTGCCTGTCATAACCATAACAGCATACCACTTCCTGTAGTTACTAAGGGTCAGGGATGTTGTTCAGGTTTGTTCAGTGACCATCCACAACAAAGAATGATCTTCCCCAAGTGTTGGGGCTGGAAGAGATGGCTCAGTAGTTAAGAGTGCTGAGTGTTCTTGCAGACGACAGGGATTCAAATCCCTGCACTCACATGGCAGCTAACAACTGCCTGTAACTCCAGTTTCAGGAGACCTGATGCCGTCTGTCCTCTCCGGGCATTGCACAACACAGGTACACTTTCATACACACAAGCAATACACTCATACACATAAAATTAAAATAAATTTTTTTTTAAATTTTAAAAATGTTCCTCTCCAAATTTCAATGGTACTGATGTTTGAAAACTTCATTTTTGGTTGTAAACTTCTCTGGTTATCTTACTGCATCTTCTTCCTAGTGCTGTGATTTTTATATGAATCTCAACATTAATTATTGGAGTTTATAATTCAGGATCAATTCAGCTATGACTCATCTTTGCATAGGTTTCTTCATTCTCTTTATCCAACAAATAGTATATTTTCATTTAGTCACTGATATGTAGCTACCACCTGTCTTCTTAATACACCAGATATGATAAACCAGAATTCTAAAAGGGACACTAAGTTACCAATAATAGATTAGGTGTCAGATAGCTACGTAAAATACCACATTTAGGTTTCTTCATCTAAAACACCTGCAGGCTTTCACATCATATATAGGAAGTCACATTTTTACCTTAGTTAAATTGTGAGAGAACATGAGGTTAAATTTGTCTTTGACTGTTTTGTAAAATGAGAGATGTGCAGAGGCCAATTAAAAAAGATGGCTTTAAATTGGCTTTACTTATTTTTCACCCAGCAGCTGATAGAGTTTTTGTTTGTTTTCTTGCTTGCTTTATCACTGTTTTGAGGCAGAATCTCACTAAGTAACCCGGATTGTCCCCAGGCTCATCATCCTCTTGCCTTCATCATTCCACTTCTGGGATTATCAGTATATGCTACCATGCCTGGCTGCTGCCAGTTTAATGAAATGTAAGGTTGGAAGACCTTGAGAACAATGGAGGCAGCAACCAGGTATTCAGAACAAGAAATCTGCTCTGATAACTAGGGAAATCCATTTATCAATTGTTGCAGGAGATGAGATTCTTTTCCTATTAAGACAGAGTGATTGATATAGACATTGTGCTGTGAAATACTGATGAGCTTTCTGAGAAATCAATTAGGGTATCTGGAAGCAGTCACACCTCCCTACCTGGTTCAACACCTCAGCTCACTTGGACTCCTTGTTAGTTTGAGTCAGTAATATATTTTAATAGAAAGTCAGACCTCAACAGATCATTACTTTAGTGTCTTGTAGCATCTTAGTTGCAGAAGCTATCTTACAAAGTACCCCCAGACTAGGAGGTTTGGACAATAGAATTTTTCTCTCTCACTATTTTAGAGACTAGAAGCCTGAGGTCACAGTGTCAGTAGGGTTGGTATACTCTGAGACTCTTCTTTGACTTGTAATGACCATCAGAGTTCTCCCTCTCTCCTCACAATGTGGCTCTGTATATGTGGCTATGTTCTATCTCAGCCTTAAGGATACTAGTCCCTGGTTTAGAGGCCACCCTAATGACCTCATGTTAATTTCACCACCTTCTTAATGGTCCTGCCTCCCCAAGTATGCACATTTTTGAAGTGATGAGGTTAGGACTTCAACATATTAATTTGGCAGGTAAAGAAGATATGGAACAGGCCACGTTACACCACTATGTGGTTTAGCCTCCTGTAGGTGCTCAATAACTATTTGTTCTATTTGTTTTCAAAATGCATGTATGTACAATGTGCATGAATATTCACATGTTGTGGGTACAAGTATGTACACATGAGTACAGAGACCAGAGGTTGATGTTTAATGTTTTCCCTGATCACTATCCATTTTACTTACTGAGGCAGTCTCTTACTGAACCTGTGACTTGCCAAGTTGGCTAGTCTAGCTAGTCAACGTGCTCCAGGAATCCCCTATCATCTTCACTCTCCTCCCACAACATAAAGATCTCCTAACTCCATTCCACAGTACCTTAAATCATTTGCCTCCCTGTGCTGAGACTACAAGCAGTTTACTACTCCTGCTTAATGAATGTGGGTGTGGGATCTGAGCTTTGCTCTTCAAGCTTGCATGATAAGTGTTTTATCCATTGAGTCATCTCTCAGGCTCTAAACACTTGTTTTTTTCAGAGTAATCTATTGCTTAAAGTAGAATGTGATTGCAAATTCCAGTGCATAGAGATCAGAAGAATGGCTGGTATGATTTGTAGCATGTGACCAGTACAGATAGAATCCTGCTCCAGAGTCAGGTGGTCTTACCCCTGGGGAGATTTTGTTCAAAATGCAAAGTCTTGGAGCTGGAGATGTGACTTTAACTGGTAGTGCTTGCCTACAATGTACAAAGCCCTTAGATCCCCAGCACCTGCATAAAACCAGGGGCGACGGTGCATGCCTATAATCCCTGCACTTGGGAGGTGGAGATCAAAGGATCAACATTCAAGGTCATGTTCAGCTCCATCATGAATTTCCAGGTCAATATGAGTTACATGAAACCATGTCTCAAAAAGAAAAAGACAAATAATACTAATATTATGATTACATTGGGTTCTTTGTTTCTGATTGTGCAAGTCTTGATTAATCACTAGGGAAAGGAGGCATGAGAGACTCCAGATACCCTAGGAAAAAAGTTTCCAGTGGGAGGATTAGACAGAAAGGGCCCTCCCAAGGGTGAGGGTTCCTGGGGAGCAATCCAGATGGGGAGGAACAGAAGGAAGTGCCGTACAGAGCTGACTGGGAGGCAGCCTGGCTTTGTTCTTGTTGACATGTAGAAGAGAAGGATGGATTACCAAAGCAACTTTGAGGACCCCCTAAGTAGGAATGAAGGAAGTTCAAAGCATGATGATCCAGCTCGGCTTACTTCACTCGGGAGGTGGTCTCTCATAAACATTTCAATTTATTTTTATTTATTATTGTCTGCACATGTATGGGCCTATGTACCTCAGCAAGTATGTGGGGTCAAAGGACCACTTTGTGAATTTGTTCTTTTCTTCCACAGTGTGGAGGAAGGGTCTGCCTTGTTTCTACCATTGCTCTGCATGCTCCAGGCTCAACTTTTTCTGTGAGTTTCTTGGGGACTCTCCCATATCTCATTGCAGTTGTGCTGGGATGACAGACATGTCTCATCACATCCATCTTTTTATTAGGGTTCCTAGGATCAAACTTAGGTCATTAGGCTCATGTAGCAAGAGCTTTTTACCTACTGAGCCATCTCAAGTTGCCTCTCAACTTCTCTTTTGAGTCCTAGTTTCTTGCTTCTGTTGGACTGCACATCCCCTCCTTCTATTTCAATAGTGGCAGCTGGACCCATATCCGGTTATTCTACCATTTGGTACTTAATATGTCGTATCCACCTTGAGTCCCCTTAGCTCTGGGGAAATGAATCAATTTCCCGTAATCTAGAGGAGCCACCCTTTGCCTTCATCTATATATCTTGTTTCCTTTTATCTTACCTTTCCCATACCTTTTTACTATGGTTCGACTTTCCGCCTTCTTAAAAAAATACTTGGTTATTTCAATTTATGTGTATGCTTGTGTCTGTGTGTGTATATGTGCACATGAGTGCAGATGCCCAAAGAGGTCAGAAAAGGGAACTAGATCACCTGGAGTTGGAGTTACAGTCACATGTAAGTGCTGGGAACCTTACTAGGGTCCTCTGCAAAGGCAGAGTTCTCTGAACCACTGAGCCATCTCTTCGATCTTTCCCTCAGTTTTTTAATTCCATCAATTTTCTAATTTCTAAATCCTGAATTCCTCCATTTACAGATGTTGCTATGGATCCCGGGTTGGTTTCCAGCTCTCTGAGTCTCTCTGGTTTCTAGTTCTCTTTCATTCTTTTTCCCTCCCCTCTTCTTCCTCCCTCTCCTCCCCCTCCTCCCCCCTTCCTCCTCCTCCTCCTGCTCCTCCTCCTTCTACTTTTTCTATCTTCTTTAGCCCAGCTTGCTATATAAACCAGGGTGGTCTTGAACTCACAGAGCTCTGCCTGCTTGTGCCTCCTGAGTGCTAGGATTAAAAGCGTGCGTCACCACCCCAGCTCCTGAATCTTCATTTTCAATTTCTATTGTCTCTGTTTAGGGAAGAACTTTCTGTTTTCTAAAATGACAGCATTTCTGGCACCTCATTCATGTGGCAGGACTGGACTGGACACAAACACATAAATAGGTAAATGAAGTTACTACTCCCGTAGTGTTTATAGTCTATTAGCAGAAAAAGATAAGTAAACAACAACAACAACAACCCAGGAAGTGAATGATCTACTTACTACTTACGGTCCTTCTCAACTTTATTAGTATTTTAACTGGGAACTTCTAAATGTTATTAGAAGCAAGATGTACTAATTCTCTAATTATGGTGCTCTGAACATTGAGTGAGAGTGGAAGACACACTTAGAGCTCTTTAGGTTCTGAGCCTCTTCCTCCCTTGTGAGCATAAACAGCTAGCCTTGAGGCTTATCAGAGTGAAGCAACTGAGGCAGGTCTGCTGCATGACTTCTCTACTCAGCAAAGCCATCCCTTCCAAGACTTGACTTCCTTCAGTCATGGAGGGTGACCAAAATAGAACCGCTGTTGCCTGGGGGAATCGCCTTTCTGGCAGTTTCAGGTGCTCAGTTTGATTAAAATCATCAGTAAGTTGTGTTCATGACTGATTTCATTACCACATGTAGGACTGAAAAGAAAGAGTCTCGGCTCCCAGAATTTATTACTCTGTTTTTCTTGGTTGTCAGAGCATGGATTCCTCACTACTGTATCTGGTTTCTTTTTTCATTTGCTTCATATAGGAACTGCATCTTGAATGGACTTCAGCTTGGTGACAATTTCATGTGTTAAATAGCAATGATTTCTAAATGGCAAGTCTTGGCAAACTTGAATCCAGCCTATAAAATAGTATATTCTCCCAGACAGTCAATCCATGTATCTTTACCTACCCATGGCTCGGCTTAATTAGCTCATTGCCAAGATAGAGGAAAAGATCACGGTAGAAAATTTATTTATTGTCACCATTTTCATGCCAGACGCAAATGTGTTGCATTTATCTTCTTTAATTCTTACCATGCTCTTGAATTTGGCTACATTTCCAATCACGCTAGTGAAGTCCTAGACTTAATGAGTATATGGAAATTGCAAAGTGTCACACAGAAAGGGATAAGATGTAAGGGATAAGATCAGCCTTATTAAAAAATTTCTTTGGTTGGTGTGGGTGCAACTCAGTAGTGGCAACACTGGGGCTCTGAGTTCAGTTCTGAAAACCTTCTACCTTTTTTCCTTTTTTTTTGAGGAGGGGGACAGAGTCTCTCTATAACCTCATCTGGCCTGGAACTCATTATATAGACCAGGCTGGACTCCATCTCATAAAGATCCACCTGCTTCTGCCAGGATTAAAGGCAAGAGCCACCACACCCAAATATTTTAAGCAAGAAAAGGCAGGAAGGAAAGAACAGAAGGGGGTATAAAGTGGAAGTTTCATTTGCATTGTTATTTATTTTCATTTTTGATTTATTGTATTTTTTTAAATTTTATTTTGTGTGTGTGTGCGTGCATGTCATGGCACATATGTAGGGGACAGAGGACAACTTGCAGGAGTTGGTTCTCTCCTTTTACCACATGTATTTTGGGAATTGAACACAGGTCATAAGATTTGGTGGCAAGTACTTTTACACACTGAGTCATCCCCTTGGCCCTTTAAATTTTTATTTATTTATTTATTTATTTATTGAGAGAGAGAGAGAGAGAGAGAGAGAGAGAGAGAGAGAGAGAGAATAGGGAGGTGTGGGTGTGGTGATCAGAAGACAATTTGTTGGAATCTGTTTCCAGTATGTGGGTCTCAGGGATACTTAGTGAGCTATCTCAGTAGTCCTTTTAAAGAAAATTATTATTATTGCAGTGTTAGGACTCAAACTCAGGTCCTCACGCACGCAAGGCAAGTACTCTGCCAACTGAGCAACATCCACACATCCCGGCCCACATATAATTATTTATAAATGAAATATAGCACCCATTTCTATACACTTACGTCTTCTTCACCATGTCTCGGTGCCAACAGCTCTCTGGCAGGGCAGGCTGAGATGAAGAGCTTGCACTGTGGCCTTCCATGGCCTTTCATGGCCTTCCATGAACAGATAGGTAGTTCTGCATCCAGATAAGCAGGCTAGTCCTAACAACATCTACCACATCTTAATTTGGGGATTCCTCCTCTTCAGTAGCCTATGATTTACCTCAGCCAGGGAACCTTGGAAATAACGTTATTTTGGCTCCTGTGTTTATTTACCATATCACTAAGTATAAGATTGTGCTGTGTAATATTAAATGAAAATTATAGGAGACCACCGTTTAAATTAAGCTCTTTCTTACATTAGATCTCAAATGCCCAGGCTAACCATCAAATGGAATTACTTCCACTAAAGGGTCAGAACATCCAGGGCAAAGGCTGCTTATCTGACCAAATTCCTCTGGATCTGGGAGATAACAGCCAGATTTCCCAAACAGGCCTATTGGATTAGTATGTTAATGAAGTTCCCTCTGAATTAATCCTTACACACAGAAAGGAAACTGGAAGTAACTTCTTTTTAACATGGCAGTGATTTGCTTTTTATTCTCTCTCCTCTCCCAACCTGGTAAGGAAAATAAGTTTGAAGTAACCAATCTCTTTGGTTTTGCTTTCTTCAACATCTTTTCTGTCTCCCAAACCAAATACTGCTCAGCTGATCAGAACATTCATTGTTTTGTGGAACAAAGTGTTATGGATTCTAGAATGGCAAAATAAAGGCAGTTATGATTTTTAAAGCTGAATTGTCATTTTGTCTTTCGATAGCACAAAAGAAGTGACTTTTGGATACAGAGAAGTGTGGTCCTTCTCTCAGAGTTTATACTCCACTGAAAGAGGACCTACTCTGAACAGCAGATAGACTTTTGGTTCTCTCTCTGCCTCTGTCGCTGTCTGTCTCTCTTTCTTTCCCACTCATATTCAAGTACCAGTCATGCACTGTTTTCCTCTTACTCCTCTGTATTATGTATGTGCTTGACAAATACCGTATCAAGCAACCTCATCACTGGCAACTTGTTCCCATAGTTTTGCTTATTTACTTATCCATACTGCTTTCGAGACAAGGTCTCACTCTGTAGCCAAGGCTTTCCATTCCTATGCCCCAGGCTCCTGAGTGCTGGGCATATAGTCCTGTGCTACCATCCCCAGTTATTTTCACCATATCAGTGATGAAAATCCAGTTTTTCACAGTACCAATGGCATCACTGGAAGCAACAGTAATTTGTTCAGTTCATCTTATTCCAGTGAACAGGGAAGTTTGGGGCAGTAACCTATAGCCCTGCTCTTACTATCTTTCATGGGAATTTGGAAGGCAGGGATAAGCTACAGGCAAATATCTGACTTGGAGGAATATGGAGTGAGACCACCCTGCTAGCTTCTGCAAAGAAGGCACTTCACAGAGAGGCTGTCATCTCTGGACATCAGAAAAGGACTGCTCTATTGCAGCTGAAAGAAGAGAGAATCGTGAAAAACAGGGTAGAGTGATGCATGCCTGTAATCCTGCTCTTGGGCTAAAACAGGATCAGGATCCCTGCCATCAGTCTAGCTAAACTGGAGAACTCCAGGTTTAGTGAAAGATGTCTCAAAGACTAAGGTGGAGAACAATTGATAAGGATGCCCAATGTCAAGCTCTGTCTTCTATTTGCACATGTACACATGTGCACACATATGCACAGACACACATAAAACTTCAGGCTTCATCCTGTCTAGAGGCTGCTGTAGGCTGCAAAATAAAGGCAGACTAGGCATATATAGTGTCACGGGGTTCAGGGAATCACATCTCTTTGGGAGCAAAGATATACTTACAAGGGAACAAAGAGGCTGGGACTATAGGGAAAAAGGAAAATATGGGGCAAATTTCATAAAATGCAGGGAAATCAGCATACTTGTGTCATGGTAATTGTATAGAAATTGGAAGAAAACTTAGAGGTGTCAGTTCTCTCTTTCTACCATGAGGGTCTCCAGGATTAAACTCAGATTGTCAGGCATGGCAGCAGGTGCTTTCACATACAACCATCGTGCAAGTCCCCTTTCCAGAATTTTTAAATTGATTATTAAAAAGATGAAATTTTACCAAGTGGTGGCAGACACCTTTAATGAGGGAAGCAAGAGAGAGAGAGAGAGAGAGAGAGAGAGAGAGAGAGAGAGAGAGAGAGAGAGAGAAAGTTCACCATGAAGTTCAGGTGGGTAAAAAAGAGCAGGGACAATGGTCAGTATTGTTTGAAGATCTACAGGACCCCTGGTCAACAGCTTCAAAAGAGTGAATCCATTCCTGGCAATGGGCTTTTATTTTGTTACCCTATGGTATCTAGTAGAGTTAATATCCCCCTGTTATAACTATAAGATAACTATTCTTTTTTCTTTTTCCTTTTTTTTACAAGTATTTAATGTAACTATTTTAATATGGGAGAATGAATAATTTCTTTAATAATTGACAAATTATACACTTCCTGAAATTCATGTCACCTTCTTTGGGAAATATATCTACCAAAATGTCATGTGAGCTTATGTATATTTGAAAATGAATCCAGAGGAAATAAGCATATGAACGGCCTGGCTTTTTTCCCAAGCACTGACACTGACAGATAACCTGCATTTTGCTGTGTTATTTTGTTGCTGTTGTTTGTTTCTGTTTTTTTTTTATTTGTTTTTATTAAATTCTGTTGTATTTCATACAGAATATCTCAAACAATCTGAATCATCTTTATAGCCCCGTTCCCACCAGCTAAGGTAACGTTTCTTAATTTCTTTTTATAATGTATGTGTATGTACTTTGAGGAGCTTCTACAGTGGTAGCTTTCTATATGGCTTTTTCTGGAGGCTTTTGGTGTAGGTTATCCCTCCACATACTCCCTCCTTTACCCTGCCCTCCCATTCCCTCCCCATTTAACACTTCTTACTTCACTATTCCCTTTTCCCCCTTTATTTCACTGCATTCTACCACCCCTCCCAGAAAGTTTCCTCCCCTAGCATTTGTTACTTTTCTGACTTCTCTGAATTTTCACATTAAAGCATGCATATCTAGGATTTCAAAGCTAACATTCAGCTATTAGAAAGAACATGTGATGTTTGTCTTTCTGGGTCTGGAATACCTCACTCGGGATGATTGCTTTCAGCCCATCCATTTACCTGAGAATTGAAAAAATTCATTTGTAAAAGCTGAATAATATTCCACTGTATATATGTACCACACCTTCATTCTCCAGTCATATGTTGATGAACATCTAAGTTGTGTCCAATTTCTGGCTATAATGAAAAAGGCAGCAATGAACATGAATGAACAGGTACTTCTGTAGTAAGGTATAGAATCTTCGGGGTCTATGCCCAAGAGTGGTATGGCTGAATCATATGGTAGACTCTATTGCTAAAATTACTACATGCATGCTCCACAGAACAAATCAAGAAACCAAGCTGGTACTGACTCAAAAGCCTCATCTCTACTGGCTACAGATACACACACACACACACACACACACACACACACACACACACATGGGGGGGTGTATAATTAACTTTTTTTTTTACATTTTTCACTGTTTTTAAAATTTCATACTTTTCCCACTCAAATCCAGACCTTCTCCCCCCATCCATGCCCCCCTATTCCCCCACTGAACCATACGTTCTCTGCCATACGTGCTGAGTCCTATTCATTCAGGTGTTTGTACCCATATGTCCTTCAGTGAAAATGCATCCACTGGAGTCTAGTCAGCCCATCCAGTGGTCGTATGTAAGTCATACTCTCCCTCACCCAGCAGCAACCAGCCTCAAATAGTTCTCAATGTAGTGCTGGCCTGCCACCTATTTCTCACCTGCTTTGGGCCCTTGTTTAATTGAGCTGACATGGGTCCCATGCTTGTTGCCACTGATGTCACAGTCTCCCATGAGCAAGCCTACAGTGGCCCGGAGGCCTCTATCTCCCTGTGTTCATGAACCAGCTTTAGCCCTTACAGTCTTTCCACCTCCTCCTCCTCCTCAATGGTCCCTGAGCTGTGGGTGGGGGAGATTCCATATAGGAGTCCCATCCTACAATCTATAGTCTCTTATTCTCCAAAACTTGGCCAGTTGTGTTCTGTGTGCATTGCACTCTGATGTATATGGAAGCCTCACTGGTGAGAGTTGAGGGGTACATTAGCCCTCTTTCTACCTCTTATTCTGCTATGCTCCATGAGCCTTAGGTGTAGAGATTTGACTGCAGATGTGTCACCTAGTACTGGGCATCTCCCAGGTGTATTATATTCTCTGTTGTTTAGAATTGGGAATACTCAGTTCCATACTCTTCTGGCTTTCATAGTTTGCATTGAAAAGACACCTGTAATTTTGATGGATAGTCCTTTATATGTAACTTATTGTTTTTCCCTAGCAGCTTTCAGTACCCTCTCTTTGTTCTGTACATTTAATGTTTTTACTATGATGTGTTGTGGGGACTTTCTGTTCTGATTATGTCTTAATGGTGTTCTCTGTGCTTCTTGAATCCCTGTAGGTGTATCTTTCCTTAATTTAAGGGAGATTTCTTCTATAATCCTATCGAAGATTTGTTTGATGTCATTGGTTTGAGTTTCTCCTCCTTCCTGTATGCCTAATAATGTGTAGATTTGGTTGTTTCATGTTGTCCCACATTTCCCGAGTATTCCATTCCTGTGTGGTTTTGAATTTTGCATGGTCTTTGTTTAAGGAGTCCAGATCTTCAGCTTATCCTCCAGCCTTGATATTCTGTTTTCCATTTCATTCATTCTGCTTGTGAGACTTTCTCTTCTTCTAATTGGTTCATTGAGCTTCTCAGTCCCCTGTTCATTCCCATTTGGGCTTTCGTCACTATTTCTATCTCTTTAGGGAATTTGCTTTTCAAGTTATGAATTGTCTTTGATATTTCATTAAGCCTTTTTGCATATTCTTGGACTTCTTTCAAAAGTTTATGCCTTTCCTCCTTGAGCTCAGGCTTATGCCACAAGCACTTTTGCCTGCTGAGTCATTGTCAGCTTCTCTGCCTTTTTATTTTTATATACCTTTTATCCAGCAACACCTCAGAAGCAAAGTTTATTTAATATATTAGTTGGTAGTTACCTTTGTAACTAACTACCTTTGTTAAAGAGGTGTATTTGGAAATGAGGTGCTGTTCCTTTGGTTTGAGAACTGGAGAACATGAACAAATGAGAGACACCCTCAGGCATCTGTCAGAGGCTCTGAGGAACTCTTGAAGATCAGGAACCAACAAGAAGTAACCCTCTCCCCCAAAATTCCCCCAGTCCTGATATTCTTCTATTTAGAATGGGAGACTTCATATTGTGATGAAATACATGAAATGGGAGATACACACATTTCCAATTATACCTAGGCACAGGTAACGCTCTGTGTATGGTTTATTATTTGTTTCCCTCCACCACAGCTGGACTTATCAGAGTACTACATAGACATATCTTTTTTTTTTCTTTTAAGATTTATTTTATTTTGAATTGTGGTCATATGTGTGTGTCTGTCTGTGGGTATGTGCATTGTGAGTACAGTGCTTAAAGAGGCTAGAAGGGCTCTAAGATCCCCTATAACTGGGAGCTGCTGAAAGTGGGCATGGGGAACCAAACTTGGGTCTTCTGCCAAATAAGAATGTGCTGTTAACCTCTGAACCATTTCTCCAGCTCTCATATATACTTCTTGAAATTCTGTGCAGACCTAGAAACTTTCAGTAAGATTTTTGCACAGGAAGGAAAAGACCTCAGAGGCTGCCTGGATGTGATGTGCATTCTCACATCTCCCCCTTAATAGACACAGTGTACGCTGCAGAGAGCAAAGTGTAATTTTAAGAACCTTGTAATTCTTTACAAATTAACACAACAGATGGTGTTTATGGGAGCTACATAGTGAGAAATATTTGGGACGATGTGAGACATGTGTTTCAGGGTTCTGGCCTGATTTTTACTTAGTTTTAAACTGTCATGATGCAGAAATGTTCTTTGCTTCAAAGTATCCATTGGTTCCAAGAAATGGTTCTATCAAGTACAATCTCCAAACAGTCTCACAGGGAGCTCAGCTCCCTGGAGTTCATGCCCTGTGGTGGCTTCTAATCAAGGAGTGGTGTCTTCTGAGACTTGGCCCTCAAACTGGAGAGGAGCATGAGTTTCACCTCTGAATTGGAGATGATTTGAAGAAGTTTAGAGCCTGGGCCTTTAAAAAACCATTAACAGTGGACAAGATTCAATAACTCTATATTGGGGCTTGCTAGTATATACATATTAAAATATATCTTTAGTTGTTTTAATTGTTTGTGTAACTGAAAAGAAACCATTTCTCTGTGCTCTCATAGTGATAATATTATGTGACTAATAACTAGGACCTGTGCAATCCCTTTTCCAACAGAAGGGTGGGAAGAGGGAGGAGATAGAAGGCTTTGCAATGGAAGTAGAGATGGAACCAGGGAGGACATGAAACATTGAGACTAAGAAGACAAGACAGGTCAGAGTTCTTTGGGCAGGCAAGGTGGTCCTGGCTCTGGCATGTGCACAGAGATATCTTTGGAGTTCCATGTGTATCTAGAAAGTACCCACTGCTCCTAAACCTTGTCTGTCTTCTATCCACAGTCACTCAGCTGTGCTTGCTTCCCTTTGCATGGGGCTGACAAACTGACAGTCCCATGTGTTCTGTAGTGCATCCTAACTTCTTGTCTCATTCAAGGCTCCCCCTACCTCTTAGAAGCACCACTGCATGAATCCATCTTTATTTAGTACCGAATAACTTTAAACTTACTGATTTTCAGCTCTTACTGTTTTGATGAATGCCACTCTTTGTGTTTGTTCCTCCAAAATTGTCTATATCTCAGTCTTATGCATACACACAGATTTTGTCTTTTAGGAATTTCCATTTTCTTGTGTGGAATAGGTTTTGAGTAAGGATGGAGAAGTGTGAGTCCAGAAAGTACAGACAGAGAATGGGAGTTGGAAACAATGTTATTCTGCTGCTGGAGAAGACACAGGCAGTCTTAAATCACACCTCTGCATCAGAGTAACCATCCTTCCCAACACCAAATCCACACCATGTATTCATGTCCAATTGCTAGAATATTGATTAAGTCACTTATAGCCAGTTGTGCCTATGCATACACAACAATACATCTTTCTAATTTTCTTAGCATCCACTTTGTATAAGGCTCCATGCCAGAAACTTCAGAGTTTCAAGCAGATGTAGTTGACTGACATTTTCCTTTCATTGAACTCTTGTATCTCTTCTTAGGAAAAAGAGACATATACTCATGGCAAATTTCCAAACAATGCAGGATCTGTTAATTTAATTTTTCGTAAAATTGTTATCGAAGTTTTGTGTATTTCATACGGAACATCTAGACCTACTGTCCCATTGTATCATTTGTATTAAGACCTATCAAGTCAAGTCAGTGACCTCAGACTTCACTCAGTGCAAGTTCATACACTGGGGTCTAGACAGCCTATCTAGAGTCCCTCCCTTTAAGAAGATGAACTCTTCTTCACCCAGCAGTAATCAGCTTCCAATAATTCTTCAACTAAGATTGGGGCCTGCTGTGCTTGATTTTTGTCTGCTTGTGTTTGCATGAGTCTGTACATGCTGACACCATTGCTGCAGTTTCATATGAGTAAGTTTCCAGGAGCCTGTAGGACTCTACTTCCATATGGTCAGTCACCTTCTCCCTAACTCTTACAGTCTTTGCACCTCTTCTTCCACAATGGTCCCTGAGTGCTAGGTGGGGAGTGTTTAATATAAGAGTCCCAGACCCACACTCTGAAGACTCTTATTCTATATCCTTTGGCCATTTGTGACTTTTTGTGCTCCTGGTCCTTCGTTTCCAAAGGGAGTTTCATTGATGAGAACTGAGAGATGCATTAATGTTCTCTTTACCCCTTGTTCTATGTTCCATGAGCCTTAGGTATAGAGGTTGCATTGTAGATGTGCCACTTAGGCTTGGGCAATTCACAATCTCTGTGTATGACCAGTTGTGGAACTCTGTAATAACTTTTTTGATGAGTGGTGACAGGGATACTTGTCTGTAAATATAAGGATCCATATTCTGCACATAGTAAAAAATTACATTTGTCTAGGGATTTTCTCTTAGATCTTCAACCTTTCCAGTCATGTATAATTGGCTATGTTTACAGTACCACACATGAGTTTCCTCCCATTGAGTGGGCTTTAAGTCCAATTAGGTAGCTGTTGATTACCCCCAAGATAAAAGTGCCGTGACAACAAAGTCATTTGCTGTACCAGTCATTGATGTGGTTATTTGGTATTGAAGCTGGGGTTGGACCATTGATTGATGTTCTCCCTTAGCAGCTTGCATAGTGCTCTCCAAAGTTATGAGAACTAGCCTTCAGGAGAGGTGACTAATATGATTCCCTCTGTTTTTTATACTAGATAGGCATTATTTATCTCTCCTCTCTTTCCCCCTGTCTAATCCTTCCTCCACAACCTCCCCATTTTCCCCATTTCTCCCTTGACAATACCTGTCTCCTATAGTCCCACCTCTCCCGAGCACTTTCTTCCCGTTTACCTCCACAGTACCTTGTATAGCCCCCTCTCTCCCCATCCCATTTAAATATCTCCATTTTACCCAATTCTCTCTTAATAGCACCTGTTTTACTTGACAATTTCAAACATATACCAAGTTGTGAGTGCTCCATTACCCTCTGTTATCCTCCCCTCTGACCAGGTGAGATCCTTCTTAACAATCTTCTTCCTACTTTAATGTTTTATTTATCTATTTGTTGTTTATATTTTTAATGTTTTATGTAATGAATGCTTTGACTGCGTGTATGTAAGCACAGCAATGTTGTGCAATGCCCATGGAGGCCAGAAGAGAGTGTCAGATTCCCTGAAACTGGAATCACAGACAGTTGTTTGCTGCCATGTGGGTGCTGGGAACTGAACCGAAGTCCTCTACAAGAGCAACCAGTGCTTTTGAGCCATGTCTCCAGATATTTATTATTTATTTATGTATTATTTATTTTAGCTATCAACCCTTTGTGAGGAGTGGGCCCTCACAATGACACAATGATGAGCCCAGTTTGGTGTAGACAACCCCAATTGCAATCAGTTCATGTGTGCATTGGCTGGGTCATGTCCAGGAGACACTGTTTCGAAGTAGTGGTTCTCATCCTCTATCTTTTATATTCCCTCTGCTTACTATTTGACAATGTTCTTCAATGAACATTGAAGAACCCCTTTAGGGTGGGGGTGAGGGTGATACAGACATCTCTTTTAGGGACAAAGCTCCAGTTACTTATTTTCTACCCTTTGACCAGTGGTAAGTATCTGTGTTAACCATTGCGCATTGCTAAAAGAAGCTACTCCTAGACTGGAGAGATGGCTCAGTCATCAAGAGCACTGGCTATTCTTGTAGTGGAGCATGTTCATTTCCAAAAACCCACATAGTCCACGTATCAGCTAACAACCATTCATTTCTCCAGTTCTAGGGGATCCGGTGCCCTCTTCTGGCCTCTGCAGACATTGTACACACAGGTGAACTTACATACTTGCAGGCAAAACACTCATCCATATAAATACATTTTTACAAAGTTACAAAAAGCTTCTCCAATTAAGGCAAACAGCATTACTAGTCTATGGGTGTAAAGCCAAGTGTTTACAAGGCAGTTTGACACCAAGTCATTTAGCAAAAGAGCAGCAGTATGTTCTTCTCTAGAACCTGTGATGTCCCAGTCCTGGGTTCTTGACCAGGTTTATAGCACTACCATAAGTTAACTTTCGTGGATCAGGTCTCAAATCCAATCAGAAAGAGACAACATGGGATCTTAATCATCTTTTATGTTTTATATAGTGCGGTACCTGAAGTTCAATGAGCCAAGCTAGAGTTTCATACAATATATAGTTTTTATTTAGATGGTAATTCTTTGTCAACACCAACTAAATAGCAAAAGTAACCATAGGTACTCAGAGGAGAGTGAGAATCTATAAACTGAGAGGACAGGGATAGGTGATGGAGGAGTTACTGTGTAAGCTAGCTCTTGATATATTTGTAAATGTGGCTCAGGGAGGGCAAAGCTGAGGTTCTCACAGAGGTATATCATCCATAAATTAAGCCTGAATATTTTTTTAATTGACTTTTTTTTTTTGAGGTGGCAGAAAATGGCGGACTCCAGGGATCCTTTAGGTGTGTATAGCTCTAACTGTGGCTTAGTGGATTGGAGAAAATGCACCTAAATTGAAAATGGAGCTTTAAATTTCATTGAACCCTTAATCATTTATTCAGTGCATGTATGTGCAACTGTGTGTGCACACACATCAAATCAATGAGAGTTTGCACTTGGCTTCTGCTGATTTCGTCTCAGCTGTGAAGTTGAAATGACATCTTTAGCAGTTTTCTTCTTTCGTGCTTTCTTACATGGTTAGAAGGAATATGTGGGTAATTAGCCCAGGCTTTCAGCAATCACACAAGGTTTGGGGTGGCCCAGTGACAAATGTCTTCTATGCAGGGTTGCCTGGTAATTAATCACAAAGGATGACACCTGTGTTGATAAAATAAATCAAGGAGCATAAATTGTAACATTGCACGGGTGCGAACTAGATACTTCTATGGCCTTGAGCAGCAACTTGTGAAGAAGGTGAAATTTCTTTTCGAGATTCCACATTTTCCAAAGTGCCCATTCCTTTCCTGTTCACTTTCCATCCCCAAGTGCCTGCTTGAGTCGTCCATCTTTTTAGCTATATGCAAATGTTTCCTGAGCACTTGTCTTGGAGTTTGCTGCTGAGTCCTCAGGAGAAGCCCAGGTATTCTTGACCTACAAAAGTCTTGGCTTCTGTTGTACAGTTACCAAAATCTTATTACATAAGGCAGGATAGCATATTAATAGCTCCATTATTTGATGCAGTACCTAATTGAAGAGTGTGTTCAAAGGAAAAGATCTTCCTGAACTGGATGATTATAGAAGGACTCTTACGAAGAGAGATGTGGTTCCCCATAAGCTCATGTCTTTGAATACTTGGCCTATTTGAGGAGGTTATAAAACTTTTAAGAGGTTGAACATTGCAGAAGTAGCTACATCCCCAGGGGCGAATTTTCAGGGTGGATAGCCTCATCCCTTTTCCTGTTTTCTCCCTCTCTTTGCTTCCTGTGTATAGATGAAATAGGATTACTCTACTTCCTGACTTCCAGGCCCGCCTCACACTGCTGCCACCATACCTTTCCTTCCATGATGGACTGCTTCCTCTCTGGAACTGTAAGCTAAAATAAACCCTTTCTCCTCTAAGTTGCTTTTGGTTGTTTTATTTTATCATAGCTATAGAAAAGTAACTAATAAGGGATTTCGAGATCCAAGCACTTGTGAATGGGAACAGTATTGGGGTAGGTGTTTTTCATCACTCTAACAGAATACCTCACAAAAGCAACTTAGATGAGGAAACCCCTTTGTTTGGGCTCATGGTTTTCAGGGTTTTTCAGGACATAGACTTCATAAATTGAAGATTATCTGTAATGATGAGTTGGACCTGAAAGTCTCTAAAGTAACACTCTTTGGTATTCTTCTATTTTATATTGATGGTTCTTTGAGCACTGAGGTACAGCAGAGAATGTCAGAGACACATCACCATATCTCTTTCCACCTTCTTTCACCTTCCCCCACAACCACCCCAGAGTCTAGGAAAGCTAGGGTCTTATATGGTCAGATCATAGATTTGTTTTGTGGTATCTGCTCAATTTTCATCCATTCTAAAGAGCTACTCTTTCTTTTTCAAGATAGATGTCCTTAGCTAGTGAAAAAGAAATATTGTCCCCATGCCAAGACAATAATTTATACATAATATGAAAACATTTTAAAATGCTCAAGGTTTTATAAATAATGGTGTTATTTGTAATATGGGTATGATTTCTGTATGCAAGGTTTGGGGGTAGGTGGGCAACCTTCCGAATATGATATGGTGACTGATGGATCAATAGACAATTTTTTTGTCTTCTTTCCTGTTGTCTAAATCATAGATTTAAATGACAACAAAATGTGTTGCAGATAGAGTGTGGGGCACATTATTGCCTTCTGTCATTCTGATGGTTTGAACTTTCTCTTTCAAATGACAATTCAAAGACCGGGCATTTGATTAGTCCCTCACACATCCATATGTTAAGATCACAGGTACACAGTATTTTTAATATTCATCACATACTCAGTCATGTTTTCAGGTATATTTAAGGGAAAGGAAGAAGATTATAGATATCTGCATTCTTGAAGTCCTTTCTGTCTTATTAATATAGTGCCCTGAAACATGGTTTACGTGAGTCTGTGGATCTGAGTGGTATACCAGATGTGTGTCCCAGTACCTGCATGAATGACTACCTGTGTGCAATGAACTGTTTTAGGTGAGATAAAGGCCAGAAATGAGAGCAGTCTTTTAAAAATTACTCATTTTGGACTGGAGATATAGCTCAGTGATTAAGAGTACTGACTGTTCTTGCAGAACACCTGGGTTCAAATCCAAGTACTCACATGGCAGCTAACAACCTTCAATAGCTCCAGTTCCAGGAGCTCAGACACCCTCTCTGCCCTCCGCTGGTCATTTCATGTCACGGGTGCACTTACACATATGCAGGCAATATGTGTATGAACATAAAATAAAAAATAGTAGGTAAAATAAAGTAAAATACTCATTTCTAGTGACTTGACAGTTATTATTCCTTAACATTATTTTTTTGTGTAGACCATGAACTCTATATCAGTTGTATGTTGTTCACCATAGTACATTGTACATTGCATACATTTTCATAAATTTTAAAAGTTATCTATCATCTATCTGTCTATTTACCAATCACCTATCTTCTATATAACCTATTGAGAGAGTTTATTGCTACTGTTATTGCTACTGTTATAGTTATCATTATTATTATTATTATTATTATTATTTTGGAGACAGGCACTTATGTAGCTCAGGCTGGTCTCAAATTTGCTCTGTAACTGAGGATGATCTTAAACTTATAGTCCTCCTGTCCCTAACTCTTGAGGGCTAGAACGACAGGTATAAAGCATGATACGAGACTTACGCAGTGCTAGTGACTCAGCACAGGCCTCTGTGCTTGCTAGGCAGGTACTTTGCCAACTGAGCTACATCTCCAACCCAAGAGAAAATCTCTATCCAAAATCAAGGAGTCCTTATTTTGCAGAGGTAAAAGGTAATATTATAAAAGATTGTTGAAATAAAATAGTGTGATTTCCCTGAAGAATATTTATAAAAATCAGAATTCCAGTTAATGGCCCAACTCTTCTGTTTAGAGGAAACTGGAAATATGAAAGTTTTCTGGAAATCTGATGCTTTGGCAAACTGGACTTAAATTGACATCCAAAGCATGAGAGAGTAAAATTTCTTCCTCCGAAAATCCATACCAAAAAATCAATTCTCTTCCCTCTCACCAATTCAAAGCCATGGACCCACTCTGAACATGTTAGTAAAATAGTGCTCTAAGACTAAAGCAAATAAGGTTTCATAAACATGCACCTCCCAAGCACAGCAGATGGCAAGTAAGAAAGCACACACAGTAGTGTGGGAGAACACTTTGCCTGGCTTCTGCTTTTAATAATGATGCTATTAAATGACTATCTGTACTGCAGACTCATGCTCTGCAGGTGATAAAAAAGTTGGGTTGGGATGATGGCTTAGTGAGTAAAGTGCTTACCATACAAGCGTAGGGATTGGAGTTCAAATCCCCAACACCCATTTAATGCCAGGCAGACATGGCAGCCCATTGTGATCCCAACACTCAGGAGGCAGAGACAGGAGATAGGATTCCTGCAGTAAGCTCTCTAGCCAAAGTACACAAATAAACAAGCTCTAAGTTCAAGTGAGAAGTTCTGTCTCAGTACATAAGGTGCAGCACAATGAAGGAAGATGTCTCTGATCTCTTCATGCATGTGTGCACACACATAGACACACATATACACATGCCACATGCAAGTATACCACATACGTATATGTGTATGAAGACAAGTAGAGAGCAGATCTAAGAAAATAATGCAAAAAAAAGTGACAGAGGAAATACACCTCAATTTCATATTGCTAGCCTAAGAACAAAGGAGATTAAAATCACAGAACCCAGGAGTCTTAGTAATTTATTTTTATTCCTGTATTTATTTTAAGGCAGGGCTCATGTAGCCCAAGCTGGCCTATAACACTATGTAGCCGAGAATGACTTTGATCTTCTGATCCTCCTGCCTCTACCTTCTCAATGCTGACATGAAACTGATTCTTTTTTTTCATTTTTTCCTTGCCAAAATACTTTCCTAATTACCCTGAATACAATTGATTTCTTTATAGTTTTAAGCACATTGTACCATGATTGTTCATCCTGCTAATCTATGAAGAAGACAGGGCCCAGGTTATGCTATATATGCATTGTGTTTAAGAGAAAACTCAGACATAGAAAAGTAAGGTGCATCATTAATTTAAGATCAAAGAGATTAGTAATAGTGGAATGGCATTAGGTTATATGTCTGTCATGTCTGTCTGTCTGCCTTTCTGAGTAATTGGCTTCCTATCCAATTTAGGGTGAAGATTTAAAATTATTTGTATATACAGTCCTAACAGGGAAAGAAAGCTTTAACACATGAGTTTGCAAGTCCCTCTGTAGCTTCTTTTTGTGCTGAGGATTGAACTCAGGACCTTGAATATGCTAGGCCAGGGCTCTCCCACTGAACTGTATCCCCAGCTCTCTTTTTAATTTTTATTTCGAGACAGGATCTCCCTAAATTTCCCAGACTGCCTTTAAACTCTGTAGGCCAAGGTGGCCCTATCCCTCCTGTGATAGTTTTAATTGTCAGCTTGACACATTTAGAATCACCTGAGAAGAGAGTCACAATGAGGGGATGCTGGTTCAAATTAGGTTGGCCTATGGTCATGCCTGTGGAGGATTATCTTGATTATGTGAAGTGATGTGGGAAGACACACCTTGAATGAGAGCAGCACCATTTTCACGGACTGAATGAAGAGGATAGCGTGAGCTGAGCACTAGAGAGCATTCATACACATTTATTTCTGTCTGCTCTTGACACTAGATGTGCTGTGACTAGCTGCTGCAAGTTCCTACTGCCTTGACTTCCCCTCAATGATGGACCATAATCTGGAATTGTGAGCTAAAACACTTTTCTCCCCTAGGTTGCTTTCTGTCAGAGAATTTTATCAAAGCAACAGAAATGAAACTAAGACCCCACACGCTCGCAAGCATTAAGGTTCTAGGCATGTACTACCAGGCCTGACTTGCAAACCCTCATTTGTTTGTACAAATCTGAGCATTGTGGGATGATGAGTGTTATTCCTATATACATACTTCAAGAAATCAAAGTTTATAATATGCCAATGAATTGACTACACTGGTCAGTGGCTCACATTTCTAAAACTCTAATCCTTGCTTTAAAAATGACTAGCTTTCAGGGATGGAAGGATGGCTTAGCATTTAAGAGTTCTTACAGAAGACCCAAGTTTTGTTTCTAGCACCCAAGTTCAGTAGTTCACAAATTCTTGTAACTCCAGCTCCAGTGAATCCATCATCCTCTTCTGGCTCCATAGACACCTATACTCATGTGCACATACCCACCCCATACACATAATTATAAGTAAAATAAGTCTTTAGCTTATGTTGCCCACATCAGCTTCATTTCTGAATTGCTTTCAACCAGAAGGCCAGAGAGATTCAGAACTGCAAATATTATATAAAGAGAATCCTGAAAAAAGTGGAGTATAATACCGATGTCACCAGAGGCTCTCTGGGACTGGCTATGGAAACATAATATTATTCATAAAATAAAGAGGCCCTCATGAAAATAACATCTATCAATAGTCAAAGTGACCCTTATATCATGCAGAAGAGCCTAGTTCTCACTATCTTCTCAGAAACCATCTTGTCATTACTTGCCTCAAGGTTTTTCTTTCTGCCATTCAGAATGCCTCTCCCTTTCATATATATTCTAATCTAAGTTAGGGCTGAAGGTCTACTTAAGGTTCCCTAAGCCTGTCTGAGAATGCTGGACTTTACAATGTATTACCTGCTCCCTAGCCAGAGGAGCTCCGTGTTTTAGAGTGCTGGGGTCTACTCATTCATGTGAGAGCGTTAACTTTCCCTTTTTATATGTCTCCCACAGTGTTCTTGCCTCATAAACCTGTGTTTGACATTTGTAGGTTACTGATGCCACGTGGGGGACACATGTTGCCCTTGTTTACAAAAAATAGCAGCCAAAACCCCATGTGTGTCTCTAACAATCTCAGTTACAAGGTTGAGCACTATGACTACATCTGGGGACACCTTGAAACACAGAACACCAAGCTAAATTTAAATTTCATATGATTATTTTTTCTTTTTCTAGTATGAAAGATAGTTTCATAATTAATTTTTGTTACAACTAGATCTCTAGCCCAGGCTGGCCTTGGATTGCTATGCAGTTGAAAATATTCTTGAACATCTGATCCTCTGTCTGTACCCCCTGAGTGCTAGGATTATAGACATGTGTGCCACACCTGGTTTATACAGTGCTGAATATAGAGCCTTGGGTCTTGTGCCTGCTAGGGAAGTACTTTGACAACTGAGCTGTATCCCCACCAACATTTTCCTTTTCAGTTTTTAAGTATAAATTATTATCTGATGTTGGACTTGCTTCACTAGCCCCATCCTAATTCTTGCCTTCTCAGATCTTGTTCTTTAAAACTTTGGTGTTTTTGTTCAACATGGATTTTTCTCATTTGTACAATGAGGATAAAGACATGTCACTGACAGAATAAAGAGAGCCCAGTGCCTGGCACATAATGTACTCACGAATTATTTCATGTACCTAACCTGTCTTAATTTACTTCATTTTAAAAGTTTATTTTTGTGTGTGCATTGAATGTGGGCATGCTTGTGTTGTGGTGAGTGTGTGGTCAGAGGGCAGTCTCAGGTTCTGGTCCTGGTTCTGGTCCTTGTTCTGGTCCTTGTGTTGTGGTGAGTGTGTGGTCAGAGGGCAGTCTCAGGTTCTGGTCCTGGTTCTGGTCCTGGTTCTGGTCCTTGTGTTGTGGTGAGTGTGTGGTCAGAGGGCAGTCTCAGGTTCTGGTCCTGGTTCTGGTCCTGGTTCTGGTCCTTGTGTTGTGGTGAGTGTGTGGTCAGAGGGCAGTCTCAGGTTCTGGTCCTGGTCTTCCACATTGTTTGAGTGTCTTCTACTCTCATTCTTTCTGCTGTACATGCCAGCTGGGCTGCCTGAGAGCTTCCAGGGGTTCTCCTGTCTCTCCCCTTTAGGAGCACTGGGATTGCATACCATGCTTCCACAGCCAGATTTACTTTCATTCTGGGGATTTGAACTCAGGTACTAATACTTTCACAAATGCTCTATTTACCCACTGAGCTATTTCTCCATGTCCTTCCTTTTCTTTTTTATAGTGATCTATTCTCTTGTCCCAGACAAGTCTAACACAGAACTCCTAATTTTAAAGTTTTTATGACTTTAATAACTGGAAAGAGGGTGGAAACCTGTGATTCTCAGAAAGATCAAGGTGTTGAGAACCTTTTCAGAAGGGTCCTGTCTTTTGATGGCAGACATCTTATTTGCAAGAAATCCAAAGAGAAGAGTAGCTTCTGGCTATTGAACTTGTCACACTTACATGTTGGAAGGCAGGGAGCTGGAGCGCCCTCTCTATGCAGCCACGTTCTTCAGAAAGAGCAAATAAGATATTATTATTCATATACTTTTGTTTTCTTGAAACTATTTGTAAACTGATATTTCAATGTTGTAAAATGTTAGCCACTTTATTTTAAGCTCTTCCTACTGACAACCTCAGTGCGTACTTCTGAAAGAGTCAGTGTGTGAGTACGCAAAGGGAGAAGGAAGGGTTTGTTAGGATTTTAGACAGCTAAAAATATGCACACATATGCCCTGGTTTTGACTTTTCAATGAAAACCTGGTAAGACTATACATCAGACATTTGTTTAGAAAAAAAGTGATTTATATAAGCTAGTTGCAGAGAAAAGTGGCTGTTTTCAGCCAAGCCTGCGGATCTCATGTGCATGTCTCAGCTTTATGTATCTGAAGAGTTTTTCTTTGGAAGATCACTTAGAAGCCTGCTGGCTGGTAATTTCTTTTCCCCAAACATATTATCTGAGTAGATACAATTTGTCACCTAGTATCTCATTCCAGCCAATATATACTCAACTGCAGAGTCCAGCATGATTGTCCAGACTGAGTATGGAACAAGAATTGCCCTGCCTGTAGGACCATCAACCAATCAATTTGTAGGATATTAGACTAAAGTTTCAATAATTTGATAGGTTTGGCTTTTTTTTTTTTTTTTTTTTTTTTTTTGAAAAGTATCTCTTAAGCAGAGAGCAGTGCATTTTTAGGCATCTATAATTTTGGCACAGGTCATTAATCCCAGCACTCAGGAGGCAGAGGCAGGCGGATCTCTGTGATGTCATGCCAGCCTGGTCTACATAGTGAGTTCCAGGATGGCTGGGGCTACAGGGAGACCCTGTCTCAAAAAGACCGAAAAAAAAAATCTTAAACTTTTAAAAAATTTTATTATTTTTATTTTATGTGTATGTGCGTATTGCCTGCATGTGGGTAAGTGCACCCATGTCGGGCCATGCCTGTGGAGGTCAGAAGAGGCTGCCAGATCCCCTGGGACTGGAATTACAGACAGTTGTTAGAGGGCTGTGGAAATGGTTCAGGGGTAAACTACTTGCTACCAAGTCTGATATCCAGATGTCCATCCCTAGATGGTAGAAAGAAAGAACTGACTCCTTCAGGTTGCCCTCTGACTTCCACATGGGTGTCATGACATCACCCATCTCCACCCCACACCATTAAATAAATAAAATAAAAGTAATAAGTGCTAAAAAAAAAACTTTTTAAAGTAAAAGAGATTGAAATTCTTTTTGGTTTTCGTTATTTTTCTATAGCATCAGAGAAATAGAAAAGAAACATGAAACCAGTAAGATTTTAAGTGTATAATTCATTGAAGTCTTATTTTTTCTATCTTCTTTTTGCTTCTACAAGTACCTGTTATTGTCACATGGAAATTTTCCTCATTATCTCAAGCTATAATTTGCTTGGCATCTCTACTGCCCGATAGAGATTAGAAGAGCCCTGTTTTCTCATAAAGCATCTCTTATGGTATTGGTATAGAAGTTGCAATGTGGTCTTTATAATACTGGCATAAATTTGTTAATACTAATGATTAACTGAAACTCTTTTTTTTTAACTTTAACTTCTTTTCGCATATGTGTGTAGTATTCATACATGTGGCTGTCTGGGGCTGACAGGAGGACTACGGCTCTCTACTTTCTTCAGTGGGGAAAGGTCTCTCACTTGAACCCAGATGACTGATATGTAAGCCTAGCTAGCCAGCTTCTCCAAAGAACCCTCTGCCTCAGCCTTCTGAGTACTGAAATTACAGGCGTGTTACACACTCACCTGGCATTCTCATTGGTTCTGGGGATCCAAAGTTAGGTCCTCACACTGTGAGTCAAAAACTTTATCCATGGAGCTATCTCCTTATTCTGTGCTGAATTCTTTTTAAAAATTATCTTGAATTATCTTCCATTCATAAATGTGCTTACATAATAGAGAATCACATTAGATTTATTTTTGGAGGCAAAAGCTAAACATTCTTTGCTTACTTCATCCATGAGTAACTGGATAAAGGAAAAAAAAATAAGTTTCGTAACCATCCACTCTGAGATTATACTGGCTTTTCTCAATTTTAATTGGTATTTCAAAAAAAATTACTTTAGAGACACAGTCATATTATCTGTGCTATGAAACAAATGTTTTCCTCAATTTGTTGGTATGTATAACTTAAGTGTCTTCCTGGATCGTTGTAAACTGTTAATGTTTCTGATACTGAACTTTATGAATGAAAAATTCTTTTCTTCCTTTTTTCTTCATAGACTGGAAGGAAGGAAAAAGGAGACCCTCTAAACATTGCAATTGACAAGATGACCAAGAAAACAAGAGACCTAAGGAGACAGGTATTGTTTGTTTCCACTCTTACTGTATGGTAGGTACTTTGTGATGGCTTCTAACAATGCCCCTTTTCAGGGGGATAGTTTAGAGCTTACTGATTCAAGTGGCTATTGGTCTGCTCATCTCATCTACACACACATAGAAACAAATCCATTAGTGATTAGAAATTGCTGAGCACAGAGATGTTCCCAGGTGGGCCAGGAACCTGCTACTGATCTCTGATGGTATATTATTATCAAGCTTCCAAGCTATTAAATGATATACTAGATGTTAATGTTTAATAAGAAATAAAACAATGCAATGGGTTCATTAATGTCCAAGACCTTCCACGTTCCATTCGAGATATAAAACTAGAGCTTTATATCATATATATCATATATGTATATATATATATGTATAATTAGTCTGAATGGTTCAATTTTCCTGGAGGAAAAATTATCTTGAAGGGGAGTGGTTTGATTTTAAGATTTAAAATGTTGTATGAACACTTGGAAGCTTTATAAAATAATCTTGGAAGTAATTTCTAATGACTAAGTGGTATATTTATTAAGTTCTAATTGTTACTAGGCATTTCCTGAGCACACAAACACACACACATATATGAATAATTTGAAAAGGAAAATAGTTTTTGACCCAGCAGACGCTGAGGATATTCTGAGAACACTGAAGCCTAGACTCTGGCAGGCTACAGACCACTTTCATTCTTCATTCCCAGATATCAGCTGCTATCAAAAGACCACCCAAGAACATGGGGTGCACAAATACACTTGCCTCAAATAGTGTTCTTCCTAAATATCTGGGGTCAGAAGACCTCAAGAGTTATATTTAGTATTCATTTTATAATAAGTTTTAAGCCTTCATACATGTGTGCTTTGTATGTTATACAAATCCCCATGTATGCTCCTGTATGCCTTTGTTGCTCCTCTCTAGTAGTGTTCGTCCCCTAGACAGTTTTACTTCTGCTGTCATGTCACACATGCACAATCACACATTCACACAATTTTATGAATCTACAAAAAAATTTGGGAACTACAAATGAGAGAAAACATAATTTTCTTTCTGAGACTGGCTTAATTCACTTGATTACATCCCATTTCATCCATCACCAGAACATTTTTCGTGTTTTTCCATGATGAACTCTCTGTGGTAGTGCTCTTTCTCTAGAAGAGATTGTACGCCACATTTCTACACCCTCCCACCCGACTCCCATACACACAAACACACACAGACACACAGACACACATAGACACACAGAGACACAGACACACACACTTTAACTCTTGGCCTGGCAAGCATCCTACCTTCCTCTGGTAGCTTCTGTAGATGTCATCTTAGTCACCAAGTAGATTGTGTTAGTCAGCTAGGGCAAACTACTGCTGAAGCCAGCACCTGCTATACTTCCTACAGCTGCAAAAACAAGATTGGCAAGAAATTAGGACAAGAATGGCTTTGGAGAATCTAGATGTGTTTGAAATGAGAACAGCGCAGTATTAGGTTTCTAATTGCTGTGACCAAGAACTTGACAAGAAGCAATTTAAGAGAAGAAAGATGCATTTGGGCTCATAGTTTGAAGGGATACAGTTCATCATGGCAGCAGTGAGTATGAGGCTGCTTGGGAGTGTCTTAGAAGATGAAGACACAAAGAAAAGACAGAAACCAGAGTGAAGCTCTAAACCTAAGCTGACCTCCTACCCCCGGACTCACTTCCTCCAGGGAAGCATCATCTCGTGATGGTTTTGCAATCTCCCAAAACAACATCACCACCTAGGGCCCAAACATGAAAACATATGAGCCTGTGAGGGACATTTTACATCCAAACCATAATACCACACTTCTGCTTGCTACATGGAAGCTTCTGGACTGTCTTCAGGATAGTACCTGAAGGAATGGGCATAAATGAACTAATGTCCCTGAGAAGACAACATAGCTACCTTTGAAATCTGATGACTTGCATTTGCTAGTTAACAAACCTTTTAATTAATATTGTATTTATTATTTTATGTGTTTGAGTGTATTACCTGCATGTATGTAAGTGCACCCATGTCATGCAATGCCCACAGAGGTCAGAAAAGGGCATTGGATTCCCCTAGAACTGGAGTTACAGATGGTTGTTAGCTGCCATGTAAGTGCTGGGAATCAAACCCAGGTCCTCTGCAAGAAAAGCCAGTGTGCTCTTTACCTGCTGAGTCATCTCTCCAGTCTAGTCCCAACAAAATTTTATGAGGACAGCATTTCCTTTTTACTTTACCTTGAAATAAGACACAATAAATTATTACCCTTTTGTGTATTAATATACCAAATAGAGGTCTGGACAGGGTTGCCTAACTTTATGCTCTCAGGCTGATTCTCCATATCTTATCTGTTTTGAGATGATGCGTTAATAGGAATTAGGAAGTTATTGAAAACTTTTGAACTATAATAGACATTTTAGATATCTAGATGCTGGCATTTAGGTAGGAGTATGACTGTAGATACACCCTCATTTCTATCTATGGCTCTAGCTCCCACTTTTGCTCTTTGAGGAAAAGGCTCACTCCATAGCCCAGGCTGGCTTTGAAATCACAACAATCTTCTATCCAGCTTCCTTAAATTACTTCTTGTCAAGCACTTGGTCATAGCAAGGAATGCTGGGATTCTAGGTGTCAGCTACCATACCTGGCTCTGGATTCTCCATCTCTTAATTTCCATTTTTTGCATATAAAAATGAGGATCCAGACTCCATTTGTAAGAGCTCTTTGAGCTCCAAGAAAAGTTCTCATTCATTTACTATACCAGAGGGACTATGGCCTGATAATCAGAGCTTAGAAGCATGGAAATCATCCCCAGGGTTTGCCTTCAGCTAGATTGCCAAGCAGGCAACGAACATAACCTACCATGTCCCCAATTTGTTGATCCTAATAGGGGTTTAATTTTTATATCCAGGAGCCAACTCTCTCTACTTAAGAACCTCATAGATTCTGTTTTATTAGGAATGGTGCTACACGACCCTGAAAAAGGTTGACTGTTCTTTAACAGAGGACAGTGGTGAAATTTGAGTGATCAGGAGGTAAGCTCCTTGGGGAGCTTCACTCAGTGCAAGGGGAAGTAGCATTGTTTCATGCCTATGATCCCCCCCCACCTTCCACATTTGCAAAGACTGAGAAGAATGAGGACAACAGGAGAATTATTTCACACTATTAAGATGTAGTTGGTGTAGCATAATTCCCACCACACCTGTGGATTTGGTTCAAACACTGCTCTCTTTCTTAATCTGCCTTTCTTGGACTAAAATGGTCCCCATCTGTCGGTTCCATCTGTTGGGATATTTCTGTCATCTTTCTTTGCCTCACTTCTGTCTCTCCACTTACACCTGTATGGTACAAAATAATTCACTGATTTAAATCAAAGCCACAATTGGGTAGAACATGCACTGACTAATTTGTTTGGCTCAGACAGGGTCCCCTCCCCTAGATTTGGCTACTTAGGGGCTGTGGAGTCCTTGCTGTTCTTCCAAAGGACCCAACTTCAATTTTCAACATCCACATCAGTTGATTTACAACTGTCTGTAACTCTAGCTCCAGGAGATCTGATGCCTTCTTCTGACTTCTGTGGACACTTGCACATTTATGACACATACTCACATAGACAGATACATAAAGAAAAATAAAATAAATCTTAAACAAATTTGGATAGCTAGTTAATAAGATTAACAAACTTTTGCTGGGTGCTAGATGGTCCCTATGTCACAGTGACCCAGCGACTGCCATGGACTCCACAAATATTCAACACTATTGAAATACTTTCCTTTCAGTTACTGACAAACCTTGCTGAGAGCAGATTCCAAAGATGGGTCCCCAGTGATCCAGGGCCACATCTGTAGTAGACACATGCTTTATGCATTCCTTGATATGTTATTTAGAGATACCAGATTGTTGTGAGGTGCTTCACCAGAGAAGACCACTCAGACAAAGTTTTGCCCAATGAAAGATGTTGCTGGCCAGTGACTACACAAGGGTGTCGGAACCCACATGTGTAGCCCCGTGCCAGAAAAACCATAACCAGGGGTGCAAAACTTAAGTGCCCAAGCTTACAGGTGGAGAGTCTCCTTAACAATTTCTATTCAATCAAGTAACAATTACTATTTTGCAGAAGCAAGCCACGTATAAAATACAGAAGTCATGAAGCTGCAGTTAGCAGGTGCACTCCGGAACACACTGACCTGTACCCAAGACAACTGGAGTCCTGCTGATGTGTGCTCCCATACCCTGAGCCACCTGTCTGATAATTCCAGAGGCTAGAGTCAATCTAAACTTTAACATGGCGGAGCTATGGTCAAGAAGGTGCACTATCACAAAATCTCAGAGAGAGAAAGGGGAAAATCAAAGTTTGTGGTTTAAAAGGAAAGATTTCCAGCAACTTTCATAGATTCCCACTCTTAATCTCCCATATCTTCCTCCTAACCTTCCATTTGGGAAGAACATTTCAGATGAATGCCCTTGGAAACTTTCAAATTATATTTACCAAATTAAAAGAAATAAAGTCATTCACAATCCTTATTTTAGATGCTTTTAATTAAGCAAATAGAGTTAGATTGACAGGTCCTTAAAAAAAAAAAAAAAAACATTTTCAACAAAATAAATCACCGTTGAAGTGGAATTTCCAAGCAGGTTGAAACCCTCTCTTGAGAAAACATGTCTTAAGGAAGTACAGAGTTACACACTGTGGGAAAGTATGTAGGAACACAAGAGTATCATGTTAAATTGATTGACTTAGATCCATCTTGTCCATTAATCCCATGATAGTGGGCAGTGGTAGAGCAGAATCCTCTTAGGAACATTTTTTGGAATGAAAAAAAAATTGATTTATGGGAATATGACTGCCAGCTTTAAGCATTATGTTCTAATTTTGGAGCTGTGGGCAGAGTGGGCCCCATGTCTGAGCTGTTATCCCTGCTGTGAGTCTGGCACCAAACCATTGTGGAAGCAAAAGCTTTGGCTGACTCTGTGTATGGGCACAGAGGAGCCCTATGGTTCATCCTTCACTCAGAGAGGCCCCAGCCACTGTCTGCCAGCTGTGCCTACCAGCTGCCCTTCTATGAACCCCTTGGGAACAATTATAGTCATGTCTCTCAGTTTCCTATGCATAAATATTCGGGTTGATTCTGGTTATTATTTTGATCCTTTTATTAATCTTTTATTTAACCGATAAACAAATTAAGACCCACACTTGCCCTGATTAATAATAACTATAATGTTACAGTGTGGCTGAACTTAGCCACTCTCATTCCCCAAACCAGTTAGGAACCTAATTATTTTATTTTTAAGTTTAAAAAAATTTTTTTTCTAAGATAGGGGCTCAAATACCTTAGTTAACCTTGAACTTGCTAAGACCATGAACATCTAATTATCATGCTTTTACATCTCAGGTGCTATGATTACATTTGTGTCCCACCACAACTGGCTAACTGGTGCTAGGAATCAAACATAGAGCTTCAGGTATCTAGGCAAATTACCAACTGAGCTATATCCTCAATCCTCAGGAGCCTAATTATTTTTAAAATTAAAAAATTTTATTGCATTTAATTATGGATTATCTGTGTGGTGTGTGTGTGTGTGTGTGTGTGTGTGTGTGTGTGTGTGTGTGTGAGTAGCTGCCTAGTGGAGGTGGGAGAATGTATGCCATAGCCTGCATATGGAAGTCAGAGAACCAGTAGATGGTTCTCTCCTTCTATCACTTGAGTCCCAGGGATCAAACTCTGATCAGCAGGCTTGGAAGCAAGCGCGTTTACCTGCAGATCTATCTCATCATCCCAGGAGTCTAAATCTTAGGTTTTCACCCTTATGAGATAAAAATCTCACAATAAGTTTCAGTGAGGATTAACTTGACAAAAGTCTCAACTTTGTTGTTATAATAAAAATATTTAAGCAACAAAAATTCATGAATAGAATGATTTTATATTGGGATAAGTAATACATAAGACAATAATATAACAAAAAATTAAGAAACACAGAAGAAAACATGTCACTGAATAGTGTAATTGAAGATTCATTATCTCTGAAGATTCTGTTTACAGAGAAGACTACAGAAAAACCTTCCCAGATAAATGAGATACAGTTACAAACAAATTATTTCCTAACTATCCTCTTTGGAACTCAGTTCCTGATACAGGAGCTGTGGCCAAAGGAAGACCACCATCAGTAAGGGTTTGTAAAGTCACTGCTCACAGAATCTAAATGGAATTACAGCTGTCCCACGTCTAGTCCATACATTCTGACACTAGGTGCTTAAAATGAAAAGATTGCCACCATGCCCATTTGACAGGTATGATCATTAGATCCAAAGTGATCTAATGCACCCATGGGTATACATTATGTGTCTTTGTGTCTGGGTAGCATTTCCAGCCCAAGCAGTCTGGTGGTGATCTTTGCTCATAGCCTTTCTCCCATCATACCTTTCCATAGATCTAATACAGGCAAGCGTGCCACTCATATACTATTCTACTCTGAGAGGTGCATGGGAATATAGGGATGTTCATACATATACATGTAAACACGCTCCTGTGCTGTTGCAAGTATGAGTGCAATTGCGTGTACACACACACACACACACACACACACACACACACACACACACACACGGGCAAGAAAGAGAGTACTTTATAAGTTTATTTTTTTCCATACCGTAGATTGAGCCCAGGGCCCCTGGATTTATTTATTTATTTATTTATTTATTTATTTATGTTTATTTATTTAAGATAAAGTCTCTGGCAGTTGCTGTGTTGCCTTTGAACTTACTGGGAGCTTGTCATCTTCCAGCTTCAGCCTTCCAAGTAGCTGGAATTTCAGGCTTGTGCTATCAAGCCCAGATTGTCTTGTGGTTTTCAACAACAGCTCCACCACTGCAGGATTTTTGGTGACCTGTATGTACTACAGCCAGGAATAGAAAAGAAACCTGTTGCAGTTGTCAAAAGCTGGTTCCTGTCAGGTATCACCTCTTAGGCTTCCAGCTGCTGGAGCTCATTGGAACCTTTTTTGAAAAGGTGCTGTTATGTTTTGGTATCTAGCTTCTCAGTGCTTCCAAACACATCTGCTTTGGGAGGGCCAATTATTTTTAGTCTGCCGGGAAACATTTTAAAATTATTTGTTTGCGGATTTGAGTGCGTTTTTTTTCCTAAGGATCTGAGGCTATGTATAAGGCAACAAAAAATGATGGTTCAATGATTTCCTCTAAATGTTAATGTTTGTGTTTTCATGCTGAAATGCTGTGTCACAGCTTAGAACGCTTAGGGATTTGGTCCTTAGGTCAGATGCCTACATGGCTGTGGGGGTATTAAGATCAGAAATGATAATACAGTAAAAGAGTTATGAAATATAAAAACAAGCATCTCAGAGAGAGTTAAGCACCAGAAACCAGAATTTAAAAGACACAGGGCAGAATAGTTTCAAGGGATCAAACACAGAAAGGAAGGTTATGCTTTGGAGAAATCTCTTCAATATTGGTTAGATATTCAAGTCACTCTTTTTTTAAAAAAAAAATTATGTGTGAATGTATTGCCTGCATGTATGTAAGTATACCCATGCCATGCAATGCCCAAGGAGAAGAGAAGAGGGTGTCAGATCCCCCTGGAACTGGAGTTTCATTCAGTTGTTAACTGCCATAGGGGTGTTGGAATTTGAATCCCAGTCTTCTGCAAGGCATTCAGTGCTCTTAACTGATGATTAAAATACTTTATTTATTTTTATTTTATGTGTATTAATGTATTACATGTATATAAGTGCACCCATGTCATGCAATGCCCTTGGATGTCAGAAGAAGGTGTCAGATCTCCTGGAACTTGAGTTAAGATGGTTATTAGATGCCATGTGAGTGCTAGGAACCAAACCTGGGTTCTCTGCAAGAGCAGCTAGTGCTCTAAACCACTAAGCCATTTCTCCAGCCCCCTCAGGCCACTTTTATGTTAGGAAAATTCTGGTAAAACAGCCCTAAACATTATTTCAGAGAATACTCTTTTTTTTGGGTCTTACTATGTAGCAATGACCAGGTTTGAACTGATGATCTTCCAGCTTCAGCCTCAGGAGTTCTGGGTTTAAAGACATGTACCACCACACTCAGCTACCATACAAGTAGTATTTCCAAATCCAGGGCACATGATTTGATCAATTAGAAACAGTTTCTGAAATATCATGTAGGCAAGCTCTTACCGAGTGCTGTTCCCTTCATGAAGTGGTTTAATTTATTTCTGTGAGCCAGCATCCCTTCATGTCCAGAGGGGATACCCAGCTTGGCTTCTTACTCAGGCGCAAGCTATAGTAAAGGAAGAGTCTAGCATCTTGATCCACACCAATTACTCTAATAACATACTATGCTGAGCTGAAGGATGGATTGGACATGCATGAGTAGAAAAATGTAATGAAGTAGGAGCTTCAGCTACTGAGCTGCTCTCTTCAAATTCTTCCAAGCCCTAGCAGTCAAGGAGAAATGGAGAGAAGGAGTGGAGAAGAATGACTCTGCAGAGAACCTTTGCATTTGGTTCAACCTCCAACAATTTCTCCTGTTTTAGAGAAGATGCCACTAGATTTCCCCAAATGTTCAGTTATCCTAGAATAAGCATTTCAATTTCAAGAGAAAATGCCTTATTCCATAAGTTTTCTGTCCCTGCCCTTACTTCAGAGATTCAGCTACAGTACAGATAGTGAACTTCTCCTGGGAAATTTTGATTTCATCAAATCTGTGTGGAAGCAGCACACTTATAATCCCCACACTAGGGAAGTCAAGGAAGAAGGATTGTTGAGTTTGAGGTTGGTTTGGATTCTGTAATGGTTCCCAGTTTAAAAAGCACAAGGAAACGGGTGAAGATCTGTATTGTATCAAGCTTATGGTAACTTCTGACGTCCTCAGTTGTTTGAAACATTACTCATGTATGCGTGTGGGTGGAGGGGGTGTGAGGGGGGATACATGTGCCACAGCATTCATGGAGGTCAGAGGACAACTTGCCAGAGTTGGTTCTCTCCTTCCATTATCCAGGTCCTAGGGATTGAATTTAGGCCATCATGCTTGGCAGCAAGGTCCTTTACCTACTCATTGACCCATGATCTTCTCAGACCTTGAATTTCACTGCCTTTGTTTCTGATGGCAAATTTTCAGACATCACCATAGCCCTTTGAGTGATGTGTCTGAGGATATGTGAAGCCTTCCAGCTCTTCTCCCACTTTCTGACCTCCACTAGTCCTTTCCAATTCACAAAGGCAGTGCCTGCTTACAGGGAAGAGAAACTTTTGCTTGATGCTTGTAAGAAATACAAAAAAATAAAAAAACCCTCAGAGTTATTCCTGCTACCACACTTTCACATAGATTAGCTCACATCTGGTCACTGAAGTGTGGATTTTCCTCTCATTCTGATCATTTCTCTAACAGTAACGTGCATCCTTGGATCCAATTCTATTATCTACCTAATGATAGCATCAGATCCAACAGTTTAAGGGCTCAGTCCCATAGGATCATCCCCACTTTAGATACCACTTGTAAGCAGTAGGTGGCCACCAGGGCTTCTGACTCTCTAGCTATTGGTCAGGGTTCCTGTGACCCTTCCTCTGGTTCTTGGGGTGGCTTCATTATAAGGCCATGCTTGAATAAATTACTAGCTATTGGTAATCCATTCAGCCTTCAGCCTCCCTCACTTCCCCTGAGGGTTGGAGGTAGGAGGAAGGCTAAAATTCTTAACCCTGTCAGACAGCTGTTTCCCCTGAGACAGCACCTTTTCTGAGGTCACCCAGGAGCCCACCAAATGGCATCTCTTTAGAACAAAAGATGTTCCTCTCAGCGAGGACATTCCAAGGGGCTTAGGAACTTTTTGTCAGATGTCAGATCATCAGCCAGAAAATTACAAAGGTCTTAGGATTTCTGTGTCAGTAACTGGGGACAGAAATGAGATATTAGAACAAAATATCTCACTACTGCTCTTACCTGCAAGGATGTTAGGAGTTCCGTGTCAGGGAACTAGGGATATTTTTTCCTATTTTATAAAGCTTCTCTCCCTACTGGCCTAGACTGGAAACAAATGATTGCTCATGGCTGCTTATTGTAGGGTTGGGCAGGCCAATCTACGTTTTTTTCTGTTTGTATTATATTTTTATTTATTTATTGTCTCTGTGTGTGTTTGTGTGTGTTTGTGTGTGTGTGTGTGTGTGTGTGTGTGTGTGTGTCTGTTTGTATGTATGTGGGTCTGGGTGGGCCATGGTGAACATGTGGAAGTTGGAGGCCAATCTGAGGGAGCCAGAGTCAGTTCTTTCCTTCCACCATGTGAATCTCAGGGATTTAATTCAAGTCATCAGGCTTTTCCCTCCTGAGCTGCCTTCCCAGTTCTCCATTTGTGTTTCCTAAGGAGCATATCCATATAGGGTGAAAGTTCAGTCTACAAATAAAGGCACACATAGCAATAAAACTCAGTAGTCAAGATAAAAATTTTATTCACCATTTTAGGAACTAAAAAGTAATGCAAAAGAACTCTCCTAGCCTGCACTACTATCCTCAGGCCTCTTGGGGTAAGTCTACAGCACAGCTCTCCGTGCCGGGACTCCCTAAGCCACACTCACCCTTCCATCCCCCCGCCTCGCCTTTCTATACTCCTAGTTTGGGCCCTACGCCATTCCTAGTCTTGGGGCCTCAGACACCTGGGGAACCAATACTGCTTCCTGACCCTTCTCACCCAGAGCAACTCAGTCCCTTTCTTGGGCTCCAGGAGCACCACTTCTGGTCCTGGCCCCGCCCTCACCTCTCTCTGCTTCCCTGGGCTTGCACCACCGGCTAACTCTCCTAGCCTGCACTACTATCCTCAGACCTCTTGGGGTAAGTCTATAGCGCAGCCCTCCAGCCGGGACTCCCTAAGCCACATTCACCCTTCCATCCCCCCGCCTCGC
>NW_008355253.1:2316173-2317794 GCF_000622305.1 Nannospalax galili | reverse complement strand
AACTGTAAACCTAAAAATTTACAGCCAATTTTGAAAGAGATGCATCCTACCTCAGGAAACCGTTATTGAATATGTCAATTGTGTTGTAATGATATGCTTCTTCTAAGTATGTTGTTATTAAATAAATCATTTTTAAAAATAAAAAAAAAAGTAATGCAAAAAAATCATTATGAGAGGCTAGGGCTTAATCAGTAAAGTGCTTGCTTTGCAAGCAGGAATACTTAAGCTCAGTCCCTACTACCCAGGCATCGTGATACATGCTTGCAGTCCAAGTGCTGGGAAGGCAGAGACAGGTGTATCCTTGAGGCTTGTTGGTCAGCCAGCCTGGCATATTTGGTGAGCTTCAGACCAGTGAGACATCCTGCCTCAAAAGATAACGTTGAGGGCTCTTTAGGAACAACACTCAGGATTGAAATCTGGCCTCTGTATTCATGCACAGAAACATACATGCACATCTGCCCACAGAGAATTCATAATGAACAAAATAACCATATTGCAAATAAAAGTCTGATTACCATAAATAACACAGCATAGCACTGAGCCATATTGAAGTCTGAAACAAAAGGAGGAATCTGTGATACTGATCCATCTTTATATACAGTGTTGCTGTGTTGTTCATCGCAGATGAAGTTCCCTTTTTTCCTGGCTCTATTCCACAGTCTGTCTGTTAAAATCTGTATTTCTGTAGGAGAAAGTCCCTCTCCAAAATCTCAGTGTCAGATGATTTTCTTTACTCTCACATATTACTGGCAAAAGGGCCAAACTTTAAATTTTACAGAATGACACCTTGGACTCCAGATCCAAAGACCTATTTGAATTGTGGTGGCTTTTAGATTGTGTTGTCCAAATGCACTTCTTCTCTGGGTTTATCCCAGTGACAAAGACCTTTTTATGGCACTCTGAAGTGCCTCTGAGAAAATAGAGAGCATTGCTGATTACCCTTTTCATAGCTCCAGTAATTTTTTTTTTTTACTGCCTATAAAGGCTTGATTTAATTTACTCTACACATAATGCCTATTGATGCACATATGGTACCCTGTTTTGAGAAACTATACCCAGAACAGGTATTTTTGTCATGCTGGAGCATGGAAAATTTCCTTCATACACAGAGAAAAAAATGCTAAGAAATTAAATCAACTTGACAAAGAATGTCCCTCAATGAGAGAAAAAGTTCTGTCTCTCTTTTTTCTGATTTGTTTCTTTTCATTTTGTTTTTGAGACAGTGATGTACTCTCTAGCCAAGGTTGGTCTTGAACTCACTATGTAGCTTAGGCTGGCCTCCAACTCACAGCAGTCCTCCTCCCTCATTCTCCCAAGTTCTGGAATTACAAGCTACTGTGTCTGGTTTTCAGCTCTTATTTATTTATATAGGTATTACTTTCATTATTGTTGAGATGAGGTTTCATGTAGCCCAGGCTTGGCCCCCAACTTGCTTATGTAGACAAGGGTGATCTTAATCTAAACTTCTGATCTTCCTGTTCCTCTTTCCAAATTGCCAGGATTTCAGGCATGCACCACCACACAAGGCCCAGCTGAACTTATTTTAACAACTGCGTGATGATTACATGGTTACATATCTCTAAAGATTTTAAGATCCCCCCAGTCAAGAGCTAGGTTGGAA
>NW_008355253.1:2296464-2315922 GCF_000622305.1 Nannospalax galili | reverse complement strand
AGAGAGAGAGAGACAGAGAGAGAGAGACAGAGAGAGAGAGAAACAGCATGTAAGCATGTCTCCTGGGCTTATTTCTCAACTATCTTTGAAAGAGAAGACATTGATTCAGAAATCAGGGACTCTTAGAGGAAGAAGGAACCTCAGGTTCTTTTAGGATAAGAGACGTCTTGTTGTCAGTCTAGAGACACCTCTTCGTCCCCTTTTGAGATGTGTGATTTCCCTTCTCTCAGCTGCAGGTACGTTTTAAAAATCGAGTTAAGATGAGTCACATAGTAAACAGGAACCATTGTTAGTGGCTTTGTGATACAAAACTGAAATCCCTTCCAAAGTTGAAAATCAGCCTGGTATGGGGTTAACATGCCTTTTTATCTCACCACTTGGGAGGTGGAGGCAGGAAGATTAAGAGTTTGAGTCCAGCCTGGGGTAAACAGTTTAGCAAGACCCTGCCTCAAATAGCAAAACAAATAAAAAAAAATTAGTGTATTACAGACCAAACAACAGTGGCTGTTATTGCATATTGGAGTCATGGCTTCCAATTAATTGTTGTAGTTTTTCAGATTCTTGTAAAAATGGTTAGGTTTAGAGTCCAATCAGTCACTGAGACATCTGAAGCCATCAGGTCTCTTCATCTTCTAATCTATGACTCCCATTTGTACTTGGTTATCTATGAGGGTCAGAGAAGGAAAGCTGCTCACTGGAATGGTTTGACATTTGGTTAACATACAAACTTCCCTTGATTCTTTTTTGAAGATCCTGACAATTCTTCAGAGGTGGATTACTAGCAGAATTTTTTAAAAAACAGAGCAAAATATTGAAACTCCAATAGTATGATTAAATTTCCTCTCCAGACAATGCTTATAAGGTAGAGAACCAAAGTGAGCTTTTCCTTTTTAAAGACTGTAATCTTTAAAATTGGTACACTTTGGTCATAGAGTATAACTTTTATTAAACTTCCCTAATGGGAAAAACATAAGGTAAATGTCGATTATTAATAAGTCCTGAGTTTCTCTACAATAATCATTATAAGAAGTTTTAGGGTTAATATATAACCACATATTTTCTTCCATAAGTCATACATATGTGTGTCCAGTTCCAGGCAAGAACAATGAACTCTGTATGTGATCTTGATAATTATTTTTTTTCTAATTAATCTTGGGGTGGGGAATATAAAGCGTTTTCATTTTAGCTGAAGGGATATCTGATTAAATGTACATCAAGAGACCAGCAGACTTGCCTAGGGGAGTCAGTGAGAAATTGTTGACCAGATTGTGCTAAGTGTTGGAGGAGAATTTGTCCTGAGGAATTTGGGGAAAACAGAATATTTTTCCATCAGATCTGACTGTAAGTGCTTGTCAGAAGTTTGGATGATTAACCAGTCTCAGCTCTATCTTTTCTTCCACAGTTTCTAAGGTTTCTTTAAAAATTGTTTTTTTGATTTTTTTAATTTTTATTAAGTGTCTGAGTATATTGCCTGCCTTTGGGTAAGTATACCAGTGTTGTTCAGTGCCTGTGGAAGATGGATGAGAGCATCAGATCCCCTGGAACTGGAATTATGGATTATTGTTAGCTGCCCTGTGGGTGCTGGTATTTGAACCTGGGTCTACTGCAAGAACAGCCAGTGCTCTTAACTGTGGAGCCATCTCCCTAGCCCCTAAGTTTCTAAACTTCTCATGGGTGCATTAATCCTGTTTAACTGTTCAGGACAGGTCTTTCTATACTTTTTGATACCTTCAATTTCAAAGAGGATCAGGCTGCCTTAAATAGCCACAGTCTAAGTTGAAACTCTGCAAAGAGCTAAAAGGCACCTTTAGGTAAAGTAAGGTGGGAGTTCTGAGATACCAAAACTCAGGAAGGAGAACACAGAGTTCCTAGAAGAGGTAAAAGTCAAAACTAATGAACCATCCTTGATCTGAGCTTATTCCTTCAGACCCTCCCTTGAAATCCAGAGGCTTATATCAATGTGCCTTTAGGCTTTATCTGTGGATGCTGAAATAGCTAGTTGAAAGGGAATAAATAACTTGTGACTTACCAACTGGCATTTGTGCCTTAGAACCCAGCTTACTGCTGCTCTCTGTGTTCTCTGAGTGCTTAATCAGTCTGTAGAAATCCATCTTCAACAGTTTTGGAAACCTACATATAATATTAGAATTTAAAGGCCATCTTAGATTTAAAAAAAAAAAAAACTATATTAAACAAGCCAGAGAACTGAACCAGATATCTTTCTAGTCCATAGTGTTTTGGGGAATAGTTACTGACTTCAACTCTTAGCTTTTCCATTTCTTTTTTTGACTGGAAGCTTTTCCTACAAAAGGAATTACATGGAGACCAGTGGAATAACTGATGTTTTTTAGTGGAGTGAAAGGCAGAGACAGAAGAAATATTAATGCAGTCAAATAAGACTGGTTAAGCAGACCACATAGGTCTTCTAGAAGCCTCTAATTCTAAACTCCTTGGTTCTTTTCCTGGGAAAAGCAGATGATCAGTTTTAAGTAAACATTAGGTGAATGAGGCTTAAATTAGCCTAAGATTTGCAGGAGCAACTGGTAGAGAGAATGAGAAGGATATCAGACCAAAATCCATGTAGAATAGGAATTGACAAGATATTGCCATTGCTTCTAATCCCATGTTCTCTGTGATGATATGAAGTTGTATTGACTTACTTATTCTATAGCTGCAACATTGATCGAGTAGTTGTGGTAGAGACACAATGACAGAACTCCTTCTACAGGAAAAGTCTGTCAACCTCTGCTTTAAAAGTAATGTATCCAGAGATAAAACAGATAGTAGGATAAGAACTCTTAGTTCCCCCAAAACTAAAGGACCTAGAATTTGACTCCATCTCTTGCCATTTCTTTAAATAGTGATGGCACCAATCATTTTATGGGGTTTTTATAAACTTGGGAAAGCAGGACAATCACTGGGCTTTGCTGTGAAATGAAGGCCCTCTAGAGAAAACTTTAGCAGCTGTTGGAAGCACAGTGCTGTGCAATAATTAAAACCAGCAAATGGGGCTTGGCGTGATGGTGCACACCTTTAATCCCAGCACTCAGGAGGCAGAGGCAGGCTGATCTCTGTGAGTTTGAGGCCAGAGTGGTCTACATAGTGAGTTCCAGGACAGCTGGGGCTGCAGGGAGACCCTGTCTTAGAAAGACCGAAAAAAAAAAAAAAAAAAAAAAAACCAGAAACCCAGCAAGTGAAAAAGTGTAGCATGCTCCAGCAGTTCTCTATATGGAGAAAATAACTCCAAGACACATGGGTATTCATCACTGGAGCAAATCAGAAGGCTTTCTGTTTTCAAAAGCACAAGAGGCTTTGGAGACTTCAGAGGTGCATTTGTTGGAGACATCAGTACCAACATGTGAGTGCTTGGCACTCCTTTTCCCTTACTGAAGTACCATCTTAGCCCATACTACCATTCCACTCAGGTGAGCTGAGATGTCACTCATCAGATGTCTGGTGGGAGAACTGGTAGGGCTTTGGTTAGGCTTCCTCAAAGAGGTTCTTACATTTATAAGGGGAATTTTTTTTTTGTAAATATTTTTAATTGAGTTTTTGTGTATTTCATACAGAACATCTTAATGATCTTTTTACCCCCTTCCCCACTGGCACCCTCCCATAGCTCCTGCCACTGGAATTTATGCATTTGGTCATTTGTGTTAAGGCCTATCAAGTCAGGTCAGTGTCCTCAGATGTCCCTCAGTGCAAGCTCATCTACTGAGGTCTAGTCAGTTTATCTAGACTCCCTCCATTTAAGAAGCCCAACTCTCCCTCACCCAGCAGTAATCAGCTGCCAATAATTCTTCAACTAAGACTGGGGCCTGCTGTCCATTTCCACAGTTCTGTGCTGGGTTTTTATCTGCTTGGGTTTGCATGGGTCTTGTGCAAGCTGACACCATTGCTGTAGGTTTCTATGAGCAAGGACCCAGGAACCTATAGGACTCTCTTTCCATATGGTCATGCACCTCCTCCCTGGCTCTTAGAATCTTTCTGCCCCCGTCTTCCATAATGGTCCTTGAGCCCTGGGTGGGTGGAATTTAGTATAAGGGTCCTGTCCAAGGACCCATGCTCTATAGACTCTTATTCTCTATACTTTGGTCATTTGTGTCCTTTTGTGTTCATGGCCCTCTGTTGCATGAGGGAGCTTCATTGATGGTGGTGTGCCCAGAGAACAGATCCCCAAGAATTACCACGGAGTCCAGAGAGCATGTAAGAACAAAAAGTCTTTATTCGGGCTTAAGTTCGGACTCTCAGACCAAACTAGCGTGGTAGGTTCCTCTGAGAGCCCCGATTGCAGGGGAAGGGAACTTTTCATAGGTTTCAGACAAAGGGAGGAGGGGAATGACAGTTATATTTTGATTGGTCCAAAGAGCCCGCGCATGCCAACATACTTTTGAATTGATTGGTTACAGTCTTGGAGGCCTCTCATTGGTGGGTGCTGCCTTCAGGGCTGTGGAACGTGCTGACTGTTATCTTCAGGACTAGAGGACCCTGTTTATTCCTTATAAGGCCTCAAACCTGCCCGGGCCCCATGGACATGCTCAGGCTTGCCTAGTCTATGACCATGAGACATCACGAAAATGGAGGAATCAGCAGTCAAAATGGAGATGGTGCAGTTTGTCCCTCTGGTTCCCTCAAGCCAAGCGATTTACAGAAGCGAAAAGAGCAGTTAGTCCTAAATAGGGGCAGGGGTCTAGGGAGTCCAGGGGAGGGGGCCAAGGAGGAGGGTTCCACAATGAGGATTGAGAGATGCATTAGTGTTCTCTTTACCCTTTGTTCTATTTTCAATGAGCCTTAGGTATAGAGGTTGCATTGTAGATGTGCCACTTAGGCTTGGACAATTCAGTGTCTGTGTGTGACCGGTTATGGAACTCTGTAATAATCTCTGTTGCAGAAGAAGCTTCTTTGATGAGTGGTGACTGGCATACTTGTCTGTAAATATAAGGATTCATATTTTGAAATATTCATATTTTGAATATGAATATTCATATTTTGGATATTTGAAATATTCATATTTCATATTCATGTTTGTCTAGTGATGTGACAGCCTTGTGGTTTTCTCTAAGATCTATGACCTTTCCAGCCAAGTGTATTTGGCTATGATACATGAGTTTCTTCCCATTGAGTGGGCTTTAAGTCCAGTTAGGTAGCTACTGATTACCCCTCAAGATAAAAGTGCCATGACTTCATCAAAGTTGTTTGTGGTGCTGCTCATTGATGTGATTTTTAGGCCTTAAAGCTGTGGTTGAACCATCGATTGATGTCCTTGCACAATACTCTCAAAGCTATGAGAGCTAGCCTTCAGGGGAGGTGGCATTCAGGTTATTTCCAACTCCACTGCCCCAAATCATGTGTCTGCAGTATGTCATGTATTCAGCTATAGGGTCTTACCCTTGAAGTTCTGGCAGGCAATCAAGGACTGTTGCAATAGCCTGTGTAATCTTGAGTGTCTCTTGGACTACCCTGACCAATAACTCAATGGGAGATTTCACCTGTCTGACACTGTTTCTTGTTATGTAGCCCTCAGCTATACACATGAGCTCATGTAGAGCTATTATATGTGTATGTGTAAGTTATCAGTAGGTTTTTGGACTAATATGGTTCTCTCTGGTTTTTTACACTAGCTAGGTATTATCTCTCCTCTCTCTCTCTCCTTGACTAACCATGTTCTTCCCATTTAATGTATCCTCTATTATTCCTGTTTCTCCCTGGATAATACCTACCTCCTATGGTCACCATCTCCTGAGCTCCTTTTTCCCCTTTACCCCCATAGTTCCTTGTAAAACCCTTCCTCTTTTCCTCCTATTCAAATATAAGGGATTTTCCTAAGACCCAGAGATTATACCTGCTATAACATGGAATGGCAAGAAATGTGGACATATGGGGGTCAGATGATTCTACCTGGTATACATCCTACTGTAAAGCTGATCACAGCTATCAAAAGGAATCATGGATTTAGAGATTTCCTCTCCACTGCTTGTCTCAAGCTCTTAAATGGACTTTTTTCTTCTTTTTGAGACAGAATCTCATTATGTAGCCTAGGATGGTCTTTGGACCAGCAGGATCTTCCTGCTCCTTATTTAAGCTACACAAACAGCTAAGTAGATGCTTGTCCTATAAACTTCACCCTTACTCCTAGCAAGATATTATAAGGAAAGTCAATGAAATAATTTCTAGAAAAATTCTCTACAAGCTACAAAATCAAAGCATGGGTAGGATTATTATTACAGGAAGCAGCCAGCTAGGAATCAAACACATGTTATAGATACATAAATTTCCAAATATGTTTATAGGGCTGGATTAAGCGATTGGAATCTTTTCTCCATGTCACCTAAGAATCCCTGCTTTGGAAATGCTAAATCTTCCATGCTGATTTAGAAATCAGGCAGTACAAAGAATGTCAGTCCCAAGGGAGGGGTGCAGGAAGCGACAAAAAGAAAGTCTTAAGTAATGCTACAGAAAGGGAGTGTTTTTAAAATGGGTTTTTTGGTTTTTTTTTAATTGCTTGACTTCCAACTTAATACAAAGAGCTTACCCTTGCCTCTATTAGCATCATTTATAAGGCTAATATGTATGAAGTCAAGTTTATCACGGTAGCTGTGTTGATTATTAGAGTTGGAGATAGTGGAAGGAGTTTGGGCAATAAGAATAGATGGCTTATCTCATTTTCCTTTATATTTTTTGTCCAAATGCAGTGCTTAGCACAGCAGGAGTTCTTAGGTATGTACTTCTTATTGTTTCAAGTAGAAGAACTACATGAGAGAACAGTGGAGTAAAGAGATGAAGCATATTTATTTCTCTGCGAGGTTCCTGTTTGTCTTATTGATTAACTTTTTCTTTCTTTGCATGTGTGTATGCTTTCCTGAGTTTATGTGTACCATGTGCATGAAGGTACCCATGAAGGCCATAAGAAGGCATTCCATCCCCTGGAACTGGAATTACAGGTGGTTGTAAAACACTTGATGTGGGTACTGGGAACTGCACCTGGGTCTTCTGCAAGAGTGATAAGCACTCTTAACCACTGAGCTGTACCCCCACTTCTTGTTTTTCTTGTACATTTCCTACTTCTTTAGTACTAATTGTATTAGTATTACACTGTTATGTTTTTGTGCATATTTCTTATTTCCTTTCTTTGGGAAAACACTTTCCCCTTCTTAATAAAAGTTTGGGAATGAACGTAGACTGTTTTTGTCTGTGGATCCATTTTTACCCTCTTGAGATCAGAATGGAATTTTTGAAACACCCTGTTGAAGGCAAATAATTAAGAGAACTTTTTCAGTCTTACAGCTATCCATTACAAAGAGAGGAGTTTTTTTCTTTGGGAGACTTAAAGTACACAGTCATCAAAGTCTCATGGAAGTAAGCTTATGCTATTTGGCTAGCTGGGGAGAGAGGTATTGTTTTCTTCTGCTGGGAACTGTTTCATATTCATCATACTTTTGTAGCATTTTGGACCTCATGCACAAATACTTTTGTAACATCTATTTCAATATAGCTCCACATACACTGTACATTCATCTTGTCCCACTCCAAAAGCAGAAAATGAGTCATTTTTGAGACTGTTTATTTTTCTTCTCTAACTTGTGCGATAGATTGTATTTATCCTTTCATCACTCTCCCCTCCCATGAAATAAGAAAGGAGATTATTTCCTTAGGTATGATCCATTGATTTTGTTCTTTTTGGTTTGCTGAAATAAATATGTTTTTTACATTGAATAGGCATAATTGGGTAAAATAAACTGGTAGTGCTGAGCTAATACCTTTAAATGTCTTGCCTTATGCAATTAAAATTCTCTTGTCACACACATGCATTTAAACAGTTGGAAGAAAGCCTTGTGTTCTTGACTCCTGTCAGAATTAATGAACAATTTTGTCAAGTCATTCCTTTCTGCCCCGGTTGACTGATAGCTAAATTTTGATCTTTCAGGTTATGTAAAACGTATTAACTATGTCTTTCAGCTTGTAGGCAAGGACATTTAAACCATTCTAATAGCCAATTTACAGAATTAAATTGCCTGTTTACTGGCAAAAATGCGCCCCTATTCATCAGAGATACAAATCATAGAGCCCATGAGCTAATGAAGGCAGGATTTATAAGTCCCTGCACTTCCTGGATGAAACCAAGTTCAAGGTGTCCCTGATCCTGGCTGCTGAGACTACCAGTTCTCACTTGTGGATGTGCTTATCTTTATGGATGTTTATAGACAGTGTAAGAGATATGTCTAGGATGAATATAGTTTGATCCTGGTACTCTTCAGGCTGAGAATTAAATTAGTATGCTAGATTTTCCCCATACTAAAGGATCTCTCTACAATGAGGCAGGCTTTGGCTCACCTCACCACTATAATTACCACACCAAGGCATGGGAATGGATCCCAATTTTCTCTGGGAGAAGTCTCATGTCTCTTGTCTCCAACCGATCAAAATTCATAGAACCACACTTTATTAAGCTTTTTACAAGTTCCTATTTGAAAATACTTTGACTGGTAAGTGATAACTGGTTATATAAGAACAGATATAATTGTTTCTGTTAGTTTTAGGATACCCATGGATATCAAAATCTGAAGATGCTCATAAACTGGCATTGTGTTTGCAGATAACCTACACATATCCTTCAATGAATTCAAGTCACCCCTAGGATACTTTAATAAAAATGAACTGCCATATAAATAATGATTATGCTACATATTTTAGGGAGTGATGTTAGGGAGAATATTCTATATGTGTTCGGTGCAGATGCATTTTTTTAGATTTCTTGTAAAATACGCATTTTTTATTTTTACTTTTTAAATCAGCATATAATATGTTAGATAGCATTATGCCATAGTTGAACAAAGTGTGTGTCTATAGTTCTTCTTCCCCTACATCCCACAACTCCTTGCCACCCCTGTTACCCCGGTAGCCACCCCTTCAGACTATTTTCCTCTTTCATGTCCCATACGTGTCCTTGTGACCACTCTCCATCTTTCTTCATCATCATTTTTTTAAAACAATACTTTAAACTAAAACTTCATTGAATTAGTGTCAGGTTATATATATATATATATATATATACATATATTTATATATTCTTTGAGATACAATTTTATACCATAGCCTAGTTAGACCTCAAACTCATGATCATCCTTCCTCACTCTCCCAAGTCCCAAAATTACAAGTTATTAATGTATCTTTACAGTGAACATATCTTGCTCCTCTAGTCTCTGCCTCTCCAGCATACCCACCCAGCCAACCAGCATGCATCAGCACAACTAGCTATAGTAAACATATCTTAGCATATCTATATCTTAAATTGTTAAGTCAAGCATTTTTTCTTCCAAACTCCTAAAGTCTTGTGAAGTCAGAGTGCTAGTAATCTTCCAGCAGGAATCTCTCTCTCTCTCTCTCTCTCTCTCTCTCTCTCTCTCTCCCTCTCTCTCTCTCTTTCTCCCCTCCCTTTTGAGAGAAGTTATGCACACCCACTTCTATCCTGGTAGGATCACTAATTTGCATCCTCACCTCTACCTTCAAATGAGTCTGTCCTTCAATTTTCTCTCCTGAGAATTCACCTTCTTTTGGCTTTACTATCTCAGAAGTACATAAGAAAGAACCTTCCAGAATCTTCTCTGTGCTTTTAACTTATACATCAAGAAGAATTTGTTCCTAGAAATTTCTCCACCACAACTCTATAAAACCACACTTAAGTCAATAATATAGGCTAAGCTCTCACAGAGTGGAAAAAGGAGGGCCTATGCTTGCTAATAGTTCCAAGCATAAACTCTAGGGCCAGAAGACCTTATTAAAATCCTCCCTCTGCCACTTATGAGCTATGTGAGTATGAATGAATGACTTCATTCTCCTTTCTTCACCTATGAAATGGAGATGGTAGTCAGCTCTTCTCTCTCTCTCTCTCTCTCTCTCTCTCTCTCTCTCTCTCTGCCTGCATGTGAGTACACTAGTGCATGATCCCATGTGCATGCATGCAGTGGTAAAAGCAGGATCGTGGGCATCTTCCTTTATCGCTGGGTGTCCTCCTATTTGCCTTGAGAAAAGGTCTTTCACCAGACTAGAAGGCTGGCTGGCTAGAGAGCTCCTGGGATCGCCTTTCTCTGTTCCCCAATCCTGGGGTTTACAGACACATACAGACACATTCTTTGCACATAAATGTTGGGGATTCAAAGTCAGGTTCTCATGCTTATAGGAGCAAATGCTCTTATCTGCTGAGCTGACTCCTCAGCCTCATACCCAGTAGCCAGATTTTTGATATAAATAAATGAGTTATATAAATAACTGGGACAGCACCACAAAATAAGCCCTATGTGAAGACTGTTGGTATTTGAACCTCTCCTCTGTCTTTCTGCCCCAACCCTTCTTTATGGCCCTCTATTGCAGTGACTTCTGCTTTCTGCATATATCCTCCATCCCCCCAACGCCTTCTTCGCTTCCTTATGGAGCAATGGGTATTTGTGGGCTCCATTTTCTGCTTCAATTTCCAGTCAAGTTGCTGGACTGAGGCCACCTGGAGATCCTCAGTGATCGCAGCACTCCCCTGAACCCCAAGGCAGACTCCCATTACCTCTTCTCATGAAAGCAATTGCTCTTGCCTGTCATGTACAGAAAAGAGGGCTTTGACACACACCTGTGTGTGCTGGGGCAGAAAAATGAAATCAACAGATGGAGCTAAACATCTGCTCCTATCCTTCAGAGTGAGCCCTGACCTGTTCCCATCACAATCCCTGCAGCTTTTCTCTTTGTACAACATTTTAAATAAAGACAGTTTAACGTATGCAAGTAAAAAGTGTTATTATCATTATTATTATTAATTATTATTCAAGTGTTTACTGGGCACAGATGTTGAGCATGAGGTTACATCATTCTGCCCCATTTCAACCACAGCAGACATAAGGCTTGGCCACATGCTACAAGTTGCTGCTCCCAGGGATGAATTAACTAATTTCAAAACAAGAATTGGCTTTTTCAAATAGTAAATTAAATACATTTTGTATCAAAGTTGTGACTGAAAAAATACAGAAATGAAATGCACAGGTGTAGAGGCCCTGAAAGGTCAGCCTTGAACCTGTATAAGTAGGATAAGCTCACAGTTCAAGGCACAACCATCATATCAGGGAAGACAAGGCGGCAGGAACTTGAAGCAGCTGGTCACATCACATCCACCCTCAGAAAACTGAGAACAATAATGCATACATATGGCTCCTCAGCTCACTATTTTATAGAGACTAGCATCCCTTGCTTAGGAAATGATCTCTCAGACAATAAGAAGGGTCTTCCCATAACAATGAACTTAAGATAATCATCTACAAGTGTACTCCGTGGCCTATGGCCTATCTCTTAGTTAATTTCTGATTAACCAGCACAGCAGGCCAGCGTGTGGATGGCAGAAAGAAAGACCTAAGAAGCCCAATGATAAAAGATCCTTAAAAACCCCAGCATGGGGTTTGGAGAGATGGCTCAGTGGTTGAGAACACTTCCTGTTCTTGCAGAGGACCCATGTTCCTAGTCCCCATGCCAGATAGCTCACAGCTTCCTATATCTCTATCTCCAGATGATCTGACACCCACTTCTGGCCTCTGTGGGCACCTACTCACACATTTGATTACACAAGCACACATTCACACCCATAAAACAAAATAAAATAAAATCTCTAATTAAAATTAACCAAAGGGGGCTGGAGAGATGCCTCAGAGGTTAAGAGCACTGACTACTCTTGCAGAGAACCTGGGTTAAAATTAACCAAAGGGGGCTGGAGAGATGCCTCAGAGGTTAAGAGCACTGACTACTCTTGCAGAGAACCTGGGTTCGATTCCCAGCACCCACATGGTGACAAATAACTCCAGTTTCAGGGATCCAACACCTTCCTTTGACCTCCAAGGGTACTGCATGACACAGGTGCATTTACATACATGCCAGCAATAAACTCATACACAATAAAAAATTAAATTAAATTTAAAAAAAGACCAAGGCAACATCAAGGCTAATGCTCATTGGATATGATGAGTGTCGGTGGTTGTCAGGGTCAGCCATAATGTTACATGGAAAAGTTACAATGGGATCATGACTATAATTAGTCCACTGCAGTATCTGAGTTCACCTCAGTGCTTCTTAGTCTACCAGAGAGACACATTTCCTGACTTTCGTTATGACTGTGTTGACAGTCCTAAAGGCAAACACTACAGGCATAAACTGTTGATCTGGTTAAACTCAATCAAGTGTTTGCACATAGATGTTGCACATAATGACTTTAACTGTACTTTAAGGCATGCTGCAGAGGTATGGGATAGATGGGATAGGAGGAGAAAAACAAGGTCTGATGAATCATTCTTCTTTCTGGGAGGTAATTGGTTCCATTAAGATGCTCATGTATCCCAATTAAAATGATTTTGCTTTGTGGTATCATCAAGCTAATAACCAAAGAAACTTGTGTTTCTCTGGAAAAGAATACAAATAAAGCAAAAAGATTTTATTTCTTACTGTTTTTCCTTTGGCTTCATTGATGGGCCATCTCCATCTGTTTCACCCCAAACCATGACCAGCTCCTTTATTACCATGGGACCCTGGCCATTAGAGACACTTCAGCTTATTAAAGTGGCTTTGGGTGAATAGCTGCACTAACTAATTACCAGAATTGACCTCCACACTAGTTACAATTTGCTTGATTAAATGAAGCTCAGCTCCTGTCAAGCCCCCTGGGTTGGATGGCTGATGGCCCAGTGACTTTGTTGCTTTTGTCTTTCATTTTTTTTCCTTTTGAAAAATATTTATTGAGTATAAACAAATGTCTTACATAATAAATATCAAGAAATATTCATTATTCACTAAAGTCAGGCTATGATACTGAGGGAACCATGGAATCAAATATCAAGTCATGATACAGTAGTGACAATTCATTCCAACATTAGACATAGTACTGATTTGCTCACACAAAAACAACAAAATCTATCAAAAAAGACATCATTTTAACCCACCTATACTACCACAAGAGACAGTTTTTGTTTCCCCTCCTTCTTCTTTTCTTTCTCTCTCTCTCTCTCTCTCTCTCTCTCTCTCTCTCTCTCTCTCTCCAAGGTCTCCCTGCAGCTGCAGCTGGCCTGGAATTCGCTATGTAGACAAAGCTGTCTTCAATCGCACAGAGATCCACCTGCTTCTTCCTTCTAAGTGGTGGAACTAATGAACAGTCTGGATAACTTCGTCTTTATCAATTTATCAAGTCACACTGAGACTACAGGGTTACACTACCACAGAACTTAAAAATTCTCATCTCCTTGGTTTTATTTAAAATTATCATTAATGAATGAAAACAAGCCATATAAAGTCAAAGGTACTTAGTCTTTCCTAAGAAAAAAAGAATAAAATTTTAGTAAAAGAAAGTTTCCCCCAAGCACTGAGTTTCTTAACGGAAAAATAAAAAATAAAGGAGCAGTGCTATTAACTTTTCCTTCAAAGAAAGGAAAGAAACCTAAATCCGTTTGGTAAATATGGAAATATTTCCAGTCCCAGAGTATGCATTTATTTTACACGGGATGCTGAGATGCTGAAATGGTGATGTGTATGAAGCAGGGATCTGCAGCAACCCAAATTCATCTTCCAGGACTCCATCCTTGCTTTTTGTGTCTGTGGGAACACGTTCTGGAATTGTAGGTGCAGATGCTGCTTCATCCAAGTAAACTATCTTCATCAGGCAGAAGCCCGTCACCCAGTGCATCCAACTCTGCTTCTAAGTCATCTCCATCTAGTTCCGGGATGCCGCAATTCAGTGCTTTTTGGATTTCATCTGCGTCCTCCATCATATGTTCTACCCGGTCTTGTAAGCCCTGTCTGGTCGATTTTCACTTGCTTGTAGGCCATCTTCATCTCCTTCACTCCCAGTTTCATGGCATCAACTGTGGTCTTGGTGTCCTTTAGTGACTGGATGGTATAATTGGCTTGTTCCATGTTAAAGGACTGCTGGGCAAGGTTGTCTTGCTGCTGTTCATACATCAGCTTTTGCTTTAAAACCCGCAGTCCTTTCTGTTTGACCATGTTCTTGGCAGAATCCTCTCTCATCTTCTTGATTTGATCGTTATGCTTCACCAGCTCAACATCCAGTGGGGAAGTTTTTGTGAATGGAGTCTGCCCTGCTGTCTACCATGTCAATGCATTCAGTCAGGCCGGGCGGCAGAGCCCTTGGGTTTCGCTTTTCTGAAGAATTGGTTCATCTTGGCGGGCTGTGAAGAAACCGAAATGCTGGAGGAAAACCAGAGACCTTGATCTTTCATTTTTTAATAATAATTACAGCACAAAGCTTAAGAAGCTATGGTAAAATATGTCAGTATCACAAAAAGCCTGAAGCAGCTAAATTCAAGGAAATGTTAAGGCTTCAGATTTTAAGCCTCTTTGAAAGCACTCACTTCACCCAATTTTGACCTTGTTGACTATGTCTTGTATATAATATTGAAAAAGCTAATACTATTATTCTTAATAAGATTGCTCTAAACATGCAAGGAACAGGACAGATGTTAAATGGCCAGGTATTTGTTAAGTGCCTTCAGCATAATCTAGAATCACTTTCATTTTTGAAAATCAAGAAAGATGATGCTGGACTTCTTGGGCATATAGTCAGTTACACCAAAAGAACCCTTCCATTGCAGGGAATCTGGCAAAACAAGCAAGCTTTCCTCCTGCAGGGGAAGTAGGGCTGATGAGCACTAGCTGTCTGGAGCACTGTGCTGAGAAGGATTAGGAAGAAGAATGGAGCTAAGCGTAAAAGGATGCTGTAATTGACTAATGTCTGATAAGTCATAGAAAGGAAGAGGCACGCTTGCCATTCCTTCCCCAGCTCCTGGATTCTACCCTTGTTCCTTATAAATAGTCCCTCCCCATTTGGTTATTTCTAATAAATCTGTTTCCACTTTTTTTCTACCCATGCTTGAGTCCCTGAATCATCATTGTGTCTCCTTCCGCCTGCCTCTCTCCTCCTTTCTCCCCTTCTCTCCCTTTCTCCTCTCCCCTTTACTTGTGCCTCGTTCTCCCCAGTAACTGAGATTCCAGGGAGGTGCTGCTACACCAGGCTGCATTCTGAATTCTGTTCATTCTATGAAATAATACGATACTTCTGCTTAATCAGAATTAGTTTTTTGCTGCTTGAGATTATGATTTTGGCAGATATAAGAGGTCTTCCAGGAAAACATTTCTCAAACTTATTGTACAGAGGAATCACCTAGATTTCTTATTAAACTCTAGATTCCGATGAAGATGCAGGTCCAGGGTAGGGTTTTGGGTTCCTCTTTCTAAGAAGTTCCTAGGGATGGCAATGGTGGTGACCTGATTCTGGCACTTGAAGTGGAAAGGACCCAGGGGAGGGAAGGCAGGCTGAAAGAGGACAAAGTTGATGAGAGAAATGAAAAAGAAACTCTTACTTCAGAGTGTTCTACTTAAGTTAGGGTAAGTTAAGTATGGTAACTAATGTAGTCCAACATATTCAAAGGTACCAGCACAATAGAACTAAACTTATTATTTTTGTAACAATACCAGGTTAGTAATCAAGACACTTGGTAACCCTCCTTCATATGTTCAGAGATCTAGATTGATTGGGGGGGATTCAAGGACCCTGAAGACCATTTGGATATTCCACACAGATAGAAATGGAAAGGGACACAAAGGAGTATCTGTGAGAAAAGTTTACTTGCTTTAAACTTTTTCTTTTCAAATAAAATGCAGATATAAAAATCAACATACAGTCATATATGGTTTAATTATTGTGCAAACACCCATGTGACCAACTTTCAAGTCAGGAAATACAATTCTGCTGTCCCTTGGGAGTCTCTCTATATGTCCCAAACTCCCTCCAAAAGAAACTGGTATCCTGGCTCTTAGAATTATCAACCTCCTATGTGCTTTGTGTTTTTGTGGCCCAAATGTGCATCTTTAGATGACATGACCTAGTTCTGCCTCAGAACTCTCAGTCTCCTGTGTCCCTCCCATCCCTTTTCTGAAGCTAACAATCCATACTTTGAAAGTTTTCAAACAACATTTAACTATTATTTATTTATTTATTTGAGAGAGAGAGAGACAGAGAGAGAGAGACAGAGAGAGAGAGAGAGAGAAATCTTGCAGGAGTTGGTTCACCACTTCCATCATATGGGTCCAGGGGAAGGAACTCAGGTGACCAGGCTTGGTGGCCTGTTCCTTCACCTGGTGAGCCATCTCACAAGCCCTAATATTTTGAAGATTATTGACATTTTTTTGATTCAGGTTTTGCTGATTGGATGTGTGTGGTACAGTTACATATATTATTCTCTTCTCTCATATGATAAAATAATTCAGGCTTGATTGTCCATTCCCAGCCTCACGGTACTCAGAATCAGTCATTTCTCCATGAGATATTGCTTTCTTTTAAACAATTCTAAAATTGTATTTCAAGATGTTCAACATAACTAGTCAGGTGACCATTTGGGAATTTTTGTAATTGGATAAAATTGAGAAAATGTATGTGAACATATATGTTTTTCACTTAAAATCCTAGATGTCCAAAAATTATCAAGATGTAGAGAAAAGGAAATCTTTTGAACACTATTGGAGTATGGAATGTAAATTGTATAGACATTATAGAACACAGTGTGGAGTCCCCTCATAAAATGAAAGCTACAACTACTGTGTAATTTTTCAATCCAAATTCTAAGCATATAGACAAAATAAACAAAATCAGTATTTCAGAGAGATGTCTGTACCCTTATTGTTATTGGCCAACCAGTCTAACAAAATTGATGCACATCATTTCAGTGAGAGAACTTACCTCTAAAAATAAAGATGAACAATGATTCAAGAAAGACTCCTGATGTTAACCTCTGTCCTCTACACATATATGTACATGGACACATGCACACATCCACACTAACATCATCATGTACACATACATCACACACACACACACACACACACACACACACACACACACACACTGTACCATACATTGAAATTGCTAAGAGAATGGGTCTTAAGCATTCTCACCAAAGAAGAAAGAAGGAACTAACAATGCCAGGTAAAGGCTATATTAATCAACTCAATTGTGGTAATCATTCAATATGGTATCTCATTACCAAATCATCATGGAAAATATTTTAAATTTTATTTGTTGACTATACATCAATAAAGCTGAAAAATCCCCATGTGTCCTATGAATATTTCTAATTCAATTCTAGAATTACAGTATTTTTTTCTTCATTTCTCACTACCAACTCTCTGGGCTATCAGGACACTAGAGACAATGAACTAAAGTCTCATAGTTAAGGTTAGCAAGATTTCTCATGGTTAAAGGCACTTGCTGCTCAAGCCTGGCAACCTGAGTTTGATCCCAGAAAGCATGTAAAGGTGAACAGACAGAACGTCACATCCACATGTGCACCAAGGCACTCAAGTCCCCTCACACCATGAACACACTCGTACAATAAAAATAAGTAAAATTTAAAATAAAATGTCATTATTAATAATCCATTGCATTCTACCTTCAAGCAATATAGTGCTTAATGATGCCTCTACAATGAAAATTAGGTAAAACAATTAAAAATTTCCTTGCATGGTCCCTTCTATTTCTCCTCATTTTTACAATATTTTAATATATCTACATTGCCACCACATACAAACAGCTCATACTATAAAATTAATCATCATTTATTCTTAGTGTCTCAAGTATATACCTAATATTCACTGCCAGGCTTTGTGTTGATTTTTTCTAATTATTTCTATTTTCATAGCTCATTCTTTAACAGATTTCCTTAAAAAGAGTCTCACAAAAGATAATTCTCTAGGTTCTTGTGTATTGTTTGGATTTGTTCTGTGCTTTATAGCTTTTAAAGTCAGTTTTGCTGGTTCTAAAATATTTTGCTCTCTTAGTTTACTTTTCCATAAGTATCTTAAATCCAATACCCTGTTTTGGGCATTAAACTTTTCTATTAAAAAGTCTACTGATTAGGGATAGAGAGATGGCTCAGTGGTTAAGAGCAGTGACTGCACTTGCAAAGGACCCAGATTCTGTTCTCAGCACCCACCTGGCTGCTAACAACTGTAGTAGTAATTCCAGTTTCAGGGGATCTGACACCCTCTTCTGACCTCCACTACTACTGCACATACATAGTGCACTTGTATACATGCAGGCAAAACACTCAGACACAGAAAAGAAAGATAAATAAATGAAATTTTGAAAAGAAGAAAAGCTCTTTTAAACTAAGAAAATCTCAAGGACGTGTTATCTGTAGAGGAAGACCGGGACTTTGGAGATGGCTGCACAGTTAAGACCACTGGTTGTTCTCCCAGAGAACCCAGGTTCAATTCCCAACACCAATGTAGCAGCTACCAACTATCTCTAACTTCAGTTTCAGAGGATACACTGTTCTCTTCTAGCCTCCTTGGGCCTTGCATGCACAGGGGCATTTATGTACATGCAGGAAAAATACTCATACATAAAATAAATAAATTATAAAAGTCTAGCAATTATCTAATTTTATTTCTCTTATTAATCATATTTTGTACTTCTTTAGTATCACAAGGATTATAACACAAATACATACATACAGAACCCATTAGTTTTATTGGAGTTTATCATGACAGACATCTCCCTTCAGGTACATAAGCTGTTCCAGAGTGCAATTATTTTCCCGATTTATTAATGTTATTTATTTATGTGCACATATAATATGTTAAAGGTTATGTTAAAGGTAATAGATTTCATGACATTTTCATATATGTGTATTATGTATGGTATATTATACATGTTACTTTTCTTTTGCTGTGACAAAATACTTGACAAAAGCAACTTAAAGAAGGAAGGTTAATTTTGGCTCACAGTTTGAGGGTGCAGTCCTTTGTGGCAGGTAAGTCATGGCAGTGGGATCATGAGTCTGGCAACACTACAGTCAGGAAGCAGAAAAGGATGGATGTTGGTGCTCTAGGTGCCTTCTACTGTTTATTCAGCCTGGGAATCCAAACCCTAGGTTGGTACCACCTACATGTAGGATGGGTCTTCTTCTTCAGTTAAGCCTTTTTGTAAAAAATCTTCATAGACACCCCCACAGGTGTGTTTCCATGGTGATTCTAAATTTTGTCAACAGCATTAGCATCATACATGTGTCACTATGCTTTGTTCTCATTTGTCATCTGCTTCATAGCCTACCTTCACCACCCTGCCCCACATTGGATTTGGTCCTCAAAAGTTTTATTCATAATCGGCAAAAACTTTATATATATTTGAAATACAGTGTGATATTTTAATATAACTGTGGAGTGAGTGACTCAGGAGCAACGTATCCATCCATCAGTCACTTTATATATTTAGTTCTTTTGGCTATAAGAAAATTAAAAATCTCTTTGTTTGAAGTATGCAGTGCCTTATTAGAATGTGATTTCTAATATATATATATATATATATATATATATTATTTATTATTTTATGTATATGAGTGTATTGCCTGCTTGTATGTGTGTGCACCCATG
>NW_008355253.1:2277110-2296393 GCF_000622305.1 Nannospalax galili | reverse complement strand
TAAGTGTTTTCCTTCTCTTTGCCTTTTATTCTTCCTAAGGCATTCACAATATTTATTTTACTTCAATATTTTTCAATATGTATTTTATTGAATTTTTGTGCATTTCATATAATACATCTTAATCATATTTATACCCCTCACATATCTGTACCTCCCCCACTGGTTCAGTATTTTTAATTGACTATTTTTTATTTGCAATTATTTCTTTAATTTTAAGACATGATTTTTAGTTGTTTTTAAATTTTATTTTTACTATATAGCCTTAAACTCTCAACAGTCTCCCACCTTGGTTTCACAAGTTCTGGAATTCTAGTTGTAAACCAGCATACCCATTTCCTAGCTGTTGCTTATTGAGATTTGTGTTGTTTTTTCTTATCTTCCATTTTTCCTGTAAGTCTGTTAGCTAGTTTGAAATAGTATGTTATTTTTTTTCTAAAGTTACCATTTTAGCCTGTTTTATAGGCGTATTTTCAATGTCTGTGGGAACAATATATTACTTATTCTGTTTTCTTATAGCTTTATGTGAAATTTAAGCTTGATAATTTTAAGTGGTTCAGTTGAGCAAGCATCCTCTTGAAGCCTTAGGAAGAGCCTATGTAGGTGGCTTTTCTGCTTCACAGAGCTTGTCTTCTGCTGTATTTTAGGTAATGAAAATGTAGCGGCTTGGTTGGTGAGGTGGCCTTCCTCATCTCCCTCCCACTCCATCCCTTATGTGGACTCTCTCTTTCTGTTGTCTCTCTTGTCCCTGTCAAGTTCACTTGTTATTACAAGCTCAATTCTTTTCTCCATGTGAATCACTGCCTTGAAAGCAGCTTTGGCAGTTTACCTTGAAGTGCTCCTTTCAAGGTGTCCTTTGGGTCTTCTTACTGCTTCTTCTGTTCCTTGACACTTCAGGACCAAAGGCGCTCTCACTCATTAACTGTCTGAGTCTCAACTCTTACTTTGAAGAACTGCTTTACTAATGCTCCCTCCATACTTCATAATATTATTGAATGAATCAAACACCATATGATGTAAAGAACTTACTTGAGCATTTGGCACATGATGCATACCTCGAAAATCTGAGATCACCAATAACTAATAGTGTTTCCAGGCAGTAATTTAATTTATTTTGCCAAATGAGTGTCTAAGTGACACTAACTTTACATAAATCTTTACTATATTTTACAAGGGGAAATGTCAAATCAATTCTGTATAAAGTCAAACCAACTTAAACATATGTTCATGCATACTTTATGGTAATTAGTGCAAAAAATAATTGGGGTTTATTTACAATTCTCCTTCTTCTGACCAGTCACAAATGTGTGTGTCACCTTGTCAGTGACTCGCTTGCATTCTTCTAGATGGGTATTAATATATTTGTTTGAGAAATGTACAGATTATCTCATTTTGTTCTTATTTTTATTTACATCCCATATATACTTAGACAATTATGAATAAAGTAGTACCAAGGTTATTGTTCAGAGACAGTTTTATTTTGTTTTCATGCAGCTACCCTGCTTACTTCAACAGTGTAGGAATGATGTGTAATTGTGTATTGTTAGAAGATTCAGGGTTTTGTATTCTTACTTACCTTGAAGCAGTATTTGAAGTATTTCTTCCTGGAGCATAGCAACTGAATCACCACAGCATCTGGGCTGAAATGTTTTTTGAGATTGTCAGATGTTTACTGTTTTTTACCTCTATGAAATGGTTGCATATAAGGAAGGAGGCTGCACAGTGGTAAAATTTCAGGTGTGGCATGGAGTCTTAGCATTCTTTCCAAAGAATGACTGATTAATAACTAGAAATCTCCTCATTCTTCAACTTTATCATGATTCAGATATCTTAGAGTTGGTTCAGCAAAGATGAAAACAGACTTGTGATCAGAGAGGGTTCATAGTGTAGTGAGCTACAGGCAACACTTGACCTTCAAGTGGAGGTATAACATTTAATCCATAGGCAGATACCAGTCTTCACCCTGTTTTTCTTGGATTTTATAAGTGAAAATTAAAAAGAAAGTTAGACCAATATTGTCCTAGTTTTATTTCTGTGGCTGTGATAAAACACTCTGACAAAAAGCAACTGAGGAGAACAGTGTTTATTTCATTTACAATTCCAGGTTACAGTCCATTTTTTCAGGTAAGTTAAAGTGACAGGATCTTGAAGCAGCTAGTCATGTCCACAGCCAAGAAGAGAGAGAGAATGACTGCATGCATACCTCTTAGTGCTCAGACTTCCCTCTTCATTTATGCAGTTCAGGACCCCTGCCTAAGGAATAGTAACATCCACAGTGGACTGGTTCTCCCCATATCAATTAACACAATCAAGATAATTTCCCAAAGATGCTCACAGGCCAACCTGATCAAAGCAATCCCACATTGAAACTATCTTCCCAGATGATTCTAGGTTGTATCAAATTGACAATTAAAAGTAACCAACATAATTACATACACTGGGACAAGGGCTGGAAAATGATTTAGGTCAACAGATTGACAGTTGACAGTCCTATTCCTTAACGGCATACCTGCTTTTGCTTTTGTTTTAACTATAGCTTCGGAAAGCTGTGATGGATCACATATCAGACTCTTTCTTGGAAACCAACGTCCCTTTGCTAGTTCTCATTGAGGCTGCGAAGAGTGGGAATGAGAAGGAAGTGAAGGAGTACGCCCAGGTTTTCCGTGAACATGCCAACAAGCTGGTGGAGGTGAGTCAGAGATGGGAGGATTCAACATGGTCTTTGATACAGGACGTAGGTACAGAGTGCACTTTCACACATGGCTATTGTATCTCATGATCCTATTCATGCTTTGAAACGTGTTTGCCAACTGAAACGGAAGCATACAGGACTCAGTGCTGAAAGGCGGGTTTGATTAGGAGTGGAATTAAAACTACCAATGAGGGCGTTAGCATTAGAACATGGTTCCCTTCCATCCTCACTCAACATTCCACTACATGCACTGAAGCCTAGATTACCTCATTGATGTGTTTCTTTTATTGGGGAGACATGAACACATTTGGCCGCAGATAGTCAAATTGTACTATCGATTGTCTGTACTGGTAACAGACCAAAGCCATTATTTCATCTAAGTCCCAGTTGGTAAAGCAGTAAGGTTTTTAGGATTACTTACAGGAACATGGGTGAGGGTTACTTACAGGAGCTTGAGTGACCCCAAAACAGTCCTCATGCACCCTTACTATACAAACAGCATAGGCTGATGCTGTTAGTGGCCTATAAAGGGGCATGAGCCTGGTGGTCCAGCACTTTTGAGCTTATTTCTGTCTTACTTTAGTGTGTGCATGTTTTACCGGTTTGTATGAGAGTACACCACATATAAGCTTTGCTGATGAGGCCAGAAGAAGATGGTGGATCCCCTGGTACTAGAGTTATAGCCCATTTTGATTCTCTCTGTATGGGTGCAAGGAACTCAGATCTTCTGCAAGAATAGCAAGTGCTCTTAACCACTGAACCATTTTGAGGGTACATCTTCCCTACCATGTAGAAAGTATTATCTAGCAGCAAACATCCTGTTCCTCTGGCTCTTACAATCTTTCTACCTCCTCTTCTGTGATGCTCCCTGAGCCTTAAGTGTAGGATTTTCAGTGTAGATGTTTTTGTTGTTTTTGAGACTAGGTGTCATGTACTCCAGGTTGGCATAAATCTCATAAGTTGGCCTTGAACACCTGATCTTCCTGTGTCTGCTTCTCAAGTTCTAGAATTACAGGTTCGCATCACCATGCTCAGCTTTGTTCATAGTTATTTTACCTGTTAATAGACAAGTTTCATGACATGGAAACAATCTCACTGCCGCTGAAGGCAGCAGTGTGAAAATGGACACATTAATTGAGAAGAGTAGTTCACTGAAGATATTCATATAAGCACTCTGGTGCTTAACTAACGGTCACATCAGCAGGTCTGAACACTGGTCTCTTATTTTAAAGCCTTCCATCTCTAATGGAAACAGTATCTCATCCTTCCCTGGCATGGCCATGATCTATACGAAGTCAAGAGCATGTAGTGAGGACCTGAGCCTGCCCTGTGTAACCTATCATCACAAAGGCCTCAATGTGGTAGCTGTCAGATAGAATGGGCATCAGTTATCAAAATAATTGTAACTGAGGCTAAGAATGTGAGGGTACCTGTAAAGTAGAGAGTAAGGAAGAAATGATGATGGAATTGGAACGTTACTTCAGGAGCTGCCTGAGAGACTCTTAACTATTCAAACATCAGAGACACAGAGCAGCAGGCCATTTCTGCTCAGTAGAGATGAGAATTTTCCACATTCATTCTTCCTTTGGAATCCTCACTGGCAGCAAATCAGAGAATTAAACAGGCATAATGTCTCTTTACTGTTGATTCCTAAGGTGACCTTTTAGCATCCTGCAGCCATACTATTAAAATATATTACCTCAGGGGCCAGAAAGCTAGCAACATTGCTGGCTGAGTTTATTATTTTACTCCTTCTTTAGGCACCATCTATTTATTGAATTCTTGCTATAGGCAGGCACTCAGCTAGGTGCTAGAGTGTCCTTAGGAATCAATTAGGCATGGTCCCTTCCCTAAAGGAATTGGTAAACAAGCAGGAGACACAGCATATGACTGTAGAGTTATGCATGTGCAATCCTGAAGCAAATGGGATGTCAGCAGAGTGAAAAACACGAGGAGCTGATCCCACCTGGGGACATGCTCAGAAAGCAGAACAATAACTAGAGGTGAGTGGAAGTGGGAAATGAGTGCACAGGAAGGGGGTGGCAGAGCGTATGTTCAGGGTGCGAAGAAGCACAGACTGTTCAACAAACCAAAGGGGGCACGTGTGGCTGATGCCTCACAGGAAAAGGGGGAGCAGTCAGGTGAAGCTGGAGACCGAAGAGACAGGTACACCAGGAAAACCATGCAGTGTTTGATGAAATGCTGGCCTTTGGAGCAGGAGAGGTGGCTCAGCAGTTAAGTGTACTTGCTAATCTCGCAGAGGACCCAGGTTTGATTCCCAGCACCCACACAGGGTAGCTCACAATTACCTGGACCTCTCCTGAACTTTGCAGGCACCTGCACACACGCACAGTCCACTAGTGTTACAGATATATGCCACCATGCCCGGCTTTTATGTGGATATTGAGGCTATGAACTCAGGTCCTCGTCTTTTCATGAAAAGCATTTTACCCACTGAGTCATTTCCCCCTTCCAAAATGGTGGTCTTTACCTGAGGAAAATAAGCAGTCTCTGAGCGATCTCAGACAAGGGAAAGTGTAATCTGACTGACATCAGAAGCCATCTCACTCTGTCTGCTGAATGCAAAAGGAACTGGAGGAGGACATGGACATGAGAAAAACTTGATCAGTGCCACTGCAATTCCTCATAGCACAGCTTCCACTGTGTCATAGAGATTGGGAGAAGAAAGGTCAGGCAAGTTGACTGCTCAGGCAGGCAGTAAGCGAAGTAAGTGTGGAAGCTCAATACAGCTGGACTGGTTTTGCATCTCATTTTCGAAATTAGTTTTTATTTTCATTGCAGCAGTGCAGATTTTGCCCCCAGTTTACATCCACCACCACCCTCCAGAACATTACTTTGGAACAGAGTTGCCATAATTTGCATTCCGTTTCTCTAAAACTCCATTCACTTTGCTTAGAAATGAGGTACAACAGGTGTCCTTCGATCAGCTTGGCATACCCTGAGTCAGCCCACCCTGGAGTCCTTAGCTAACCCCACAGAGGGGACAATCAGCTGGCTGCCTAGGATGAGGACAAATTACTTAAATTTGTTTTATAGAGTTGCAGGGTGAGACTTCCTACAGGGGCTGGCATTATGGGTCAGAAGTCAGCATATTTGGTCTACTGAATTCTTAAAATCCTAAGATCCTGGTACAAGTTCACACAAATTTTTTCTTTTTCTGTTGATTTTTTTCTGTATTTCATGCAGAACAGCTACAGTGTGGTTGTTTAATATGATCCACACAATAACACCACCAGTTGACATAACAATGTAGATGGGTTCCACATCTAGATGAAAGGCTACAGGCAATCAATAGATGCTGAAGGAAGGGGATCAGTTTACTCCAGGGATAGTTCCCTGATCAATTATCTAATCCCAAATGGTCAGCCTTAAACATACTTACACATGAGCACCACTCAACGGACTCGATGAGTTGAAATATATATACATATATATTCAAGGGGGAGGACAAGAAATGAAGAGGGAGCAGGGAATGATATGGGAGGGCATGGAGAAGGGAACAGCAGGAACAGTGGAAATGTTGCAGATAGCACACAAATGTATGAAATTCTCAAAACATAAACAATTACAAACAACAAGAACAAAAACCTATAATTTGGCTTAATAATTGCCAAGAATAGACAGGCAGGGACTGAGGTCACAGAGACTGGATTTTCAGTTGTGGTGGTGAATAAAGGCAGGGGTTATAAACAGAATATTCATAGGTTAGGGTTAGGGTTAGGGAGAAGAAGGGAAAAGAACTATGAACAAAAGAGGGACCTCTTGCCCTCCTGGTCATATGTTCTACTGGGAGAGATGAAGAGAAGGATGAAAGTGTATAACGTGTAAGGCAGAATTGTGTGCTCTAGTGCAAAACAGAACAGTGAAGGAAAAGAATAATGGAGGAGGGGATGGCAAGTTGGAGTGTGCTTCTCCTATTAGATGACTATTAAGCAGAGACCAGAAGAAAATGGGAGAACAATCCGTGGTGTAGGAAAGTCAAGGACAAAGACCGGGAGGCAGGAGCACTGTGCTTGTCGTGCTTCACACAGGACAAAGAGGCCAGAGTAACTGGAGCTGAGAGTGAGAGGAAGCACTATGGAAGTGAAATTTAGGACTACATGGATTTAACAGCTTGGGTTTTTCTTAGATATTTGAACCAATCAGAAACCCAAAGACATGACACTATCTGATTTTCAATTTTTTAAATCACTCTTAAGATATAGAAAATGGACAATAGGAAAAATAAGAGTGAGAAAAGCATGCTATTGCAGCAGTCTGGCAAGGGATAGCACCGTGAGAGGGGCATTAGCAGAGGGGTGTGAAGGAACGGTTGGCTTTTGGTTGGATTTCCAGGGTTGAGCAGACATAAGATATGAGGCCATGAGTCACGGAAGAGCCTGGGAAGGCTCCAGGTTTTGATATTCTGCAGTAATGAAATCAGTTGAAATTTTCAAAAGGAGTAGCTTATTTGCGCAGACTGTTTCACTACTGGCTCTGGCTGCAGATGTTTGATTGGTGTGACCCTGAATGCCACACAGTATCTTGGGTTTAAGTAAATGCAAGGAGCTTTGTAAATCCAGGGTTCCAGTTCAAATTGTAAGCCAAAGAAAAAGTACATTGATAGGAATGGATGTGCACATATTTTTCACAGGAAATATGTCTAAACTAGAATTGATTAGATTAGATTAGAACTGAATAGATTTCTCAAGTAACTGAGCCATAGAAAATTTAAAAATGCTAAAAGAACTGTTTTGTTTAGTTCAAGCATGTATTATATTTACAATGAATTTTATACTGCCAGTTAAGCCATATTTAACCTATTGGTAAAGTCATTAGAAATCAGTTTAATACTACATCATCTATTTAACAGAATATTCGTATTGGGCTTTCTTCCATGACCTTTCAGCTGTCTCGCCTCAGGTTCCTATGCCTGATAGCACTGTCAGGTGTGGGCTACATCCTATGAAATGAACCATACGTCCAACTAAGAAGTAGATAGTTATTCCTATAATATTCATGCCACTCGTGGGCATATCTTGTCAGGCCAGTCATTATTGTAACTTGTAGGATTCATAACTGGTTAAGGTTGATGCTAAATTTCTTCTTCAGATAGCTTGTATAACATCTTCCAGCACTGCGAAAGCTAGCCAGTACAGGTGAGGCTTTTGAGTCAATATCAGCCTGATTTCTCTTTTGTTGTTCTACAGTTCATATATGCAGTGTCTTCAGCATAGGGTCTTACCATGAGGTTCTGGTGGGTAACCAAGAGTGGGGCAATGGCCAGTATTGTTTGACAGTCTATGGGACCTCTCGTCGATAGCTTCAAAAGAGGGAATCCATTCCTGGCATTGTACTTTTACTTTGCAAGCCTGTGTTGTCTAGTAGGGGCAATATCTCTCTAGTATAAGGTAACACCTTTAAATATCTTTTTATGGTACTGCAGAGATGGCTCAGCAGTTATAAGAGCCCTGGCTGCTCTTACAGAGGATCCATGTTTAATTCCCAGCACCCACACAGTGACTAACAACCTTCTGTACATTCCAGTTCTAGGGAATCTGACATGCTCTTCTGACCTCTGTGGGCATTGCACAAGGGTACACTTACATCCAGGCAATACACTCATACACATAAAGTAAATATAAAACAATAAATAAAATATTTTAAAATATATTTTTTATGGGGCTAGAGAGATGGCTTAGTGATTAAGAACACTGACTGCTCTTGCAGAAGACCCTGGTTCGAATCTCAGCACCCACATGGCAGATAACAACTGTCTGTAACTTCAGTTCCAGGGGATCCAATAGCCTTTTCTGTCCTCCGAGGGCATTGCAAAACACGGGTGTACTTGCCTACATCCAGGCAATGCATTCATACACATAAAACAAAAATAATAAATTAAAAAAACAAAAATTTTATAATGTTTATGTATATACTTTAAGGCTTCTAAAGTGGAAGGTTTCCATATAGCTATTTATTTTTTCTTATTTTTTGTGTCTGGTGTGTGTATGTGTGTGTGTGTGTGTGTGTGTGTGTGTGTGTGTGTGTATGTGTGTGTGTGTAAGCCCACAGATACCAGAAGAGGGTGTCAGATCCCCTGGAGCTGGAGTTAGGAGTGTCAGACAATTGAAAGCCATCTGTCGTGGGTGCTGGGAACTGAGCTCTGGTTCTCTGGCAATGCAGAGCAGTACATGTTCTTAATCGTTAAGCCATCTCTTCAGCACCCTTCCCCCCACACCTTTTTGAGGCAGGGGCTTACAATGTAGTTCTGGATAACTTGAAAGTTTCTACATTGACTAAGCAGGCCATGACCTGATAAACCTCTGCCTCTGCCTCCTGAGTGCTGGGACTAAAGGCATGCCCCACCACTGTCTGTCTTGACAGCTTTATTGAGTGCATTTATTTCTATGCTTTCTAATCTGTTCTATCAGTCTATATAGCTGTTTTGTTCTGTATTTTGTTTTATTTTTGACAAGTACTATATCCTTTTTAAATATTTACTTTTTATAACAATTAAGGCACCTAGACTCAGCATCTAGTCTATGCCTTCATTACATAGCTCCCTATTGTCAACATCCCCCAGCATATGGCTCTTTCTAAAGGCCTTCAGCATTATTCTTTCCCATACGCCCTCCTCTGCTCTGCCCTCCCCTTCCCTACGCACTAACACTTTCTACTCTGTTATTCCTCTTTCCCTTTATATCATGGCATTCTGCCTCCCCTCTCAGGAAGATGCCATGGACATTTATTAGTTTCTTTTTTTAAAACAATATTTTTTATTTATTAGTTTTTATTTTATGTGTATGATTATCATGCCTGCATGTAAGTGCACCCATGTTGTAGTGCACTTGAAGGTCAGAAGAGGGCATCAGATCCCTTGGAACTGGAGTTACAGACTACTGTTAGCCACCACGTGGGTGCTAGAAATGTAACTGTGGTCCTCTGCAGGGGCAGACAGCACTCTTAACCACTGAGCAATCTCTCCAGTTCCCATTTATTAGTTTCTTGATGGGAGGGAATCTAAGTATGATCAAAATAAATTGTATGAAATTCACAAAAATTCAATAAAAATTGTATTTAAAAAAGAAATACTTAAACAAATGTCATATTTTCTATCCATATTCCTTAACTCCTAAACCCTATCTTACTTTTCCCAAAAGGAAAACATTACACAGTGTTGGAGAGATGGATCAGTTGTTAAGTGCACTTATGACTCTTACAGAGTACCTGGTTTCTGTTCTCAGCACCCTTGTTGGGTGGCTGATGGGTATTCATGGGCTACTACACATACATCATACACATTAACTCACATAAGCACACAAACACACATAAAATAATAAAAAATTAAATCATAGAAAAGTTCAAATGTTTATTTTAGACTCTTAATCTATAAATATAAGATCAGACTCCTTCATAAATTATTTTTTATCTAATGCTTTTGACAAATTTAGGACATAGCTGGTATTTTCAGTATTTTTTTCAAAGAGAGGCAATTTTTAACACATTTTGCCAACATGGGGTCAACTTTGGTGGAATAATGAAGGTTTCTGTTAGCTCTGTTCTTTTTTATTGTTCTTTTTGAAAATCCTGATGAGCTTACTGGGCTTGCTAACAGAGAATAGAGTGGGGGCCTATTTACAGAAGAGTGGGTGCTCCCCTCAGTTATGGCTGTGCTGGAAAGTCTACATGCAAATAGAGATCCTGTGGCTTCCTGACAGCTGCACAAAATGGTGAGAGAGGTGCCTCATGGAGTTCTCAGCTTTTATATTCTTAGCCCTTCCCCATATAAAGCTAAGGTCGACTGATTGGGTGGGAGGGGTAACTGACTACCCCACTAACTCCTTGGTGAGTGTGGGAAGGAATTGTGACTATGGCTTCCTCGCATAGTGGTCAGAGGACACTTCCAGGTGACACTTCCCCCTTCCTCTGGCTCTTACATTCTTTCTGCCAACCTCTTCCGTGAAAGTCCCTGAGCCTTGGAGGGGGTGATAGGTGTGGGATGTTCTTCCTCCCATTGTGGCAAGGTACTGAACTTTTGGGTCTCTGTATATTCTGTTTTCCATGGGCTGTTGGCAAGAATGTCTAAACAGTGGCTGCTATAATAACTTAACCTACGGGTGTAAACAGAAGTGCTTGGATGGTACTTTAGCAGGTGCATCACATCCATCTAACAAAACAATTTCAGTGGCCTCCCCACTGGGGCCCACCTTTAGGAGCTGGCATTATACCCAATCAAAATTTGCTGGTTGTGCATATATTAGATGTGCCACTATCACACCAGCTGAAACATCTTGTTTGGCATGTTGATAGTGCAGCACACAGGGTCCATAATTCAGCAGAATTATAGGGGACAGTTCTCCCCCAGCCCTCTGCATATTACCTTCTGGCACTATGAAAGCCACCCATCCAGTGGCAGGGAGTTTCCAGCTTAGTCCAAGCTTGATTTCTCCCTCTCACATTATGTGGTGTTTTCAGTAATAGGGTTTTACCATCCACTCACATGCACAATCAACGTTATTGACAATGGCTCTTATTCTTTTGGGGATCTCTAAGGCCCCTCTGACCATCAGCTCATAGGGAGGCAACCCATCTCTGGCTCTGGGATTTTCATTTAACAACCATATTGCTTCTGGTAGGGCTTTGTTCTATCCTGGTAGGGTTCCTTCTGTGCTTAAGGCTTTTGTTAATACTATATCAGGAGAACTTTTTCTTTCCCTTTATTCCCATAGCTCTTTGTATAGCCCTCCTTCCCCCCTTCCCCTTTAACTTGTCCCGTTTTGCATATTTCTCCCTGTCTCCTGCTATTATTCTCTCTCAGGTTCCTTCTTTCCCTTTACCTCCCTGGTTCCCTTCCATATTCCAGGTTCCTGCAGTTACATCAGGATATGCACTCACATATAAGGATTTGGCATAGCCGATATTTTTAACTTAATTTTACAGATGGGAAAACTGAGGTTTGAAGAAGTTATGTAACTAGGAGCTGGGGAGCTAGCTCAGTACATAAACTGCTTGCCTTATAACTTTAGGACCTGAGTCCAGTTTTCAGAACCCACATAAAAAAATCCACATGCTTTTAATCCCAGTTCTAGGAAGGCAGAGATAAGAGAGTCCCTGGGGCTCAATGATCAGCCACCCTAGCCTGGCCTACCTGATAAGTTCTGTGCCAATGAGAGGTCTATCTCAAAAGAAAAGAAGAATGGAGACTGAGAAACAACACCCAAAGTTGACCTGTCTCCACATGCATGTACACATCTATGGACATGCATGCACCCATACACACATGTGAACTTGCATACCACAAACACATGAATAAGTTATATAACTTGTACAGTGTCACACAACTAGAAATATGCAGAGTTCATGCTTATGCCCAAGTCAAAGATTCCAGAGACCAAATGCTAGTCACTGTTAGATACTACTTACTCTAGGATCTTCTAATCCCACATGTGAATTTTTAGTACAGTGCTTGGTCACAAAAGTCATTATTGAAAAATGTTTAGTTCTACTATTGCTGCTATTGGATAAGCACTAAGTTTCATGTCTCTCAATATTTCAGAGAAGAGTTGTGCTTTTTTGTACACACTTTTTTTGAAGCAGTATGCACATTCTACCAGGAGAATGCTTGCTTACTGTAGTGGGGTAGATCATCCATGCTGCTTTGAGGTACTGGTGTTGGGCCATAAATTAAGCCCAGTTACTAATATCATGAGTCTTATCCTGCTTAATCTTCCTGAAATCTATTTGCTTAGGTTGTTAAATGCCCTGGACTTTCATGATGAAACAGTGGAACCCAACGATTGTAAATATTGTCATGTCAAAATTCTGTTAACAATTCAATTAACTATGTTCCTAAATTCTTACAGGTTCAATTCACATCTTTATAACATAGTCAAAATGCAAACTAGAGGACCATGATTATTGCATCAACTTTCAAAGAATATTCTTAAGAGCCAACACTGAGTTTTCGTGAAATCTTGGTTTGCTGACATTTAGATAAAAATTAGTTCCACCTCAACCAACCTCTGAAGGTATATTCCAATGGTTAAATTAAGTATACTTGTGAAGAGTCACCCAGAAAAGAGAAGGCAATTAATTGAATTATCCATATCTAAGAAAAAGGGGAGGTAAAACTACCAGTTCGATCATGCTCTATAGCAGATATTAGAAAAATGCATATATCACCTCTCTTAATTCTCTTTAAGTAAGTTTTTTTTTGTCCTAAATATGATAGTTTTGCTGATGAGACACCTGAGACTCAGGGAAGCTAAAACATGTCAGACCAAAGGTTACCAGCTGGTGAGTGATAGGCCAGGTTCAGATACCTGGGGGCATCTTCTTTATGCTAGTCTGTGCTCCCCTGCTATCTCTGTACATATACATATTTGTATTTGTTAGTCACATACTCTCTGGACCAGCTTGCCTTCACCATAACAGCATCATAAGCCAGCACAATGGTAATATTATTTCATTTGATTCTCTCTAAAGTGGAGGAAAAGTAGTACAATGTGAGATGTGTGCTTTCAAAGGAGTGTTTCCAGATCCAACCGCAGAAGGTTATATTCAGTGCTGTTGCTGGAGATAGTAGGAAAGACTTGATCTCTTGCTACACTGATGAATAATTTTACCTTTTCCTCATCTAGAGATTGGCTGTTCTGTGTATTTGTATATATCTTTGTATTTTTCTGTTTCTACAACTGTTAACATGTGTACATAAATTATTCTACTAACAGAAATTTATCATGTGCTATAAGCTTATAATACTAAGGTCATACCCCCACAAAGCAAAATTGAAAAAGTTGTATCCAATTAAAATTCATGTAATTTGTTTAAGAACAGGAAAAATTTTAATTGCCCAGGCAAAAACATTCTTGAATGTTCATGTGTTCAATTTTTGTTAGGTACAAGAGCTTTTAAACCAGGAAGCCCTGTAGCCAGCCTAAAGCCATGGTTTGAAAGGGATGGAGCACTGGGATATTGCTTTTTGAACTAAAATCAGCTTTTCGGATTTCTTCTACTCCAGTAAATTTAAAAGAGAGTAGAGTCTAACTTCACAAAGCCTCATGGCCAGCCCAAGGCTCAGAGGATGTGTACTTTCAACCCTTAACTTAAAACACAATATTAGATACTTTGGACTTGTGACTGGGATTTCTTTGACAATGTAATGACCTACTCCCTTGGCAGTATAATGATCTACTCTTTTCACTTTAATCTTTGACCCTTAGATTTTATGTAAGACATATTGTTTTGGTTCACCTATCTTGGTCACTTTATAATTCAAGGATATTTCCCAATTTCAGATTCTAGATAAAGGTAGAAGAACCAAGTAATTGTTTGTGTCTAAGGTGCATTTGTGAGTGAATCTAGATTCGGAGGTTCCAAGGAGAATATTTCATGACTGTAGTTTCCCAGTGGCTTCAAGCCTTAAATGAAAGGGGAGGTGAAGCTTGGGATTCAGTTGGCCTGGACAATGAAGGAACTGACTGTACAGACTCCATCACTTTTTAAACGTAAGCCATGACTTGACCCAGCCTCTGAATAACAAATGTGAATTCTTTAATCAACTTTGCCATTATATACATAGAAGCCAATTAAAAAGCAGAGGTCAATGCCTGATACAAAGAAAAATAGACACAAGTGATGCATTAAAGACTGAGATCATTTGTTTGTATAAGTTGATAGCTTCTAGTGTGTGTGTGTGTGTGTGTGTGTGTATGTGTGTGTGCATGTGTATGCATGTGTGTGTGCATGTACACATGTTTGTGCATGCCATGGCAGGTGCATGGAGGTCAGATGACAATTTTCAGGAGTTGGTTCTCTTGTTCTATTCTATGACTCCTGGGGTTTGAACTCTGGTCATCAAGTTTGATGTCAGGTCATCCCTTTACCCACTGAACTATCTCCTGGTCTGTATTTTCTTTTTCTGCTGCATCATTAGCACCTGTTTGTGAAACCAATAGTTTTGAAAGGCCCAAGTGCCAGTAGGTGGCCGGTGATATGATATGCTGTAGTGTACTTTACTCCAGTTTCTAAAAATATTCTTTGTCCCCCTCCCAAAACCACTGGATGTGTATATATTGGGAGCATTATACACATTCCCATTTTCTTTGATCTAAAGAACAGATTTTTTTCAATTATATGTAACATAAAACATGAGTATCTTTAGGCAATAAGTTATATTTCATTGATCTTTAGTATATAAATCTAAGTAAAACTAATATAGTTGTATCTTCTAGATATTTCCCTGTGCCATGTCCACCCTTAATGTTGCCCTGTCTTTCCCATTCAGACAGTCTGGACTTGCTGCAGGGTGTGAATGTCACATATTCTAGGTGCCTGGAATTGAGTCAATATTTTGACATAATTCCAGTTGCCTTCAAAATATAGTTGCTTATACAGACTGACAAGTTACTGTTTTTCAAGATAAAACAATAGGAGCTACATGGCTTACATTTTCCAAATTTTTTCTTTTAGTATGGAAAGCATGAACATGCCCTGTCCAATCCGTGAATAATCCCAAGGATCATTTCCTTACAGAGTTTATGTGGGAAGATCTGAGACACATTTTTCACCTTTCCTCACCTATATAGATTTTCATATTTTAAAAAAATGAAAAGTTTGAAAATGTTCATTTACAATTTAATGTGTGTGTGTGTATGTGTGTGTGTATGCATGTGGCAGGATACACATGTGTACAAGTGCATGATGAGGCCAGAGAACAACCTTCAATGTCATCCCCAAGGCACTTGACGCCCTTTTCTTTGGGACTTTTCTTTGGGTCTTTCATTGGCTTGGGATTCACCAAGTATATAGAATGGCTGGCCTGTGAGACTCAAGGATTCATCTGTGTCTACATCCCCAAAGTTGGGATTAAAAGCATGTACCAGCATACTTGAATTTAAAATTTTTTTAACTTAAAAAATTTATTGAGAATTTTATACATGCACATAAGGTGTTTTGATCAAATCCACACCCACTCCCTCCTCTCCAACTCCTCCCATATCTCCCCATCACTTTTTCCTGACAGCTTTCTTTCTTTCTTTCTTTCTTTCTTTCTTTCTTTCTTTCTTTCTTTCTTTCTTTCTTTCTTTCTTTCTTTCTTTCTTTCTTTCTTTCTTTTTTGTCCTTTTGAGACAGGGTCTCCCTGTAGCCCCAGCTGTCCTGGAACTCACTATGTAGACCAGGCTGGCCTTGAACTCACAGAGATCTGCCTGCCTCTGTCTCCCAAGTGCTGGGACTACAGGCGTACGCCACCACGCCTGGCTAATGGACTTGATGGGGCTTTTTGTTTTACTCTAAAATCCCCCTCTGAAGAGGTAACCCTCAAATCTTTCAGGGATTAGATAAGAGCTCCCAAATACTTTTGACATTTTTGGCTTTTGGAACAGAGGATGTTGCTAACAGGCCCAAGGACATTTTGACTTTTAGCCATGAAACTGGGTACTTTTCTTTGGGGTCTTTTTACCCTAACTATTTAGAGAATTCCTACCTCCTATTCTTATCACACCATCCTCTGAAGAGGTTACCCAAATGGCCCATGGGGAATCAGGATGCTGACTGCTCTGGCTTCTTCCATGCTGAACAGGGATGTAGGGTGAGGCAATTGGGGTACACCTTCAGTGGGTTTATCCAAAAGATTCCCAAACTGCATAACTCTTAACTTTAGGGAGAAAAGAAAGTCCTTGACTGGTGAATAGGAGATGTGAAGGAGAAGTAAAGGCAAGAGTAATGAGCATTACAAGTTCTAGACAGGGAACTAGAAAAAAGTCAGAACAGGGCAATTTTCAAATGTTCATATGAGAGTCCATGGGAATTTCCTGACAAGAGTTCCAAAAGCATCCCTCCATTGGGTTCCTTCTCTTTTTTTTTTTTTTTTTTTTTTTTTTTTTTTTTTTTTGTCTACCAAGGCTGTACTCGAGAGTGATCGACTCAGGGTTTGTTTGCAGGCACTGTGATAGCCCTTGGAGTGGCTAGAATCAGTGTCAGTTCCCTCTCAAAGGCTTCTAGATATGGGGAGAAAACAAATGTATCCATCATTTTAGAACAATAGTGGGTTGTCTCCCTTAGCTACAGGTGGGTGCTACAGTATTGGAGACTGAGATTTGAAGTTTTACATCTGAGCAGCGTTTTCTGCTTAGAAACAAAATCATCAATGAGAAATAATTGTCTCAATAACATTTTATATGGACTTAAGCCTAATGTCTAAGAAGTGTAATTCCTTGAACTCTTAAAGAAATAAACTGATCACTTTAATCTTCGGGTATACTTTTCTTTGGGTGTTTAAGACCATACAGTTGACCCAAATAAACCAACTTAATTTTACTCTTAAGGTCATTTGAGGATGTGTTCCTCAGGGGTCACAGGGGCTTGTTAGGAGCTCCTGGCTCCTTTCTTTTACCAGTTCTGCCTATGTGAAGATAAGTCAAAGGTCCTGCTCGACCATGGCTGGCTTCACTTGGAAGCATGGAGGAAATGTTTCTTCTGAGTTGACCCTCCTCGTTGTAGAGTAGACACTGGTTCAAGCCCATTTGTGGGGTCTCCATGACCTCCCTTAACAAGAGGACAGGCGACTCACCACACTTAAAGGACATTTTGAGAGATGCTCCATAGTCCCTGGGACTTATTCAGCCTTGGAGAGCAAGGAGCAAAAAACTGTTCTTTAAGTCCCTCTGACCAGATTAGTGTAGGCCTCAAAGTATGTCTATTAAACATCCAAGAATATTAGTTCCACCAGTCTTGTACTTTTAATTGCCATGTGCCATGTAGACAATGCTTGGGCAAAAACCAGACCTCAGATAAAGCTTGACTAGACATATATTTTGTTCCTAAAACTAGTTGACTAAACTATGACCTTAGAAATTTTAAGATTATGTGTAATTATTTTTGTCTCATACTTTATATATAACAAACCTACACAGAACTTCATCACTTGCTTAGGCTTTCTCGTTTTTCCCATTTTGGAAAAATCTCCATTCCCATATCCTTTTTACCATCTTTTACACTCTAATTTTTTTAAATGTATTTTTTATTATTTTTTAGAAGAAGAATTTCATTACAGCTTTAACATACTCAATAACATTTTCCAAGGCAAAGACACATCTCTTTTAAAACTGGCTATAAAAATTTTTAGGTTCACTGTTGCGTTAATACAGTAATACAATATTGAACTCAGTATAAACCCTATTAGACATAAAATAAAATGAGTTTTTAACCTTTAAACAAGATCTCCATTTTATTTAAAAATATACTGTTTCTTACAGAAAGACTCATTGCTTTTGCTAATAACACTGAGATGTTGGTGCATGCGTCTCTAATCTGTATGTATCTGATTATTGCTAGTCATAATCAGCTGCACTTGGATCCTTGGCACCTGTGTATGTCTATAAAGTCATCGGGTAGATTTCAGTGATACTATTTATTACCTCTACTAATTAACATGACATAAGTTTTTACGCTTCCTCCTCAAATATAATTCATTTTTTAAAATTTGATTTTGTGTGTGTGTGTATATCACACAGAACATCCCAAACCATCTTATTCAACTATACACCCACTTCCAGATGGCACCCTCCTGTAGCCTCTCTCCCCCCACTAGAACCCTTGTATTCTGTTACCCATGCTACTGTCCGCTGTGTTATCGGCACCCCCAGCCATTCCCAACTACTTGTCCATCTGATGAATCTAGTCAGCCTACCTAGAGGTCTTTGTTTTAGGAAGGTCAGCTGTTCCTTATCTAGCAGCAATCTGTTGTCAATAATCCTTTAGATAAGATTGGTGTCTGCTGTTTATTTTCCCAGTTCTATGCTGGGTTACTATCTGGGAGTCCCTTGGGCCACCCTGGCCAACAACTCAAAAGAAGATATCTCCTATCTGGCATTTGTTGCTTGTTATGTAGCCTTTAGCTCTACATAGAGGGCATGGTGGCACACACCTTTAATCCCAGCACTTTGGGAGGCAAAGGCAGGTGGATATCTGAGTTCAAGGCCAGCCTGGTCTACATAGTGAGTTCCAGGACTGCTGGCGCTATAGGGAGACCCCGTCTCAAAAAGACCAAAAAAAAAAAATTATATTGGCCCCTTTAATCTTTAGTTATACTTTCCTTTTGGGTGTTTAAGGTCATACAGTTGGCCCAGATAAACCAATTTATTTTTATTCTTAAGGCCCTTTGAGGATCTGTTCCTCAGGGGTCACATGGGCTCCCCTGGCTCCTTTCTTTTACCAGTTCCGCATATGTGAAGATAAGTCAAAGGCCCTACTCGATAATGGTTGGCTTAGCTTGGAAGCATGGAGGAAGTGAATCTTCCGTATTGACCCTCCTCTTTGCAGACTAGACACTGGTTCAAGTCCATCTCGTGAGGTCTCCTCAGCCTCCTTGATCAAGAGGACAGGTGACCCACCACCATTACAGGACATTTTGAGAGATGCTCATAGTCCCCTTGGAACTATTTGACCTAGGAGGGCAAGGAGCAAAAACTGTTCTTTATGTCCCCCTGACCAAATTAGTATAGGCCTCAAAGTATGTCTGTTATATATCCAAGAAAGTTAGTTCCACCAGTCTGGTACTTTTAATTACTGTGTGTCATCTAGACAAATCTTG
>NW_008355253.1:2263427-2277080 GCF_000622305.1 Nannospalax galili | reverse complement strand
TCTCAGATAAACCTTACATAGATTTCTTGATCTGGTATGTATAATTTGTCAGTAGGTTGTTGGACTAATATGGTTCCCTCTGGTTTTTAAAACTAGCTAGGCATTATTTATCTCTTGCATTGTCTAACCCCTCCATCATGGTTTCCCCAATTAAGGTGCCCTCATTTTTCCCCTTTCTCCCTTAATAATACCTTTCTTTTGTGGTCCTCTCTTGATCTCCTTTTTTCTCTTTATCCCCTAGGTTCCTTGTATAACTTTCCCTCCCCCCGCCTCTCTTAAACTAATCCAATTTTATCCATATCTCCCTTATTAGTGACTGTTTCCTACTGATCATCTCTTTCAGGTTCTTTCTTTTCCTTTACCTCTCTGTTTCCTTTCCATTATCCTGGTTCCTGTTGTTATGTCTGGGTACATACTCACTTTTCAGTATTTGGTTCTAGAATCCACATAAGAGGGAGAACATACGTCGTTTTTTTTTTTTTTTTTTTTTTTTCTGAGTCTGTGTTACTTCAATTAGTATAACAGTTTCTAGTTCCATCCATTTACCTGAAAATTTCATGATTTCATCTTTCTTTACTGCTGAGTAAAATTTTCTTTTTTAATTACAAGACACAACATTAACAAATAAAATTTCCATCTGTTGTGAGAATTCTTTTCCTGGTGATACTAAGCAATGCTTATCCTGTTTTAAGTTTCTGGTGTCAAGCCAATGTTTAATTCAAGTTTTCCTGGAAAACCAGTGAATTTACTGAGCTTACTTACAGAGATGACTGAGGGGTTGGTGAGATGTATGAACGACCTGAACATATGAACACTGGAAAGCCTTTACCCAGCATGGATCAAACATTCTCTTCCTAGCCTTCCCCAGATTATACACATTAGTCCTCCCCAAATCCAGGAGACCACGTGTGATTAGGGCCAAATTACATACAGTTGTCTGGGAAATGTAGCTGGATATTCCAGTAAGAATTCAATGACCCTGCTTGGCTGTCCTTTAATGAATTAGCACAACCGTCAATAAGCCCAGTTGTGATGATGTTTAGCAAGCAGCCACAGCTGAAGTTGTGATAATGGTAGTTATTTCACACAGAAGAGACTGCTGTACAGCATCATCTTATTAAAAGAACATGAAATTTAAAAGGATTTGGTGCTAGCAAATGAGGGAGAATATACGTCTCTTGCTTTTCTGAGTCTGTGTTACTTCATTCACTGTAACAGTTTCTAGATCCATCCATTTACCTGCAAATTTCATTATTTCATCTTTCTTTACTGCTGAGTAGAACTCCATTGTGTAAATATACCACATTTGTGTTAATCACTCATCAGTTGAGGGACACTTGGGTTGCCCTTAGGTTCTACAAGTATCTCTGCAATAGGATGAGTCCTTTGGGTATATGCCAAGGAGTAGTATAACGAGGTTATGTGGTAGGTTCATTTTTAGTTTTTTAAGAATTCTCCACACTTTTCCGTAGGGGTTGCACAAGTTTGCAATCCCACCAGTAGTGAATGCGAGTTCCCCTTTCTCCACATCCTCGCCAGCATTTGGTATCATTTGTTCTCTTGATCCTAGCCAGTCTGATTGGGGTAAGGTGATACCTTAGGATGGATTTAATTTGCATGTCCCTAATTACTAAGGATGCTGAACACTTTTTGACATGTTTCTTAGCCGTCTTTATTTCTTCCTTTGAGAACTCTCTGTTTAGATCTTTAGCCCATCTTTGAACTGGGTCATTTGTTTTCTTGCTTCTTTGTTTTTTAAGTTCTTTACATATTCTGGATGTTAAACCTCTGTCAGATGTGTCACTGGAGAAGATTTTTTTCCACTCTGTGGGTTTTCTTTCACTTTTTTGATTGTTTCTTTTGCTGTACAGAAAGTTTTTAGTTTAATTAGGTCCCACTTGTTGATTGCTGACCTTAATTCCTTAGCAACTTCTGTCCAATTTAGAAAATCCTTTCCTACACCTACACCTTGTAAATTACTGCCAATATTTTCTTCTAATAATTTCAGGGTTTCCAGTTTCACATTGAGGTCTTTGATCCATTTGGAGTTGACTTTTGTGCAAGGTGAGAGATAAGGACCTAGTTTTATTCTTCTACAGGTGGAGATCCAGTTTTGCCAGCACCATCTGTTGAAGATGCTGTCTTTCCTCCATTGTGTGTTCTTGGCACCTTTGTCAAATATCAGGTGGCTGAAACTGTGTGTACTCAGGTTTGGGTCTTCAATTATGTTCCATTGATCTATATGTTTATTTTTGTGCCAGTACCACACTGTTTTTATGACTATAGATCTGGTATAGTAATCCCCCCAGCGTTGCTCTTTGTGCTCAGGGTTGCTTTGGCTATCTGGGGTCTTTTTTTGCTTCCATACTAATTTAAGGATTTTTTTTCTAATTCTGTGAAGTATGTCATGGGGATTTTGATTGGGATTGCATTGAATCTATGTATTGCTTTTGGTAGGATGGTCATTTTCACAATATTAAGTCTTCCAATCCATGACCATGGGAGGTCCTTCCATCTCCTAGTGTCTTTCTCAATCTCTTTAATGATTTAAATTTTTTATTGTAGACATCTTTGGTGTCTTTGGTTAGGTTTATTCCAAGATATTTTATTTTTTTGCAGATATTGTGAATGGGTACATTTCCCTATACTCTTTCTCCAATTGCTTGTTATTGGTATATAGAAAGGCTACTGATTTTTGTAGATTGATTTTATCACCTGACACTGTACTGAAAGTGTTGATCCATTGTAGTTTTCTGGTGGATCTTTTGGGATCTCTTAGGTATAGTATCATATTGTCTGCAAAAAGGGATAGTTTGATCTTTTCTTTTCCAATTCCATACTCGAAAGTTTTAAAATTTGAGTTCTGGGGTATGACCACAGGCAGTATTTGCAAAGCAAGCACTTTACTGAATGATTCATCTCCACATCCCAACAATGTTAAAAACTCATGCTTTGATGTGAAGCCTGTCATGCATGGACCGAAATGTATTTCAGGGTTTCCACAGGAAAAGTGTTGCACATTTTCTGTAAAATGTCACATCACTTTCCACAAGGCTGAGGTTGTTAATGGGAGCAGGGTTGTGGAGATTCCGGTTGTTAAGTAGGCTTGCAAACTAAAAATAGGCCATGATTTGACCTATCCCCACACAACACTCAGCTAAAGAGGCTGTTTTGATTCCCACAATCAAGTATCTGAAAAAGTCAAGTTCTTTCAAGTAGGTGCCTTCAAGTATTTGTTCCATAGAGCTTTACAAAAAGAAAGCAAATTTGCAACTTGCATCCAAGCAGGTATACTTTTCATAAGCCCATTCTGTGACCACACTTAGCAAGTATTTCCCCCTGTGAGAAAATGTCCTTCATTCCATATCCATTTGGAGAAGAGACCCAGGTATCCTTCTACCCATCAATACCTGCTGTGGAAGGTGAAGCATCCTCACTTGGTCCAGAATTGGGTGAGACTAAAAGACAGACTCACATACTGAGGCAGGTCATATTCCTGAGGAAGACACTGTGGATACTGCTAGGACTGAGGCAGGGCTGAGAGATCGCACTGCCACAGCAAGTCCCAAAGCTCAGGCAAAACCAAAGAAGCCATATTGGAGGAATGTGGGAAGAGGAAGGTGTGACTCAGGCAAAGAAAGCAGCTGCTTTTGCTAACCACTGCATCACACAGGATTGTAATTCCTAAATTAAGCTCTTGATGTTTCTCTGGCCTTCAATTTTTCCCCAGGACCATTTTCCCCTCCCCTTGCTCTTAGACTCTGACCTTTTTGTTTCTTCCTGTGGTCCTCCTACCACCTGTCAAATGGACATTCCGTGTGCTTACATGTTTCAATGCCCTGTATTTCTACAGGTGATTACATCATTGCCAATTATATTCTTCCTGATTGTTTTAAAGGGAAAATATAATTTCTAATGAATTCTGTCTCTTGGCTTTTTACCTGGCTGCCTCAGAGTTCCAAAGAGTACAAAAGTACTAATGTCATTTGTGGAAGTGGTTTTGTGGTCAAACAAATCCATGTGTAAATTCATAAGGGAGGCACTAAAGCTAATATTTGTTTAGCTTGTCTTGGAGGGCATCTCTGTGAAATGATAAATTCTATTACCAGTTTCCCCAGAAGGCAGAAGGAAGTTAAGTGTGTGGTTTTCATTTTCACATAGTTGCTTTTAATTTGCTACCCATCTCTTCTAAAGAATGAGCACTTTGTTTTGATCAAGGGAAATGACAACTTTAAAAATATATATTTTATTTATTATTTTTATTTTGTGTGTATGAGTGTATTGCCTGCATGTATGTGAGTGCACCCATGTCCTGCAATGCTGTGGAGGTCAGAAGCGGCTTCGGATTCCCCTGGAACTGGAGTTAAGGACGGTTCATAGCCACCACGTGGGTGCTCGGAATCCAACCCAGGTCCTCTGCAAGAGCAGTCAGTGCTCTTAACTGCTGAGCCATCTCTCTAGCCCCAGAGAGACTTTTTAGGAACTTAGCATGCCCATAGATCTTGTGGCATACTTTTGTGTGACTCTTATTGCCTTCCATTCTGGGGCAACATGGTTACTGATCATAATTTCAAAGGCTTCTATCGCTTCAACTTTGAATGAGAATATTATATGGATAGAGGTTACAAAGATTGACGTGTCTAATGAGGAAAATTGAATAGGCAACAACAGGATTTTTCATCCTCTGTTGACATTGCACCAAGAACATTCTCTTGGATAGGCAGCAGTCTTGTGCAGGGTCTGGGTGGGGGGTTGTAATATCTTGGGGCTGCATTCAGTAGATGCCAATAGCACTTTTGCCCTGGTATGACAAAGGGAAATAGTCAAAACATCCCCTTCCTCTGGGGAACAACATGATCATGTCTGAGAACCACTCCTTGACAAACTTTATATTAAGTCAATATATTTAATTGTAAAATTCCAATAATGGACACTCAGCATACCATACGTATGTTCGTGAATTTGCAACACAGATTATTTAACATGAATAAATGAATGGACCAGGTAGCAGAAGACATGGATAAAGTTTTGTGTGTGCACGTTTAAGATATGTATGAATGAGTGTGGAGATCAGACACAACTTTCAGGAGTCACTTTGCTCCTTCCACTGTGAATTTTGGAGATCAAAGTCAGGTCATCAAACTTGCAAAGCAAGCACTTTAACTTATTGAACCATCTTGCTGGCCCAACAACTGTCTGTAACTCTACTTCTAGGGCATCTGACACCCTCTTTCAACCTTCATGGGTATTGCATGACATGAGTGCACCTGTCTACACATACAGGCAATCCACTCATACACATAAAATAAAAAAACAACAAAAAAATATTTTTAAACAAAATAAAATATAGTGACGGGATTCTGAAACTATGCCCAGGAAGGGACCCTGTCCTTGACCAGGGTTCTCTCATTGGTTTCTTTCTAACTAAGGCAGCTGAATCTCATCAAAGAGGACAGAAACAGGTGAGTAGCTAGAAACACACTGGGAAAGATGTACACAAAGAAGGCGCCTGAGAAGACTAGGTCTATCTCATTTGTATCCCTCACAAAGTTCAGGGATAATTATTAAACGAGGTCCCAGGAAAAATTTCTTGTTCAGTAAATGCTTATAAGTTGAGAGTTAAATCTGATTTGGAATTTTCTCTGATGTAGCCTAGGCTCGACCTGTCTCCGTAGTCTCAACTTTCTTTTTATTTCTTAAAAGGGAAGAAACATGTCAAGGCAGTTAGAACTTTTCTCCAAGCCTTAACTTGTACTGTTTACTGACATGCAAATGTCTTTCCCATCTCACTGCCTGGTGACCTCTTGAGCAATAGCAATAATAATAATAATAGCTATTATTTATTAATAATGAAAAATAATAAGAGCATATGTTTTTGCCTAGTAGTTAAAGAGAAATATGTGCTGTAGATCAAGTAAATTTGCATCATCTGAGGTGATGATAGCCACAAAGGGAGGAGGCCTTGTTCATTAGGGTCCTGGCCCCACACCTGCACCTTAGTAACTTCTCTCTTGCTTGAGAAGGTGAGCAGCTACTTTCAGGTAAGTGTGCTAAAGCATGCCAGGGAATAGACAGTTTTGCCAGGGCATTATGATTCAGGATGCAGAAGGCACAAGACCCTGATTGCTGTTCAAAGTGTGGCCACTGGATCATCAGCATAAATCTTGCCTAGGAGCTGATTGTAAACTCCGGAAACTCGGCCCTTACTCTTCATTTCAGTCTGCATTTATGTAAGATTCCCATTTGATTCCTGTGACAATCATATATGCAAAACACTGTTGTATGAAACATTTTCCAAAATGTATTTCCATGAGATGATGTGTCCAAGATTATGGAGCAAATACATGTACATCATGAAGAATTCCTCAGACTACACCACATTTGTGAGACTCCTTGGCAGAACCCTTTGCCTCCCACCCCCACCTTCAATGCAAATGAAGGAAAACTTAGAAACATACTTGAGAAGTTTCAAATTACATTAGGCCTTGGGGATGGCAGAAGAGGCTTGAATTTGACATGTTGCCATTATAACTGAATATAGAAAGTAGCGGGCTGGGATTGGAGAGATGGCTGCTCTTTCAGAGGACCAGCGTTCATTTCCTAACACTCTGGTGGCAGCTAACAACTATAAGTCCAGTTCCAGAGGATCCAATGCCCTCTTCTCCTGGTCTCCATGGGCATTGCACACATATGTGCACGTACATACATGCAAGCAAAACCCTAATACACATAAAATAAAACTAACTAAATAACAAAAATTTTTTAAAAGAAAGTAAGGGGTGGATAATATTTTGGGTAATTCCTTTAAATCACCCTTAGTGTTTTAAGGTGAAAAATATGGATAAACATCCAAACATCACAGTAGTCAGGCTGTTAAATTCCATTAGCCTTCAAATTATACTGTAAAGGATAGTCCAAAAATTCATAATTATTATTATGTCAATGCTTACTTACCATATGTGCTGATTAGTTTAAATGGTCAACTTGACACAACCTAGAGCCAGGGTCTTAAGGAGGCATTATCAAGATAGGGTTGAGCTGTGGGCATGTCTGTAGAGGACTCTCTTAACTGTTAATTGATATAGGAGGGCCTAGCCCATTGTAGACTGCAATCTTCCCTAGCAGAGGGTTCTGAACAGTATAAAAGCTGAGAGTAAGTAAGGAAGTGAGATGCATGCATTTCTCTCTGCTCTTGACTGTGGATGTGATGTGAATGGCTGCCAAGCTCCTACTGCTGTGACTTCATGAAGTATTATATTCTAGCCTAGAATTGGGAGCTAAAATAAACCATTTCTTCACTAAGTTCTTTTTTTGTCAGGGTATTTAATCATGGCAACAGAAATGAAACTAGAACACCATGAGTCTAATTATTTATTTAAATGTTCTGTCTTTTTTGTCTGGCATTTGTTCCAAATCTGTTTAATACTATGTGGAAAATTCTGCATTAACGTTACTATGTTTACTTTCTAGAATTGCAACACACTGTGTGACTAAGACAACAAAAATGCATTCTCTCATCTGAGCAGACACTAGAAGTCCAAGATTAGGGTTTCTTCTCTTGGTTTGTAGGGCGCACTTGCTCAGGTGTCCTCACCTGCTCTTTCACCTGGTTGTCGTCTTTGCTTGCACATCCCTAAGTCTCACCTTGCGCCCAAAGTTCTTTTAATGGGCATCAGTCTGGTTTGGTCAGAACTTTCTCCAGTGACTTCATTTTATGTGAAACCCTTCCTTATAGATTCTATTTCTAAATATAATAACAATTTGTGGTACAAGGAATGAGTGTGTCCACAGAGTTTGACTCCTAACTAATGCAAATTTGAAGAAATAAAGTTTTTGATATTTCTGTTTTGAAAGAGGTGTGTTTTAATTTTTATCCATTGCTTATGAGCATGATTGCATAACTCAGACATGTACTTTCTAGTGGTACAATTTCTCATTAATTCCTTTTTCTAATTTTAAATTTTTATTAGATAAAGGCATTGCCATGAATGTATATAATAAACTTGGAGCCTCTTCCTCCTCCATGTCCTGCTACTCTCCCTTTCTGTGCCCTTCCCCTCCCATGCGTCCCCATCACTTCCTTAGTTTCACTTCTGCTTTCATGTCATCTTTAATACATGATTTTGTTTCTCTGTATAAAACATAGGTCTTGGGGCTGGAGAGATAGCTCAATGGTTAAGAGCTCCTACTGCTCTTGGAGAGGCCCAGAGTTCAGTTCTCAGTACCCACCTTGTTTGGCTCATAACCTCCTGTAACTCCAACTCTAGGGGATCCAACATACTCTTCTGGCCTCACACATGCACAGACATACACATATACACACAAATAAAATAAAATGTCAAAATAATATAAATTAAGGAAGGCAGCTGGGTGTGGTGGTACACACCCTTAATACCAGCACTCGGGAGGCAGAGACAGATGGATCTTTGTGAGTTCAAGGCCAGCCTAGTCTATATAGTGAGTTCCAGACCAGTTGGGACTACAGGGAAACTCTATCTCAAAAAAAAGACCAAAATTAAGGGAAACATATGATGTTTGTCTTTCTTCGACTGACTTAATTCTTTGACAGATTTTCATGTCTGAAAAAAAAAATCCTCACTCTTTACAGAGCACAAAACCAATTGAAATGAGGAGAAAAAGGGTTCCCTAGAGTGTTCTTAGTCTCATTCATAAAAGAATTTAAGAACAGACCCAAACGGAATCTTTTACAATTTATTAGAACCTTAAAAAAAATCCTCAGGGCAGGTGAGCTGGTAACCTTGGCAGCTGCCTTGAGGAGATGGGAAGAAGGAAAGTAGATCATGAAGCAATACCATTTAGGGCCTGCATGGAGGTCAGACACATGGCTGACTGGCAGCCACATGGCTGGGAGAAGGAAGCTTTAGAGAAAAAGTGAAGAACTACAGGATGTTGGGGGCAGCCCAAAGCCTTAAAGAAAGCATGTTTAGTAAGAAAGGCATGAAGAAGAAAAGGAGAAATCACACTTTCCTGAAGAGCTCAGGAAAGCAGACAGACTACAGAGGCCTACATGATTGTGGCTGGTCCGGATCTGAGCTAGTTCCAGGCAGGAAATAGTGACTACCTCATTAACGCATCGGGTTTTCTGCCCATCTATTTAGCATAACTTAAGGTGAAACTGCCTTCCTGGGAGTGGTTCTATCACCAGGCAGTTGACCAGTGAGACTGGAAAAGTGGGTCCTCCAATACATAGACTAGACATTTTTTATAGTCTGGACCTATTAAATTCATGGGGCTTTTTGAAACTCTAACACAACTGCATCATGTAGGTCTTCAAACCTACAATCAGTAAGTCTGATTAAAGCTGCAGAGTTGGTTATGATCCAGTGAGTAATCATCTTCACTCACCCACCACTTACATCCTGGGTGCATAGCACCATGAGGTTTCACCTTTGCTCTGTTGTATTCAGCAAAGCCTACATATTGCCCTTTAATGGTTGGTCACTACAGCTTACCCATGAGGACATGGCCATTTTTGTTTTGTTCCCATGATGTATTTCTTTTTTATTTATCCTTTCTCATTTTCATATGTATTATTTAATTTGATCATGCTCCAGTCATCCTTTCCCTCCCACTGAATCCATTCTTCCTAAGTCCCCTTCCTGCTTTATGATTCCCTCCCCATCTATGTCCATCATACTATTCTTTTCCTTCCTTTTCAAAATATGCTATTTGGAATCAGAATGGCCTTTTAGGGGCTGGAGAGATGGCTCATCAGTTAAAAGTGTGTACCACTCTTTCAGAGGAACTGATACTGGTTCCTATCATTCATGTGGGGTGGCTAACTACCACTTTTAACTACAGCTTCAAGGAACCAGACACCCTCTTCTGGTCTCTGCAGGCACTTGCACTCAGGTGCACATACCCCCCTCCCCCAAACATACACATGTACATATAATTGAAAATTTAAAAGAGTGACAATTGAAGGTGCTCTCTTAGCAGATGAAAACCTACAGATGCCCATATTCTCCAAAAGTGCCCAGAGAAGTGAAGTAGAAGCCACACACTGACCCCTTCCCTTTTGTTCTTTCCCTGGGAAATGCCATTTCCCAGCCTGAGTCACTGTCATCTTCCAGTTCTGCTCATCACCGCTGCTGCTGTTGCTGCTGCTCCGGAACGGAGTATGTGTTTTTAAATCCCTTTCTCTTTTTGATAAAAATATTCACTGGACATTATATGAGTAAATACAAAATAGTAGGAGTGGGAGAGGGAACAGTAATGATGTTGAATATGTCATGGAATTATGATCCAGACCCTCAAGAGTCTAAATAATCTCTTTACTACTTAGGTCCCCCTGCCAGCTGTGTCTTCTGCAACCAGGGTATCTTATTACAGGCAGTGGTTTATCCTGCTGACAAAGACAAGCAAAAATAATTCATTAGTAATTTGTTTTTCACTGCCATTGATGGATTTTAAGGTTAAGATATTTGCAGAGAAGGTGGTTTTATGAATAAATATAGCATTGTATACAGACAACTCTGTGTGCTTGATAATAACCTACAGTATTTCTAGAGCATCTTTACATTTCATCTTTTCATATTATTCAGAAACACTTTCATCCATGTCCGTTAGGTTCCTGAAACAGCGGACACAGGAGATTAAGGGGATGGCTTCCCCAAGAAATGCTGTCACCTAACTGTCAAATGTTAACTGACATGATTCTAGAATCCAAATAGCCACACTGCTATTTCAACCAGGATTAACTGAGCATCTACCATGTGCTAGGCACTGTTCTGAATATGAGCTATGTTGCTGAACAGAACACAGATCTCGAGCCTTTAGAATCCTATTTGGGAAGCAAGAAAATATAATGCCCTTGTAAGGACTTTTTTTTTTTTTTAAGAAAGCTTTAGACTTAAGTAAATGATGTTTCTGTCTTGGCTGAAATTGTACCACGTTGAATTGATTGGCATGCCTTCTCTGATGCACACATGTGCAACTGGGCTCAAGATAGCTCACTCATCACTGCAAAATTAGTACTTATGTTTGAAGAATGTTGTTTAAAGGCTTCACTGTAGATTATTGTACCAGACCTCCTACTTCTGAGGATGGTTGGATAAAGGAAGATGAATCTTCACAGGGGAATCAGTTGTCCAGCCAAACAGCAAAAAGGATGTACAGGGAAATTTGTGTCCAACATGCTGAACAAACCCCTTCCTGTGATAGCACTTCTGTCTGTCCTGTGATTGTCAGTTGCTCCAAGTAGGTGGCGTCTACTCACCCAGTCTGCAGGCTGGGTAATACTGTGATAACGGATGCCTGTTAATTTCAGTGACTTAAAATAGTATGTATCTCCTTTTCCTTCATCTTTCCATTGAGAGTTCTAGGGACCATGGTACTTTTATTTCCTCTCATCTTCTTTACTGTAGAATTAGAACTTATGAAGTGACCACTTTCTGGAAATGCCCCACTATTTGTGGATGACAGGAATGTGGATGTAGCCAAACACACATTAGTTTGTTAAGCATCCTTAAAATAACAAACACTTCCCCCAATGCACTATTGACAAAAAAAGTTTACTTGGATTTCTACCACTATGTTCAGTGACTGAAGGTAGTAAAACCCGGTGGCTGGATAGAGAAGGAGCCAGAATATTTGTGAACCATATAGGAATTGGTATAACAGGAACAATTTGGACGTTTCTGTCCCTTATGAGACTTTAAGAAAAGCTTTAGAAATTGCCTTTTGGTATTTTCTGTTAGGATTGGCTTTGGAAATAACACAACGATGTGGTCAGTGGGCAGGAACTCACCAACTTTCTCAGTTCTCAGTTCACTGATGTGTACTTTTTTAAGGTAGACCAGATGGCAGCGTCAGTAGATTCAGTGGCTAGCCATCTAGACCACATAGAGAACTTCTCCAGGATTGTAGTATAAATGCTAAACACTCCACACCAGCTGAAGGCCACTCAACAAGTGCTCCTATTTTGATCACTCTTGAAACACTCTAACCCTCATACCCAGTGGAACTCTGTACCTTCATCTTGCTCTCCTTTTGAACATCTGTCCCACTTGTTTCTGAGGCACTTACATGTCTTTGAAGTGGGCTCAGTTGGGTGGTGGAATTTGAGACAGATCATCCACTGCCTGTTTTCTTTTGTCACTTTGTTCCCTTTCTGTTCCAAGAGTATCTTAACATTTTTCTCACATGTCACCCTGTCAAACAAGACTGTAAGCGGCTTCAGGGAAAGTCCCCCACAAAGGCGGTTGGCACTGTACCTGTCATTATTGTCTTCTTCCTTCCTATTTAATTGGTTTCCAGATATCTCAGAGCATAGAACACTGGTTTCCAGATATCTCAGAGCATAGAACAGGGTGACATTAGCTGCGATGGAACTCAGCAGCTTCTGAGTTTTTCTTTCCCAACCCTGCTCATACATCTTACCCTGGGAGAATGTGCTGGGGGATTGAAATTAGCATCTTTTCTTTAGATCTTTGAGATCCGCCATGGGTGGCAAAATGAATTGTAGCACTACAGTGTTAATATTCAAGGGAAATATAGACAGCCTTCCTGTGGGAACAACATCCACTTAGCCACTTAACTGTGCCCTGGGCCTTTGAAAACACAGTTGATGTTCTTTAGTCTTAGCAATATTTCTAGCTTTTCTAAAATTTCAAACCAGTAATAGAGTCCAAACAAGCCTTCTTCACCCCAGTGTGGTCGGCTGGCTTTGGAATGAACAACATAGTTTTCAGTCCATAATAGACTTAATTGAAACTGATGAAGTAAGGAAACTAATTTTTTTAGGTTACCATTCATTTCTTTTCTCTTATCAGTCTGCCAATTACTTATTTAGCTTAGACTGTGGGACTAGGGTCAAAGCAGAAACAATAAGCACAAGGTAGGAGCTTTGCTTTTTCCTCGGGGAACAAAGCAAAGACATCTGATCCGGTAGAAAATGTAACTACTCAGAATCAGGAGTCCTGTGAACTTGGCACAGTTGGTTGAGTAGTGCAACATACGGTTAAATGGTGATGCTCTGAAACTGGGCCTTGGGAGCTGTGAAATCAAGAACTATCAATAATGAGCTGTGGGACCTTGGGAAAATCTCCAAATTGATCCCATTGCATCAATTTTCTCATCTGTAAATATGAAGTAAATAACAGTGTCTAGCTCAGCTGATGATTGAGAATTTAAAGTTGGGATTCAGCTGGCATTTTATTCAGGACACAGTAAGTATGAGATACTTTATTAGTTGATATTTCAGAAAGTACTTGAAAGCCTTTGGGAAAGGAGATACCAGCCATGTGATGTGTGCTTCCTGAGTTTCAGACATTGACAGGGGGGTATCATATGGGTGGATTTGATATTGTGTGTTCATGTATGTACATGTGCATACATGGGTGCACGGTATATATATGTGAAAAACAGGTTGGCTTCTCTACATTGGGTATCTTCCTCATTCAAGCACTCATTTTCTTTTCTTTTCTTAATGTACATTTTTTTTGAAATTTTGTGCAAGTCATACAATAAATCTTAATCACATTTAGACCCCCTTCCCCCCAGCTGCACCCCCAACCCCCCACTGGATTTCATGCATTCTTTCATCTATGCTAAGGCCTATCAAGTCAATCTTTTGTGCCCTGATGTCCCTTGGTACAAATTCATTCGCTGGAGTCTAAGCCTATATATATA
>NW_008355253.1:2230338-2263364 GCF_000622305.1 Nannospalax galili | reverse complement strand
AGAGAGAGAGAGAGAGAGAAAGAAAGAGAGAGAGAGAGAGAGAGAGAGAGATAATCACTCCCTTAGAAAAGATCACCTCTCCCTCACCCAGGAGTGATCAGTTTCCAATAGTTCCTCTGCTAAGGTTGGAGCTGCTGCCCATTTTTTCCAGTTCTATGCTAGGTTTCTGTCTGATGAGTCTGCATGGGTCTTGTGCATTGCTACAAGTTCATATGAACAAGTTCCCAGGAGCCTGGAAGACTGTTTTCTTATGATTGTGCACCAACTCGGGCTCTTCTAATCTTTCCACCCCCTCTTCCACAATGGTCCCTGAGTCATGGGTGGAAGAGGTTTAATATAGGAGTCCTGTCCAAGGGCATGCACTCTGCAGTCTCTTATTCTCTATACCTTGGCCAGTTGTGACCTTTTGTGTGCATCACACTCTGTTACAAGAGGAAGCTTCGCTGATGAGCATTGAGTGATGCATTGTATTCTCTCTACCTTCTGTTCTGTTTCATGACTCTTAAGATATAGAGGTTTCACTATGGATGTGTCACTTAGGGCTGGACATCTCTCAAACACATATTCTCTGTGTATGACAGTTGTAGAACTCTGTAGTAGCCTCCATTTTTTTGCAAAAAGGAGCTTTTTGATGGGTGGCGAATGGTATAGTTATCTGTAGATATAAAGATCCATATTTAACATAAAAACTTAACATTTGTCTAGGGCTATGACAGAGGTAGATTTTCTCTAGGACCCATGACCTCTCCAGCCACATGTTTACAGTGCCACACATGAGTTCCCTCCCACTGAGAGGGGTTTAAGCCCAGTTACATGGCTGTTGATGACCCCCAAGTACCACTACTACACTGCTGTAGTTTGTGGTGCCTGTCATTGTTGTGGTCATTAGGCTTTAAAGCTGGGGTTGGACCATTGATTGATGTTCTCCCTCAGCAGGTTGCATAGTGTCCTCTAAAACTATGTGAGCTAATCATGTGTTGTGTGCTTCCTAAGTTTCAAACATTGATGTGGATATCGTATGGATGATTTTTTTCCTTGTTTATGTGTTCATGTGTGTGCGCATATGCATGCATGGGAGAATGGTGTGCATACATGTGAAAATCAGAGGTCGGCATTTCTACACTGGGTGTCGTTCTCTGTCAAGCTTCATTTTTTTTTTTCTTAAAATATTTTATTTTTACATGTACGAGTGTTTTCCCAGCATGTATGTAAATGTACCACATGTGTGCAATGCCTGTGGAGGCCAGAAGAGGGCATCAGATCCTCTGCAACTGGATTTATGGATGCCTGTTAGCTTCCACGTGGATGCTAAGAACTAAATTTAGGTTGTCTACAAGAGCAGCAATGCTCTTAACCGCTGAGCCATTTCTCCAGCCCTATCCACCTTGCTTTTTTGAGACAGAGTCTCTCTTTGAACCTTGAACTTGCCCGCTCAGCTAGATTAGCTGACTAGTAAACCCTAGGGATCCTCTACCATCTCAGTGCTGGGATTACAGCATAGGCATGTGGGTGCTGGGGATCCAGAGTCAGGACCTCATGCTTGTGTTGAAATGATTTTACTGACTTAAGATATCTTCTCAGCCCTGCATGGGTGTTTTCCTCACACGTACCTTGGAGGGTATCAGGAAGTCTCAAAAGTTAAAACAGTTTCACTAGGTTTCTTATCTGCTGAAGGACAAAGCCAAGTTTCAAACTCTGATGTGTCTTAATCTGAATCTTTTGAGCTTTCCACTCCCTACAGGCTCTCTGAGTCTCAGTTTTCCTTGTTAGAAAAATCTTTGAATGAATCAGATGAGCTCTTAGTTCAGCTCTAATTTTTTTTTTTTTTTTTTTTTTTTGTGACTCCCCTCCAAGTTACCAAAGCTTCTAGTGAAACTGGATTTTAGGTTAAGGGAGATAAGGACATTTTAAAAAAATATGAGTGCATTGTGTACATGTATATAAGTGTAGCACATGCTGGTGATGCCCATGGAGGCAAGAGGAGGGCACTGGCTTCCTTAGAACAGGCATTATGACGGTTGTCAGCCACCAAGTAGATGCGGGAACTGAGCCCTGATCCTCCAGAAGAGCAGTCAGTGCTCTTAACTGCTGATAATCTCTCCAGCTCCTCACTGGTGGATTTTAAGGATTTTGATTAGTCTATGAAGAGCAAGTTGAATCTGGTCGGATAGAAAGGAGGAAAAAAAGGCTTTAAATTTATGATTGCTAGAACAGTGGTGAGACTGGCATGTGGAAAATACAGAAAAGACAAAAAAGACTCTACCAGTAGAGGCCTGCTACTGAGGAAAGGTTCAAAACAGGGCTGTGTTTCCTAAACATGCCTTAACCCAGATGTAGCAACATCACTACTGTTAACATTTGATGCCAGGGAAGTCTGTTTTGTGGAGATTCTACCATGTTGTAATCGTCTCATCCCCAATGTGATGCTGTTCGAAGGTGGAGCCTGCCATGCTTCTTATTTATTGTCAACTTGTCAGGATCCAGAATGACCTAAGAGACAAGCCTTTGTAAATGTCTCTGAAGGATTTTCTAAATAAGGTTAATTGGGTGTGAAGACATACTCCAACTATGAATGGCACCTTTCCACAAGCTGGAGTCCTGGGCTGAAGAAAGCAGTTTTCAGAAAAGGAGCTAAGCATGAGCAGTCATCTCTCTCTGCTTCCTGACTGCAATGCAATGTGAGCTGTTGCCTCATGCTTCCTGGCCATGGTAGACTATATTGTCAAACACTGAGCAAAATAAACCTTTCTTTCCTTAATTGGTTTTGTCAGGAATTTGTCATAGCCACAAGAAATAGCTAATTCAGAATCTTTGGGTACCAAAGGTTTGGATGAACTTAACAGAGTGCCCCACTCATGATGAGATTGCAGATATAACAAGAGATACCAGAGAACTTTATCTCTTTGCCACGTGAGGACATGACAAAAATGTAACTGTAGAAGCCAAACAGAACCTATGGTCTCAGACTTTCAGCCTCCAGACAATAGACAAAATTACTTAATTCTTTGCTGCTAATGCCACCCAGACAACACTCTTGTTATGGCAGCCTGAGAAGAGTTAGGCAGATGTTTAGTAGCATTCCTAGCCTCTGCTCACCAGACAGGAGTAGCATGTCCTAGTTATAATAACCAAGAATGTATCTGGATGTCGCTCAATTCCTCATTTAGATGAGAATCTAAGGGTGGGGGAAGTTAATGTCATCATCTCCATGTTGAATATTGTTGCCTACACAATGCTTCTCTAAGTTTACAGTATATGGGAATAACCTGGAGAAGGTAAACTACAGACTCATGGTTTTCTGTTCATTGAAAGCTTGGTATAGTAGGTCTGACTTAGAAGGTAACAATCTGATTTTAACAAGTTCTACCTCATAAAATCCTGTGACCCCACTTTGAAAAACAATGATGCTGTTGTTATAGCCAGGGTCAATACTGAGATTGTTGGCATAAGGGGAAAATGACACTCTTGGGAACTAGTAATTGGGGGTTTAAATCTTCATTTTTTAAAAAATTACTTGGGACTATTTAGGGAGCTCGTTAATTGAATTATGTACATTCTACTGTCAGATAATCAGTTTCAAAGGCTGGAGCCATCACCTATAGCATATGCAGTGCTTGGTGACTCACTTGGTCTTTCTGTTCCTGGGCTGCTTCACCTGTTAAGTGGAGAGTGGTGTCAACAACTGCCTCATAATTGGCATTATATGTGATTGGATGCATGACCAGTCTCTTGTAATTATTTCTAAATAAAGAGCTCAATAAATGTTTAAGGACAGTGAGAAAGGTTAATTAGGAATAAAAGATATGTGCCATTTCCATGACATCACTGTAACAGTGTTTGTGACACTTTTCAGAAAGCTTGGTGCACTTACAATAGGTTTTTTTTTTTTTTTTTTTTTTTCTGTCTCTGACTCTTAGGAGTCACCTGAGGGATCTGCAAAATGTACTTCCTAAGGTCCCAACCAAGGCAGCAATTTACTGTGTCTCAAGTCAGGTATGGGAGTGTGCATCTGTAGGCAGCTCTCCAGGTGAGGACGGTATAACCAGCAGAAAGATCACACAGAGAAAAACACCCTGCTAGAGAAAAGATCTGCATTGTCAACAAACTTGTTCTACTTCTTATACTTCCACTATAACGTCTGACTGTATCTAGGGATGAGGGGGGTGAGGGGGGCATGACTTTAAGTCCATTCATCAAATACTCTATGAAGGTCAATGTATATCATACTCATCAAGCATTCTCTTTAGCTTCTATGTTTTTATTTTTACTTAGATTTTCAAATTGTGATTTGAAAAATGTTATGTAAGTCTGAATGGGATGGAGAAGACATTTTGAAATGGGAGCCACCTAGACTTAAAATCTCTTGCAACAGGACATTTCAACAAACTAGGTTGTAAGCTTCAGAAAAGTACTTCTTAGAAATTCTGAGAGCAGCCCAGTTTCCTATCAGAAATCTAATCATATGGAATTTTAAAGACCTGTGAGTATGCATTTTAATTACATCTTTATTTCTATCCTTTTGTGAAATAAGTTTTTTGAATAGAAGACATTTTCTTCGGTATTCCAAAAAAAGTCAACAAATAAAAAAATAAGTTATATCTGAGGAAGAAGAATAAAAATTTGCTTCATGTTAATTAGTAGAGGTAAAAAACATTACCATTGAAATCTGCCTGATGACTTTATATACACATACTCAGGTACCAAGGATCTGAGTATAATCAACTGTGACTGGTAATAATCAGATACATAGAGATTAGGGATGCATGTGCAAACATCTAAGTGTTAGTAGCATTAAAATGAGTTATTAAAATGAGTTATTAAATGAGTTATTAAAAACGAGTTATTCTGTAGGAAACAGTATATTTTAAAATGAAATGGAGATCTTTTTTAAAGGTTAAACCTCATTCAATTTTATGTCTTATAGGGTTTATACTGAGTTCAATATTGTATAACTGTATTAATTCAACTGTGAACCTAAAAATTTACAGTCACTTTTGAAAGAGATGCATCTTTGCTCTGGAAATTGTTATTGAATATGTTAAAGGTGTAATGAAATGCTTCTTCTACTCGTGGTTATTAAATAAATAATTTTTAAAAAAGGAAACAGAAATTTTGCACAGCTTTGCTTGTAGTGTGTGTAGTGTGTGTAGTGTATGTGTTGTGTGTGGTGTATGTAAGTGTGCGTATTATATGCATGTGTATATGTGTGTATATATGTGTATGTATGTGTGTTGTATATATGTATGTATTTGTGTGTGCACATGTGTGCATGTGAAGGCCAGAGGTTAGTCTGCTATCTTCCTCTGTGGCACTCCATTATATTATTTAGGACAGTGTCTACCCCTGAATTCATTGATTTAGCGAGGCTGACTGGCCAGTGACCTCCCGGGATTCACCTGTCCACTTCCCAAGAACTGGGGTAACAGATGCATACCATCACACGTGGCTTTCAAATGGATGCTGAGGATCTGAACTCATGCTTATACGACAAGCTCTTAATGACACTTGTTCCACCTTCTTTCTCACAAAATTTCCTCCTTCTGTTTTTTAAGGTCAATTCCTAAGCACTCACAATCCCTGCCGTGTGTACCATCTGCCTGTAATGCTGATGGTTCACTCCATGCCTTTCCAGAGCATTGTCCTTTTCCAAGACACTGTTGGTTTTGGTTTATGCATTTAGTTTGGATTATTTCATCAGTTTCCACATCAGTAGAATCCTGCCTAAAAACTCTACACACTTAAAATTTAAAATGCAGCTTTTGATAGTCAATTTTACCATCACAACAGTAATAACTGTTTATAGCAAAAGAATTATAAAATGCAGATAGATTAGAACAAACCAGAGATCACCTGCTGTCCTTCTACTTTGTTGTGTGCTTTGAATTGTCTCTGCCACCCTTCTGTCTCTGTTGTTGCCAAATAACTTTCCAAACTTAAAGTGCTTTTTTTATGGATCCTCCGCTTGGTACATTTTAAAATAGAGCCTCTGACTACATACTCTGTAAAATAGAAGCATTTGAGATTTTAAAGTAACTTTGTACCTTTGAATTCTAAACTCAGATTTAGAACATCAGACATTAGAATGACTGGACTCTATTTAATGATAAATGAAGAATCTGAGTCTTGGAGAGATTCAAAGAGCACATTCTGATGTAGAACTAGTCAGTGACAGACTAACATAATTCAGAGTCATTCAGTTCATATTAGTCACAGGAAGAAAAGTATTTAACCCAACATGTCATGAGTTTCGACTTTCAGAGTTCAGTTTCTTAACATATTCACTGACAATCCATAGAAAGTAGCAGAAATTCTCTAGAGATTTGTGTGTGTGTGTGTGTGTGTGTGTGTGTGTGTACATGACTATATATGTGTGTGTACCTTTATGAGCAAATGTCTGTGTACTTGCTTGTGCATGCCTATGGAGGCCAGAGGTTCACGTTAGACATTCTCCTCAATCATTCTCCGCCTATTACCTTACTTTTTGAACCTGGAGTTCATTCCTTTGACTATACTGCTGGCTAGCAAATATCAGAGACCTTTCTGTTTCGAGTGCTGTGGTTACAGGAGTGCACTGTTGCTCACAGCCTAAATGTAGGTCTGGAGATGAACTAAGATCCTTAGGTTTGCAGAGCAAGCACTTTACCAACTGAGCCATCTCCCTAACCTGATCTAAGTGTTTAATAGTGGTACAGGCATTGTAGATCTTTATGTGAGATATATAGCCTGTAAATTTTCTACTAGTATCAAGAACTATCCTGCTTTCTTCTTTTATTTCAATGATTAACATATTGTAAAACTATTGTTGTGGTTTAGTACTTGATGACTTAACTTAATGAGGCTTTGTGCATTGTGGGCATCAAAAGAAAGGTCTGAGGACTAAGCTGTGCTGTGGCTATAGAGTTAACCTCTTGTCATTTAGCCTAAGAAACAAAACTAGTTTTGCCTTTTCTTCTCAAGGGATCCTTTTAAAAAAAGTGTGTGTGTCTGTGTGTCTGTGTGTGTGTGTGTGTGTGTGTGTGTGTGTGTGTGTGTGTGTATGTTTGTGTAGGTCTGAAGACAACCTGTGGGGTTGGGCTATTTCCTTCTGCCATGCAAGTCCTAGGGATCAAATTCAAGTCATCAGGTTTGCTGGCAAGCACCTTTAGCTGCTGAGCCACATTGTTGCTTCTCAAAAAATCCTTGTAATAGTGATTATCCTTATCTGGAGTCTCTCACCTAACCAATCCAGCACCATCATTTATTCATACCTAGAGTCTTTTCTCAAAATCCTAACTTTAAAAGAGCAAACTATCATACCGACATTTGTTTAAAAAAAAACAGACCCAAAAAGCCTCACAAGTCCATTTTGTTTCCTTGTACCTCTAGGCTTCCAGGGTAGCCAGTCTTAAAAGTGCTCCATATAATGAAGGTCTTCTTCTCAGGGCACACGTTGGTGGCAGATCTGTATTAACCTATGGTTTATGGTGATTAAAATTTGATACAGTGCAGACAAATCAATAGAATCACAGGCCTGAATGATAATTTGCAGCAATGAAACTTGAGAAGAGTATTTCTATTTCTATTTTATAGTCTTTTTGTCAATTTGTCTTACTTGAGTCTTCATCAATAGCCACCTGGCTAATAAAGTGTCAATGTTTTCAGAAAAGAGAGTATTTTCCCTTTCCCATTTTGGGAGAAATATATTCAAGCTACTTAACACTCTGGAATATTTGGAATGCTGTCTTTAATTTGGTCTTCTCTCCCTGTCATGCCCTTCTCTGCCATGGTAAGTCTGTAAGAGGCTAATCTTGTGACTCTGATCCTTGACTTCACATGTCCTTTGACGGGTCCTAAGAATCACTGCATGAGGACTTTCGGTTTCACACATGGTTTACCTCTTCAGGTTAGAATTCTGCTCTCTAATAATGATTTTTTTGTTATTTTGTTGAGACAGGGTCTCATGTAGGTCAGGCTGGCCTCAAACTTGCTAGATAACTGAAATAACCTTGAACTTCTGATTGCCCAGCATCTACTTACCCTGTGCTGATATTACACTGTGCTCGCATAAACATGCCCATTTCAGGAGGTGCCTTGGATCTAATCTAAGGCATTGTGTATGCTAGTTAAGCACTCCACCAACTGAACATCCGCCCCAACCCCCTAATAATGGTTTAAATACAATATTTGACATGGTTTTAGGGGAATGAAAAATCCAAGTGGTCATATTTGTGAATTAAGGAAAATCTAGTCCAAATTAGACAATTTTAAAATCTAAATTCAAGCATTATATTGCCTAAGGTTTTATTTCTCCCCCAAATAATCACCAGTGTCAGTGGGACCAGTTTCTCATTCCAAAATTTAATTTTAAATGCAAGAGGAAAGATGTTCATGTATATTTAGTTCATCACATAAATAAATTAGGCTTAAGATAAGTTTAAAGAGAATAGCAAATAAAAATGGAATTTGGTTATAAAATATACCAAGATGGAGAATGTTAGAGTAATTATATATCAAGGCACATTTGGTATGTGGCTAATCAAATCAATTTGAAAGCTGTGTTTTTAATGTGTATTTTAATTGATTTTTTGTGTACTTCATACAAAGCATCTTAAACATCTGTATGCCCCCTCCCCAATCTGCACCTCCTTATAGCCCCCCACCAGATTTCATGCATTCTGTCATACAGCTTAATGTCTATCAAGTCAAATTAGTGTACCCAGATGTCCCTAAGTACAAGTTCAGCCACTGGAGTCTAGTCAGTTCATCTAGAGACTCTCCCTTAAAGAGCTCTCCCTCATCGAGCAGTAATCAGCTGCCAATGGTTCTTTGGGTAAGGTTGGGACCTGTCTTCATTTCTCAAGTTCTATGCTGGCTTTTTGTCTGACTGAGTTTCCATGTGTCTTGTTCATGCTGACACCATTGCTGTAAGTTCATATAAGTAAGTTCCCAGAGGTCTGGAAGACTCTGTTTCCTTATGATCATGCGCCAACCCTGCCAATTACAATTTTTTCACTCCTTCTTGGCAATAGTCCCTGAGCTGTGGGTGGGTGAGGTTTAATATAGGAGTCCTATCCAGGGACATGCTCTCCGAAGTCTCGTATCCTCTACAATATGGCCAGTTGTGGCCTTCTGCATACATCATATTCTGTTGAATGAAGAAGCTTTGCTGGTGGTGTTAAGAGATACATTAGTATTCCACGTATTTGGTACTTATTACAAAGTACACTTGCATTATACTAAGACCATAAGAAGCATACTATTGGCTATCATAAATACTAATATTCTCATTTTACAGATGAGATAACTGAAGCTTATTTGACATATAGCTGATCATATTAGAAGTGAGAGTCACAGATAGGTTTATTTAAGTGCAGTTTCTGCTTATAACCATCATGATGTATTGCAGACTTCAGCCCATTCATTCCTGTGTGCAGTTAGCAAACAGTCTCTGCATTTCCTATCTGGAAGGCACTGTGCTAGGTCTTATAAACCTCAATGAATAAAGCAGACACGATCTCTGACTCTGATGCACTTATAAACATATGGTTGTATTCTGGTCAGCCATGTGCCCAGTGATTTTAAACCCAGTTATTCATAAAGTTCCATCTGCCTCCCACATCAGTGAAGTCTCATGAGGCTAACTGCTAGAATGGATGAGGTCTTCTCAGAAGCTCTCAGCACTGTAATGTCTCAGGCAAAATTGACTCAGAGTGTGAGTTACATGCTTTTCTTTGAATTCTTCCTAGCATTCCAACAAATGTATAGAGTGTATAGTGGGGAAGGATAGTGGGTTCTCCTAACATGATAAATTGAAGAAAAACTTCTAGGATAGTATCAAGTATGATGAAAGCAGATGAGTGTTGGTATCCAAGGGATTTGAATTCATCTATGGATGAATTCCAAAATAAACTAAAGTTAATACACCGATTACTTGATGTCCTTGGGACATGATACATATCTGTCTTTGAGAGGGGGGACATTTATTCTGAGGTAGAACAAGCAAATCCAACTTCTTGTAAAGATATCAAAATGGAATGAGGCAAGACTATCAGAGTGAGGATGGGGGGAAGGATAGAAGGAAAGAATGGGGTAGAACTTGAGGCAGGTGATGCTATAGTTCACAGTGAGAGCCCAGGGACAACGAGGAAGACAAGGGGCCAGGCAGCTATGCTCATTGGGCATCTGATAAGGCTATGCTTTCTAATTTTCCCAAGGGTTTTTTGTAAGCTAAGTACATAGAGACAGCAAGCATAGAAACATCAAATGAATTTTATTTCATTTGAACCTCCTATGTCTATCACATCCTAGCTCAGGAAGTTTTCAAGGTGAGCACAAGTCATTACTGACTGTGATTGGTTATGTCCATGGCTGGTGGCTGCTGCAATTAGCCAACACCATCACCACCCCAACCTATGTAAGAATAAGGTATCATGAATGCCAATCTTAGAGCAGCATATTTGAAGATGTGCAGGCTTCACTATGGCAGCAGTCAGTGGATGGGTTCTAATATGGTATGTTCAAGGCTATCTGAAGCTATCTGCAGGCTTAGCTGTGGCTTCATGTCTAGTGAATTTCTTGTGCTGTGCTGTGCTCAGTTAATTTGGTGTGTACATGTACATGCATATGTGTGTAGGGGCCACAGAACAACTTTGGATATTGTTTCTCGGGCACCATATACCTTTTTGTTTCTGAGACAGAGTCACTTAACTGGCCTAGAACTCATCAAACAGGCTAGGTGGGTTGGCCAGTGGTTCTAGGCATCAGCTTGTCTACAGTTCCTCAGAACTAGAATTACAGTGTGCACCACCACACTGGCTTTTTGTCGCTTGTTTGTGTGACTAGGGAGCACATGTGAAACGACATATGTGTAAAAGTCAGAGGACCACTTTTGGGAAGTTGATCCCCTCCTTCCACTTTGTTGAGGCCGGGTCCCTTTTCTGCTGCACGCTTCTGACCAATTCTCCTATCTCTGCCTCCCATCTCTTGATAGGAATTCTGTAATTACAAACAGCAACTATATCTCTTTTTTATAATGTACGTTCTGAGGATCAAAGGCAAGTCTTAAGAATTGTGCATCAAGTGCTTTTACTCACTGAACCAACTGACTGGTCCCACACCCAGCTTTTTAAAATATGAGTTTCTGGGATTAAACTCACATCTTCATCTCCCTAGTCCCCTAATTTCTTTAAGGTCTACAGAAGCAGGTTAAAGAAAGAAAATTAAGATATGAGAAAAGCAAGGCAGAAAAAGAAACTGTATTAGTCACTGTTCTGTTGCTGTGATAGAAACACTGACCCAAGAAACTTATAGAAGGAAGACTTTATTTGAGCTTACGGTTCCAGGGGAATTACAGTCCATCATGGCAGGGAGACATGGTGGCTGGAGGTGGCTGGACCAAGAGCAGCAGAAGCTGAGCTCTCACATCATCACACAGGAACAGGAAACAAGAGAGCAACTGGAGATCTGGCAATGCTTAATAACTCTCAAAGCCCACCCCCAGTGATGTGCTTCCTCCAGGATAGCCATACCTTCTAAAACTTCCCCAAACAGCGCCATCATCTAGGGAAAATGTCCAAATACTTGGAGCCTATGGGAGACATTTCCATTGAAACCACCACCGAAAGCATAGCAGAGATAACAACTTGCAGAAATAGGAAGTACCACCAAGTGTCTCTGTTGGGGAATCACAAGCTTTCACAAAGCAAAAGTTGCATGGGAGAATGTGAGAACAGAGGAGCCCCCTCACATAATGCTGTTGCAGCCAAAATGGTTTGACTCTTTGACCTGAATGTAAAACAAAAGGTATTTTTCTATTTGCCACCCCTGTGATTTTCTTGATGCTGACTACCACCAAACATCAGACTTTTCTATGGTCGATAAACACCCATTCATTAGGTCTAGTTACTAGTTCTCCTAGCTCCTGTGGGAACTCTTCATGACCAGAATAATAAAATCGATTTCAATCATTCAGGAAATAGCTGCACAACTCTCAAAACTCTGGCTCACATTAGCATGCTGCTAGAGCAACATGTGAGGTCAAAGAGAGAAAAACACATTAGAGACCCATTCCAATTAGCAAGGGAGGTGGGGGACAAAGGGAAGCCATGTAGCTTGCTGTTATGTGTTCTACTTGTTCTTTATCTTCAAATATTGCAATTGATAAACTGAGTGTCTTTATCCATGTCTGAGGGGATCCAATGAGAGGAAGAGGGACTGAAGAGACTGTTGAGAAAGATTTCTACTGAGTAAGAAGAATGTGTATTGGAAGGGAGAAGGAGCTAGATTGGAAGGGTCCAAAGAGGACACACAGTTTCCTCAGGTGAGAAGGGCTAGACTGTCAGGGTAGGTCCCAAAGTACACTACAGAAGAGACAAATCATAGCACCACTTTGGGTATTGTTTCACACATCAAAAGAAACAATATATTCCTATCTTGGTGTGCTTGGTAATAATTACTAAATACAATGTTATTATTCATAAATCCATTGTCATTGGGTATATCCAAATCTTAAAGATTTTTTTTAATTTTTATTTTTTAGAAGAAGCATTTCATTACAGCTTTAAAATACTCAATAGCAATTTCCAGAGCAAAGATACATCTCTTCTGTAGTGTACTTTGGTTCACAGTTGAATTAATACAGTTATACAATATTGAACTCAGTATAAACCCTGTAAGACATTAAATTGAATGAATTTTTAACCTTTAAGAAAGATCTCCATTTCATTTTAAAATATACTGTTTCTTACAGAAAGACTCATTGTTTTTGCTAATAACACTTAAATGTTGGTACATGCATCTCTAATCTGTATGTATCTGCCAAATCCTATAGATTTTTATTTTTGTTTTATAATTATTTTTGAGGCAGGATCTCAGGTAGCCCAGGCTGGCCTTGAACTTGCTAAGTATTGAATGAATGATGACCTTTTATTCTTGATCTTGATTCCTAGCACACATCTGGAGTCACTATGCTCAGCTAGCTTTATGCAGTATTGGGGATCGACCATAGAGCCTTATGCATGCTGGGCAAGCACCCTGTCAACTGAGCTATACCCCCAACCCAGCCTTTCTATTTTAATTTATTTTCTTTCTGCTTGATGCAGACAAGAAATTTCACTCTTAGGTACTGCTAGGGTGGGAAGGATCTGGATGAGCAGAGGTCTCAGAGGCCGAGGAAGGGCAAGCACTCTGGATTCCAGGGCCTGCTTCAGAGTTCTGCAGGGCACACTGCAGTATGCTTGGTCTCTAGGTCTCCATCTGTAGGCTTTCACATGGTGTGTTGAGCTGACACATGGCGTAGGGCCAGCCCTGGGCATTTGATCATTGTCAGCTTCCATGCACAGTCTGCCCTGAGCACAGAATGGCAGGCAGAATGCCAGACAGTGCCTGCCTTCCTAATGATGAACTAACCCTGGCAAAGCCTGGAGCCAAAGGTCAGAATGAAAACAAGAATGCTGTGAAATCAAATCAGAGGGTCAGAGCTCAGCCCCTGCTTTTCACAGATGAGGAGCTGGAGGCTCTGGAAAGGGCGGGGGAGAAAATGATGCATGCAGCTTGCATCCTGTGTGAGCAGCAGTACTTGGATAAGAAATCAAGTCCCCTTCTTCTCGATTAGTGATTGCTTTGTTTCAGCTCACTGGCTGTCACGCCTTATAAACTAATGGCAGCCTTGTTAGGTTGGGTGTTACAGTGGCAGGAATTTATGGAACAGCATTTTCGTACCTATAGATGAAATAGGGGAAGGTTGATGGTGTAGTCAATATGCCTATGTCAAAAAGGAGGGCTTCTCACATAAATCTGGAGTAAGGCCACTGGGCAGAGGTGGTAAGGATGACATAAATAGAAACCGTTGCCCTGTTAGTAACTGTAAGGTTGCTTGGGTTTGTGTAACATGCATGTCCAACAGGATGGCTGGGAAGGATACTGTACAAAAACACATAGGGAAAGGAATGAAGACTTAACAAGATTTTTGCGTTTGAGGGGAGAAGGGTTCGAGACTAACATCAGGGTCTCCAGAAGAGGCTATCTTTGTGAAGTTGCAAGTCAGTGGTCAGGTTTGTTTAGGTCTGCCTCACGCCCAGACTATCTGACCTTTGATGTCTTCGATCTCTTCCTCATGGCTTTCCTGGAGAGAACATGCTCATGGACTTCCTTCTTCATGTTAACGAGAGCAATTTGTGGAATAGTTTACAGAAGGTGGTGGTAACTAACACATGCTGCTGGGTAGTCTTTGAGTTTTAAAATGGGATTGAAGAAGGATGCTAGTTACTGAGCAATAAATCTTGAAGCAGAATGTCTGATAAGAGGAGAAACTGTGTTCCCAGATAATACTATGTCCCAAGTTTTGCTCAAATCGCACTGATACATTTATCACTGAAGTATACTTGTGATTTCATAAGGCCCAGAGTGATTATATCACATGGCCAGCAACAGAAATTTGGAGTTGAACTCAGTCACTGGTTCATGAAGCTCTTATTCCCCCTTTACTATGAGGTACTTCTGAGGTAGTAAGTTACTTTCTTTCTTTGCGATTTCTAATATCTGGAGTCAGATGTGGGCAATGGCCGTTGGGTTTCTAGTCTTTACCACCAGAACAGGGCTATCATACAGATGGAGCATCCAGGTTGTATGCTAAGGTACTCTTCCATACAGAAAGTTACACAGTTTCCTTGGAAGCCCAGCCTTTCTATGTGGCAGTGTATCCTCTGCATACTGGATGGTGGAATATTGCTGTGCATTCTGTGGTATTCCCACTGTCACCCCAGAACTGCCAGCAATGCCCTGACCCCAGCAGTCTCTGTACATGTGGGGTGAGGTGGACTTACTCTGGAAACATAGATGGCACAATATGCAGACTCAAGATGAAGGCCACTGTGTCAAGTTCTCCTAGACAGTAAGTCCTTTGGCTTATTGAAGCTGATTATGTCACATTACTATGAAACTGTCTTTTTTAATTTCTCAGGCTTTTACAAGCAATTAAATATAACAAATGCTTGAGAGCTCTCCTTTTGAAAACCCGTCAGTGAATTACAGCAGGTAGGCTTTGGACAGGGCCTTAAACACATTGCAGCTTCGTTTATTTGGGTATGCAACAGTATCTTACTAGCCACCTGAAGTAATTTGATGAGCAAATGCCTGTGAAAACTTTTTTTTTTAGCACAATGTCAGTTCACAGTACAATGTATTAATTATTAATATCAGTACTACATATGCTGGGAAAATGCAAATATTTGCCTGGCTTTTTAAGATAACTATCATACTTACTCTTGAAATTGGCTTCCCCAACTCATCTCTGCCTTCTTCAAGCCCAAGTATACAGCAGATTTAAACAAACACTGATTGACAGCTGCACTCCCAATCCTCTTTGTTCTGTTTTCTCCTAGAAGATACCTTTATATAATGATCCTATAAATTCTATTTCTTTTACAGAGTCTAATACTCTCCTCCCTTTGTCCCCTTCCGTTGGTCTTCCTGCTTTCTCATGTTTTATTTGGTTTCTTTTATGTAAATGTCAGTCACCTTCCAAACTTCCTTGATTCCTGCTGAGGGAATCTAAAGTAGTGGTTTATTTCTGAAAATGTGAAAATGGCTCCCCTGAAACTTGGGTTCTTTGATGACACCAGCCTGTAGTAAGTTTCCACACTCTGGCTACTTCATTGGAGAGTTGCAGTTGTGCTGCAGGTAAGAAGGAAGGAAGAAGCACTTGTCTGTCAGTCCCATACAGACGCCCAGAGATTTACTGACAACAACCACAGAACACCCAGAATACACAGCAACACTTACCCATCTATTGTCACATCAAAAGGACAGGCTTCTCTGGCAAGGCTGTGGCTCCAATGGTAGAGTGCTTGCCAAGCATACACAAAGTCATGGGTTCGCATCCTATCACCATGTAACCTAGATGTGGTGATGCATACCTGTAACCAAGCACATAGGAGGTAGAAGCAAGAAGATCAGAAGTTTAAGGTCATCTTTGGCTGCACGACAAGTCTGAGGCCAGGCTGGCCTACATGTGACCCTATTTCAAAAAAATAAAAAGAGAAAGGCTTCTAAGAAAAACAAATGACATATTAAATGGTGGTGCATCAGTTTATGCCCCTGTAGAAGATGACCAAGGATCTGGCTTTGGCCTGGTCTTAAATACGGGCCCACCTCACATCTGACTCCAGATATTAGAAATCATCTCTTTAACTTAAAAGCCTCATGGATCTTATTAAATGTTAAACTAAGTCTTTGAAGAAATATATGATGTTTCAATATTTTACTTAAATTATTTAGAGTTAAGACAGTTGGTAAGTTAACTCTGGTATAATAGAATTGCCTAAAAACCTGGAGGTTTCAATGATTCACACAATGATGCATTTGTAGCAAATATGGCCAGCATCTATTAATCAGGCATGAATAACTGAGCTCCAAATTATTCATAGTTAAAGGAGTTAAAAGTTTAGAAAGAAGTGCTCCTGTGATACATATATCAACCAAGGGAAGAGATTTTCAGGATTCTTGAGTGCAGTAAGAGATAAATTTATGCTAAAAAACCCTCTATAAATGTTTATGTTATTAATATAACAATAAAACATAGAATTATACATATCTTTGGCTGGTTGGAGGTGCTGAGATGATGAGCTTGATTTTTTGATTCGTTTTGTGATTGTCTTCCTGCTTAACCTCAAAAATTTTTTTCTTCCTCTGTACTGATGAAATCATGTGTGTAGCAGATCACTCTATGAGAGCTGCTGACCCTTTCTCCTGTTTAGAAAGGACCCTGGAGTGTACCCTATTCACCTGAACACCAGAAGCCCCAACCTTCCTTCCCATGATTTAGATAACAGCTAGTTTGGTGGCTTTTTAGCCTGAGTTTGTGTTAGAATCTTCTGGAAGCTCATAGACATTACAAATTCCAAACTCCTTCCTCTGTCCCATACCTTTGATGTAATTAGTCTAGTTGATGTTTGATGTTGACATTGACAAGTCTGCATGGATTTGTGTTCTTCTAAGATAACTGCAGGCTGAGAAGCTACACGTAGGCCACACGCAGGGGCTGATGAAAGAGGTCCTGAAGGCCAGAGAGCCCAAAGAGCATTTCCTATTGTGAGTCAGTGAAAAAATGAGCATGAGATATTAAAATATGAGGTGTCAGAAGAAGCATGCTGAATTTTTAAAAATCCAGTAGCAGAGATGCAGTTTGCTTTCCTTGCTTATATTAAGGGGATTCCACAGAGCAACTTGGCTTAGAGTCTGTCTTGGCTGCATAATGACTGAGTTCTCTGCAACCGTGCTTGGATTCCCATAAGGAAGATCATTCACTTTTCTTGCATGAGGGTCTCAGGTCTTTGTGGTCAAAGCTGAAGCTGGTCAGCCAGTGCAAGGCAGCATGGAAGGCAGACTCCACCCACCAACCCGCTAGGGCAAATCAGGATTCTGAAGGATTTCTCTTTTGCCTTTTTCTTTTTCCTTTCTTTCTGTCTTTTTGAGACTTGGTCTTCCTGTAGCTCCAGCTGGCCTGGAACTTACTATGTAGACCAGGCTGCCCTTGATCTTACAGTGTTCTACCTGCCTCTGCCTTCCAAGTGCTGGTATTAAAGGTGTGCACCACCATGCCCAGCTTAAGGATGTCTGTTTTATAATGTTTATTTGTGAAATCCCTAGAGTCCTCAAATATTTATGAATATTTCAAGGTTCTGAAAAATAAGTTGTAGTCCTTCCTTGTAACTTAACATGTCTAAGCACAGGCCAGACATGACTCTGTTAAGGAGTCTGTTTAATTCTTTATATTTTGTTCACAGGAGAAAAAAAAAAAAACTTGCTTTTATGCATTGCTGCTCCTAGAAAACTACTGTCAATCTGCATTCTCCCTTTGGTTGAAAATGTAGAAACTGACATAAGTTATCCCTAATCTTGAGTGACAGCCATTTAGCCAGCAGACATTCGCACAGTCTTTGGAGAATTATAGCACATATTAAGCATGCCTGCATCCTCTTCATTTCTTATGCATACACTCGTGGTGCATTTTAGATCTTAACACAAGATGTCCTAGAGAAAAAAACTGTAATACTCACAGAAGAACAGGGAGAACGTAGTACTGACTTCAAGTGAGAGAAAGTTTTCAAATGATTCCCTTTATCAGCTCTATATAAAGCCAGTTAGAAATGGAATTTCTATCATGATTGAATCTGAAGTTAGATAAATACTAGTATATTTTAATTTTTAAAGATTTTGGGTTTTTTAAGTGTGTGTGTGTGTGTGTGTGTGTGTGTGTGTGTGTGTGTGTGTGTGTGTGTGTGTGTGTGTGTGTGTGTGTGTGTGTGTATGTATGTGTGTGTAGGCTAAAAGAATGTTTTGAATCTCTTGGATGCTATAGACAGTTGTGAGCTACCTAACATGGGTCCTGGTAACTGAACTTGGCTCCTCTTGAAGAGCAGTACACAATCTTAGCTACGCCGTCTCTCCTTGCCCACATTTTAATTTCTAAAAAAATTTTATTTATTTTTAACTGTACGTTTTGCCTGTATATAGGTAAATGCACCAAGTATGTACAATGCCCACAGAGGCCAGAAGTGGGCACTGCATGCCCTGAAACTGGAGCTACAAATGGTTGTTAGTTATCAGGTGGGTACTGGGAACTGAACCCTGGTATTCTGCAAGAACAGCCAGTACTCTTAACCACTGAGCCATCTCTCCAGTACCCCTTCCCCTCTCACATTTTAATGTTTAAAAACCTGTTTTTTATGTCATGTTTCTGCTGGATAATGTAATTTACTCATTCAGTATTTGGTAGTAATTATGACTGGTTAGACACTGATTTTTTTTTCCATTTATACTGATTTTCTTTTTCTCTTGTTTAATCTCAATTTCTTCTATTTTTTCCCCCATCCCTTAACATAAAGAGTTGTAGGATCTTAAATATCCTAAAAAGTCTGTATTAATCTTGAGAGTAGTTTTCTTGGTTGAAAAATACACTTTGGCACCAGAAGCTAGTATGCAGAGACTCTAGTACATTAATTCTTAGGATTTTATTCTCAGTAGTGTCTTTTCCATGAGTGTGTATGCGTGCATACTTGTATGCATTTTTGTATTTTTTTTTTCTGGTAGTAGGGATGGCTTCCAGTGCTTGACACAGGCTACAAGTATATTCTACCAGGAGCTACACTCCAGCAGTTGCTTCCTCTCTTGTCATGGAGCCACAATTCTTCTTTTGTATGAATTATCTCCATTATCTTCTCTGTCCTATATTTCCTTTGACTAATTTTCTGGTAAGTATTTGAAGTAGACATTCTATTTTCCTTTCCTACTTACCTGACATACAGATTATTCCAAATCCCGCCTAGCTCTTATTGGAGGTCATCTCAGGAATTATCTTTTCTCTGGTTCCCCATTAGTTGGTGCTAAGACATGACACCTACTTGACCATCTCTGCCTCTAGCCCTGTCCTCCTTTAAATGCCTTCTGAGGCTTCTGCTGCTGGGGAACCTCTGCCCAGAGTGCCCTCCACTGGTGTGTTGTGTCCTGCTCCTTTCTGCTTCACTCTCTTCACATAACTTTATTCAACAATATAGACGAGTCAGGGAAGAATAATAAAAATAGACAACTCCTCAATACTCTCCAGCCCCAGGTCTAACTTCCTTTTCTAGTTAGTACACTACTTTGTACATTTTGAGGTAATGACAATTTTTCAAAGAATACAAAACTCTGGTTTATTTGAGGTAGAAATTGAGTAGCTCTTTGGCATTATATCTTCTTTCTCATGTTTCTCATTCTGTATAAAGTTACCAGTACCAATTTCTTTTGAACTTTCAGAGCCTGGTCCTGCCTGGGCAGCTTTCATGATCTACCAGTGGATAGATGCTCTTGACAGTGAGTTCTGACTCTGCTCTGTGAAATTTGTGATGGAGTTTTTCCCAATACATTATTGAATTTGATTATATCAATAATCCTGTGGAACAGATGAAACAGATCATATTATTTTACATCCAAGGAACAAAGATCAAAAAGAGGAGAAAAAATAAAAAATTAATCCCGCGTTTTCTAGGCACTTTGACTGAAGGACAAAATGGCTTTCTCTGAGACTCACTGGTATGAGCGGAGGAACTCAAAGTCACCATTTTCTCTGCCGTCCCATAGTGCCAGTGGCCTAGGGACTTGAGGCGTTTGACCTTGAGGGGCACAGGTAGTGTTCCCTCATTTCCTCTTTAGCTTCTTCATTGCTTTATCCTCCCCGTCCATGCTTCTTGAACCTCCCATATAGTTTGCCATATTCCTACATTGAAAGACTCGGGCTGTTGATCTGTCCTGACCCCGAATCAGCTTCTTTCCTCTCACAGACAGTCTCAGGATCCTCGGCATCTTACCTCAACAGCTCCAATTTGACTGCTGGGAGGAGAGGTTCCAGCTATTCAGTTTGAGTCATAGGGGAAAAAAACGACAACAACAACAACAAGAAACCTCTTCAGCATATTGGGGTTCCGGCAATGATGTTAATTGTAGAGAATTTATAGGTACTTGAACTTTTCATCATGGTCATGGGTTTTCATCATAGCCACAGACTTTCTGTAGAAGAGCAGAGCAAATCTTGGGTTAAAATTGATTCAGTGCATAGAGCGGATGGACTTGAGAGTAGCCAGATGTTTCAAGTGATGCTCTTAGTTACTCTTTACCCTGTGATCAAATCTCCTTGACAGAGCTCTCAGTGTTTCACTTTTATCATAGTACAAAGAGAACAAGCAGATCTGGACTTAAAAATAGAATGGCTGGCACCAGGAAGCCCTGTCCTGGTACAGACTATAATGATGCCTGAAATCCCAAGCCTTAGATTTGTGCTTTAGAACTATGCCTTTCCCTTTTTTGCAAATGCTTCTCTGTTCCTGCAGACCTACCTTGCCATGCAAATTCCTCCTGAACTACCCTGGTCTGGGGTTTTGAGACTTTATTTATTAGCAAATGCCCACTGGATCCTATGTACTAGTTTTGTCTCTTTGTTTATTTTATTTTATTTTATTTTTTGTACTTTTGTTTTGAGACAACTCCAGTTTCTAATATAGCTCAGGCTGGCCTTGAACTCTCTATGTAGTAGAGGTTTATCTTGAACTTTTGATCTTTCTGGCTCCATTGCCCATGTGCTGGGTTTATAGGTGTATGTGACCATATGAGATTCAGACACTTGTTTAAGTCTTCATAAACATTAGTCAATTTAATCAAACAAAGAAGATACTAGTAAAAACTCTATCACAGGCCAGTAAGCTGAGGCACAGAGAGATTAATTCACTTTCTCTGGTTAATTGGTCAATAAATGGCAGAACTGTATTGGTACTCAGCATACTGTGTTTCCAGAGCATTGACTCTTGACTACCTAGGTCATTGTTTTTCTCCAGATCCCTGCTGTAGACCCTGGTAAACATTCATTTCGGTGCTTTTTCATGGTTTAAAAATCTGAATCTTTATTCAATCTGCTCTGCTGGGACAAGTGTCTTAAAAGGGGTTTTGTGCCCTTCATATTCTCTGCTAGGAGCCCTGTTGTGAATAACCAGATAGACTCTCAATACGTACTGACTGAATCAATTAATTTTTTCAATCCCTAGGTCTGGCCACAATGACATGCATGTGATAGGTCCTGTAGATGTCAAATAAATATGTGCATTTTGTGGTAGAAGGACATATTAACATATTTGCTCTGAAATAATTATGAAATTTATGAATCATAATATTTATTGCATTGCCCAAATGTAACAATCATTTAGTCAGTATTTATTGATGTGTTTCCCTCCTACCATTTTTCAAGTCATGAAACCATCATGGAAGGAAGGCTGGGTAACAGAACTATAAATTACCAGAGACTGATGAATTAGTGTGTGCTGCCAGGAACAGGTGTCTACTCAGGGACCTGAAAAGTCTTGAAGGATGCTGACAGATAGGGTCTTCCATTCCCTCCAGCCGCTGCTTCAAAGCGTTTGGCTAGCTGATACATGGAAGTCAAATCAGGCCCTCTTGGAGGGCAGTTAAGGAAGAAAACGAGAACCCATTCTGACCTCTTTGGAACCTCCTGTCTCTTCTTCCTAACTTCTTTTATTTTGGTATTTTTAATTTAGTACTTTTATTTTATGTATATAAGTGTATTGCATGCATGTATGTAGGTGCACTTACATTGTGCAATGCCTGGGAAGGTCAATAAAAGGTATTAGATCCTCTGGAACTGGAGTTACGGATGGCTGTTAGCTGTCATGTGGATGCTAGGAATTGAACCCAGGTCTCTACAAGAACTGACAGTGCTCTTAACTCCTGATCCATCTCTCCATCCCCCTTTCTTTCTTTTAAATAGAGGATTAAAGAAGATGTTAAAACAAAGAATTTCACTTTTGTCATTTAATTTTTATTTTACGATACAGTTAGAATGAGGCTTTCATTTATTTGTTTAATAAAACCCAGCTTTCACTAATGTTTCTCTGAATTTTGTATTCTGTTCCAATGTGGTATTTTTTAATCTACAAATGAAGCTAGCATCCTTCTACTATGAAGTAATATTACATGACACGAGACTGGTTACTCAGTGATTGCTTTCAGCTGGTCACATGGTCATATGCCACCTGCCCCACCTCCACACCGTCTTGTATATTTTTCCCTTTCTTGTTCCCTTTTGCTCTTTTCCTCCAAAATATGTAATAGGGAAACAGCTTTGTATGTGTTCTCCCTCTGTATTTTATATTCTAATGGCCATATTTCTGTTGTCGTATTGATTTGGAAAACCCATTGCATGCCAGTGAATAACAGAAATCTGAATCATGCTGGAGGGAGTTGTTTCATCTTTATTGAGGTGATTTACAGAAAGCTTTCTCTTCAGATGAACTGCTCAAAAAGAATGGAGAGGGTGTGCCCTGCATCCACATCATGCCTGTCGCTGAAGCGGCCCTATAGAGATTTGATTCTGTCATACCAGTTTTTCACTTCTTTTTTTCTTTCATTTTCTGAATGAGTGATATGAGTCTCTATATAATATATTAAGAAATGTGTACCATATAAATGTTTGGAAAGTTATAAATTACTGCTCAGTTGTAACCTTACAAAATCTGTCTTTAAGATAACAATTTAGAACATACTAAGGCAAGCCTTTTTAAAATAGTGTTTTATTCTTTGAGAGTTTCATATACATATGCAATGCATTTTGATCATGTTCACCCCTACTCTCTTTCCCCTAACTCATCCCAGATCTACTCTCTATCCATCATTTCCAGTTTCACATCCTTTCATTTTATATATTCAATTTGCTATCCATCTATTCATGGGTATGGGGCCATCCACTGGAGAATGGTAAACCTATCAGGAATAACAGTGTTAAGGAAACTGACTCCACCTCCCCCAGCAGTATCCCCTCAGCTAGGGTTAGATATCTGTGAGTCTCTCCTATCTCTGTGCTGGAATGTTGACTGGCTTGATCTTATGCTGGTCTTATGCAGGCAACCATAGCTACAGCAGGCCTGTCATGTCCAGAAGACAGGATTTTGCTCTGATCCTTCTTGGCCTAAGGTTCTTTCCTTCTGCCCTCTCTTCTGTGGTGGTCCCTTACTCTTGGGGGCGAAGAGTATGATATAAATGTTCCATGTATGACTGAGTACTCCATAGATAGTTATTCTCTGTGCTTTGACCAGTTGTGAATTTGTGCACTAACCTTGGTCCACTACACAATGAAATTTCTCTAATGAGGTCCAAGAGCTATATATTGGTATACAGATATGAATTTAGAAATAGTGAGATACTGTGTCCATTTAGCTAAATAATAGAAGTAGGCACGCCCCTAAGTCTTATGACCTCCACAACCATGGGTTCTTGACAAGACTTATAGTACCAGGCATGTATTTCCTCTTGTGGAATGGGCCTTAAGTCTAATCAGAAGCTGGTTGACTATGCACATAAAAAATTCATGCCACTTTTGCACTCATGGGCATATTTTTCAGGCAGTGGAAGGTTGTTCATATCTTAGTAAGATGATTCATGACTTTTCTTCCCCATAAGTCTGCAAAGCACTTTCTGGTACCATGAAGACTATCTAGAAGATAGTTGAAGATTCTAAGAAAGGATGGACATTTTTAGCAAGAAAAAGAAATGTTTTACTAAGGAAGCATTTTTCTTTGTTTTAACCATATAATTTTTTTAAATTCTCACTTTGACTTGTAATGTTCATCTACAAATAGAGAAAGTGTATTTGATTAACACATGAAGTGCTCTAGTTCCCAAATGATTTGTTTGTGAATTCAGCCTGGATGTTATTTCTTTTTAAAATTTTTATTAAATTTCTGTGTATTTCATACAGAAAATCATCTTTGTACCCTCTTCCCCTTTGGGACCCTCCCATAGCCCCCCCCTACTGGAGTTCATCCTTTCAGTCATTTGTTTTAAGGCCTATCATGTAAAGTTAGTGTCCCCAGCTGTCCCTTAGTCCAAGGTCATCCACTGGGATCTAGTCAGTCTATCTAGAGTTCTTCTTTTTAAGAAGATCAGCTCATTCTCACCCAACAGTAATCAGCTGCCAATAATTCTTTGACTAAGATTGGGGCCTGCTTTTCATTTCCACAGTTCTATGCTGGGTTTTTGTCTGCTTAAGTTTGCATGGGTCTTGTGCATGCTGACACCATTGTTGTAGATTCCTATGAGAAGAGTCCCAGGAGCCTGTAGGACTATTTCCATATGGTCATGCACCTCCTCCCTGGCTCTTGCAATCTTTCTGCCACCTCTTCTGCAATGATCCCTGAGCCTTGGGTGGATAAATTTTAATATAGGAGTCCTGTCCAAAGACCCACACACTGAAGACTCTTATTCTCTGTGTTTTAACAATTTGTGATCTTTTGTGTTCCTGGCCCTCTGTTGCATGAAGGAATTTCTTTCTTTGTTTCTTTTTTTAAACGTTTTATTATTTTTATTTTATGTGTATGCGTGTATTGCCTGCATGTAGGTAAGTGCACCCATGTCATGCAATGCCCATGGAGGACAGAAGAGGCTGTCGGATCCCATGGAACTGGAGTTACGGACAGTTGTTAGCTGCCATGTGGGTGCTGGGATTTGAACCTGGGTCTTCTCTGAGATCAACCAATGTTCTTAACCACTGAGCCATCTCTCCAGCCCCTGCATGAGGGAATTTCATTGATGATAATTGAAAGATGCATTAGTGTTCTCTTCATCCTTTGTTCTGTGTTCTGTGAGCCTTAGGTATAGAGGTTGGATCCTAGATGTGCTACTTCAGCTTGGGAAATTCACAGGCACTCTCTGTGTGTGACCAGTTGTGGAACTCTGTAATTATTTCTGTCTCTTGAAAAAGAAGCTTCTTTGAAGGGTGGTTACTGGGATACTTGTCTATAGATTTAATGATTCATATTACATTTGTCTAGGGATGTGACAGCCTGAAGTTTTCTCTAAGATCTACAACCTTTCCAGCTATGTGTGTTTGGCAAGGTTTAAAGTACCACACATGAGTTTCCTCCAATTGAATGGGCTTTAAGTCCAATTAGGTAGCTGTTGATTACCAAAGTACAACTATTGTACCAATGTTGTTTGCTGTGCTGGTCAGTGATGTGGTTTTTAGGCCTTGAAGCTTGGGTTGGACCATTAACTGATGTTCTCTCTTAGCAGCTTGTGTGGTAATCTGCAAAGCTTTGAGAGCTAGCCTTCAGGGGAAGTGACTTCCAGGTCAGTTCCATATCCATTGCTCCAAGTCTTGTGTCCAAAGCATGTCCTGTCTTCAGGAATAGGGTCTTACCATCAAGTTCTGGGAGGTAATCAAAGACTATGGCAATAGCCTATATAGTTTTGGGAGTCTCTTGAACTTCTTTGGCCACCAAACTCAAAGGAAGATTTCTGACTGGTATTGTTTCTTATTATGTAGCCTTAAGCTATACTCATGGACTCATGTAGAGATATTGTATATATAATTTTCAGTAGATTTTTGGACTAATACCATTCTCCCCGTTTTTTTTTTAATACTAGCTAGGCACTATTTATCTCTCCTCTTTCTCTCCCTGCCTTATCCTCCCTCACCACCCTCCCCATTTAAAGTGTCCCTATTTTCCCCATTTCTCCCTTGATAATTTCTGTCTGCTATGGCCTTACCTCTCTTGAGCTCCTTCTTCCCCTTAATTCCCATAGTTCCTTGTATAGCCCTCCTTCCTCCCCTCCCATTTAACTACTCCCATTTTATGCATTTCTACTTTAGTGACACCTGTCTCCTACTGTTCTTCTCTCTTGGTTCCTTCTTTCCCTTTACCTCCCTGGTTCCCTTCCATTTCCCTGGTTCCTTCAGTTACATCAGGATATGAGCTCACTTATAAGGATTTGATGCTAGGATCCACAAATGAGAGAAAACATACATCTCTTGTTTTTCAGAATCTGTGTTACTTCACATAGTACAGCAGTTTCTAGATCAATCCATTTACCTGTAAATTTCATTATCTTATCTTTCTTTACTGCTGAGTAGAACGCCATTGTGTAAATGTACCACATTTTCATTAACCACTCCTCAGTTGAGGGCCACTTAGGTTGCTTCCATTTTTTAGCTATTGTGAAAAGAGCAGCAACAGCATGGTTGTACAAGTATCTCTGCAATAGGATGAGTCCTTTGGGTATATGCCAAGGAGTGGTATAACCAGGTTATGTAGTAGGTTCATTTTTAGTTTTTTAAGAGTTCTCCACACTGCTTTCCATAGAGGTTGCACAAATTTGCAATTCCACCAGCAGTTCCCCTTTCTCCACATCCTTGCCAGCATTTGGTATCATTTGTTCTCTTGATCTTAGCCAGTCTGACTGGGGGAAGATGAAATCTTAAGATGGTTTCAATTTGCATTTCTCTAATTACTAATGATTTTGAACACTTTTTAAGATTTTCCTGGCCATCTTTATTTCTTCTTTTGAGAACTCTCTGTTTAGATTTTTAGCCCATCTTTTAATTTGGGTCACTTATTTTTTTGATTTTTTTTTAGTTTTTTATATATTCTGGATGTTAAACCTCTGTCATATGTGTCACTGGTGAAGGTTTTTTCCCACTTTGTGGGTTTTCACTTCACTTTCTTTGTTGTTTCTTTTGCTGTACAGAAGGTTTTTGGTTTAATGAGGTCTCACTTGATTGTTGACCTTAATTCCTGAGCAACTGGAGTCTGATTGGTGTATTGGTTGCCGTAATTTGGATTACTGTTTTTATTCTTTGTCTAATTTTGTTTTTGTACAGTATACCTTCATTTAGTTTCTTTCTGTTGCCCCTTTGGTGTAGTCATTCCTTTTCCATTCTTTGTATTGCTTCACATATTCTCTGAAGGGCTGTTTTTGTTGAACATGGATTCTTTCAGTCTATTTGTGTCATGGAAGATTTTTCTTTCCCCTTCAACTATAATAGACATTTTTTCTGGGTAAAGTATTCTGGGTTGGCATCTATGGTCATTTAGAACTGGCAATACTTTGGTCCAGGCTCTTCTGACTTTCATAGTTTGCATTGATAAGTCAGCTGTAATTCTGATGGGATTTCCTTTATTTAGGAGCTGTTTTTCTTTCACAGCTTTCAGTATTCTCTCTTTGTTCTGTACATTTAGTGTTTTTGCTATGCTATTCCATGGAGTTTCTTTTCTGGTCCTGTCTATTTGGTTTTCTATGTGCTTCTTGTACTTGTATGGAGATATCTTTCTGTAATTTGGAGAAATTCTCTTCTACAACCTATTTAAGATCTGGTCAATACCATTAACCTGAAATTCTCCTTTGTATATGCCTATGATATTTTGATTTGGTCTTTTCATGGTGTCACACATAGCCTGCATAGTCCATTCCTGTGTTTTTAAATTTTTTCATAATCTTTGCTTGAGCAGGCTGGTTCTTAAAATTTGTTGTCCAATGTTGATATCCTGTTTTCCATTTCATTGATTCTATCAATGAGGATTTTTCCTATTGTTTCAAATAGGTTTATGGGGTTTTTCACTTCCTTCTTCATTTCAGCCTGAGTTTTCTTCAACATTTCAATCTCTTGTGAATTAAGTCAGATGTTTAACCCTATCCTCTTTTAGTTCTTTGATTTTTTTTTTTTTTTTTGTGTGTGTGTGTGTGTGCTTTAAATTCGTTGAATGCCTTGATTATGTTTATGATCTTTTAAATTCTGTGTCCTGGGTTATCTCTAGGAGGCTCTCCTTGTAGAGCTCTTCTATAGGACTGGTGGAATTTGGCAGGAACATACTGTTTTGGCTTTCCATATTATTATTTTTCCATTGTGATTTTGGCATATGGATTTCTTTTATTGTATATGATTCTGGTATGAAACTCAAGCCTTCCTTTGTTGAGTTGAAGTCTAGTTCTGTTTGTATTATTGGTGTGCCTTGGTTGCTTTTTATTGGGTATGTAAAGCTGGTTGGTCTAGGTTTCAGGTTCTCAGATTTTACATTGGAGGGAACTGATGGCTTCAATTCAGCTACTGAGGAGCTCCCACAGTGGCCCACATCAGGTTCCAGTCAAGTACTTTCAGGCTTCCTTCTAAAGTCTAGACTACTACTAGCAGGCACTCACAGCACAGTTTGTGAAGTTCCCTATGAGGAGGTTGGGCATAGCATGATTTCGGGAAGCTCAGCACCAGGCAGAGGCCAGATCTAGGCACTCTCATGCAGTCTGCTATGATCTCAGCTCCTACAGTAGGGCAGATAGGTCTAGCCCTAGTGAAGTGGGAGGGACCTCACATGGTCCAGATTAGCGGGTTGGGCAGAATGCTAATTGGGGAAGCTCACCATCAGGCAAAGAGGCTGGATCTGGGCACTCTCAGGCAGTCTGCTAAGGTCCCCAGACGTTATTTCTATTTGATTATGTAGGTCCCAGCAAGACTCCATCAAAGACCTCAATGAAAATAAGATTATATATTTGGGATTCCCTGTGAAAAGGTACATTTTAGATGAGAAGTTGGCTACATTTGGTAATGCATTATTTGTCTCTTAATTTATCAGCAAATGTTTTCCAAGTAGGTGATATCCATTGGGTGTTCCAGCTGCATGTAACTACATCATCTGAGTCCATGATAGGAAATATTAGATTTCATATACAATATCAACTTAGCCTAGGAGCATTACCTGTTATCAGCATGCCATGAAGAAACATCCTGGGTCAGTGAGATGGCTCAGAAGGTAAAGGTACTTGCCGCCACACTCGACAGCCTGAGTTTGTACCCTGGGACACACAGGGTGGGAGGAGAGAACTGACTCCTCAAGTTGTCCTCTGACCGCCACATGTGCACTTGCACACTCCTACCCATATACATTCAAATAATAAATAAATAATAAAACAAGTAAACACAATAAAATTTTATAAAAGAAAAACTCAAAGAAGTTATTAACCTACATTAAGAAAGCGATAGAACTATGGTTAAAACAGCTTCATTTCATACTACTAATACTTCCCCACATACAAAGACATTAAAACAAATAGAAAAAAATAGACAGCATGGAAAAGCTGGTGAAAATCAAGGACTGTAGGCTAGATGACTGTAGTTGCTGTGCTGGTACCAATCATGTCCTGTTTTACATGAAAAAGCACTAATGCTGTGAGCTGAGTGATGAATATGACACTTTTATGAGTCTACAATTACTTAGAAATAGAAGGTTTTCAAACAAAAAAAAAGTGACTTTCCTCTCCCATGACCTAGGGCACTCCTGAGATCTACTGTTTATAAGAAACCAGTTTTCTGAAACATATAATGTAAAACTACAATGCTGTAATTTGTTTTCCCTTTCCATTTTTCTTCTGAATTGTGTGTGTGTGTGTGTGTGTGGTGTGTGTCTGTGTGTGTGTGTCTGTGTGTGTGTGTCTGTGTGTGTCTGTGTCTGTGTTTGTGTTCTGGGGAGAGGGATGAGAGTATAGAAGTCAGACTGGGGACAGGTTGTCAGGCTTGGTGGCAAGCAGCTTTACTTACTGAGCCACTTCCTTAGCCTGCCTCTTTTCTTTTTAAACAAAGTATTCAAATGAATGTTTGTGTCCACGGATCCAAACTTAGATCCTCAAGCTTGCAGGGTAAGGCTTTTGTTCTAGTTTGTTTCTCCATTGCTATGAAAAAAATACTCTGACCAATACCAACTTGGGGAGGAAAGGGTTTATTTGGGTTACATCTCCCAGGTCACAGTTCATCAGGGAGCCAAAGGTAGGAACTCAGGGCAGTAGCTACAGCACAGGCTAGGCTATGAGGAGCACTACTTACTGGCTTGTTCCCTCTGGCCCTGCTCAGCCTGCTTTCTTATATAGGCTCACCTTCCTGGGGGTGGCAACACCCACAGCGGGCTGGGCCCTCCCATATCACTCAACAATCAAGAGGATGTCCCACAGACATGGCATAGGCCAGGCCAATGAAGGCAATTCCCCAGTTGAGGCTCCCTCAACCAAGGTATGTCAAGTTGACACTAAAGCTATGCAGGCAGCACAGGCTTCTACCACTGACCCATGTCCTCATTCTTACATTCATATTTTCTAGATAGATTTGGCTTGGGCAAAGTTTAGTGAATAAGGTCAAATAAGCCCAGTAGAATTTTGTGTGCACACAGTACTTAAAATATGAGTTGTGTTTGAAAACAAAACCCTGTTTAAGTGCAGCATCACTGACATTTATAAACAGAGATTAAATTGAATATATTCTGTGGAGATGGATTTTACTCAGTTACGTGGTGTTCTTACATCCAAAACCTGTCTCTGTAGGTTTTCAGGGCTCAGCATCACACAGTCACACAGAGAGGCATTTAGCACTGAACCACATCTATAATAAGTGATCAGTTAAACATGAGTAGCTTTAATCAGGATAGGAAATGACAGTAGTTATGATAGTGACTTTTGTCTTTAGATAAGTGTTTTCCTTTTTATGAACTTTTTTCCCATTATAATTCCCCCAAAAGAAATATCATAAGATTGAAAAATGTGAGCAAAACTGTCTAGCTCTGCCCTCTAGTGACTCTGTTCTCAAACAGGAATTGGAAAACAGGAGGATGGTCACAAGGGGGAAGGTGACAGTGGGTCAACTGTGGTAGCATGCTGTCTAGAAACAGTCTTATAGTGCTATAGGATTTGAGTTTCCTCCCTAAGTTTACTTCAGAGAAAACCCTTTCCCCTTTATTTCATTTCTTTTTTTAAAAAAACTATTTATTTTTTAATTAAATTTAATTTAATTTTATGTGTATGAGTGTTATGCCTTGTGCCATGCAATACCCATGGAGGGCAGAAGAGGGTGTCAGATTCCCTGAACTGGAGCTACAGATGGTTGTTAGCCACCATGTGTGCTGGGATTCAAATCCAGATCTTCTTCAAAAATAGCCAGTGCTCTTAACTGCTAAGCCATCTCTCCAGGCCTTATTTTTTCCTTTTGTATTTGTATGTGTGCACACTATGTGTGCATATGTGTATGCTTGTTTATGCACACGTGCATGCATATACATGTGTGTGCACACACAGAGGCCTGAAGTTCATGCCAAGCGTCTTTCTTGATCTGTCTCTACTCTATTTATTGAGTCAGGGTCTCTCGATGAATCCAGAATTCACCAGTTCTGGCTCGTCTAGCTTAGTACTCAGCTTGACTTGGGATCCTGTCTCTGCCTCCAGAGTGCTGAAGTACAGGCCTGCCTGGATTTTTTCATGTGACTTCTGAGATCTGAACCCCAGTCCTGAGGCTTGCATTTCACGTATTTGACCAATTGAGCCATCTTTTTCTAGTTCTTCCCTTTCTTTTCTTTTAGTTCTGGAAATTTAATCATTTTGATGACATCTTGAACCCACATATATTACAATGTTTCTGTATTAGACAAATCACAAGGAAGATCTCCAAGATGTTCATTGTATGCTCAAATACCCATGACCACCAAGTGATGAATCATTGTTTGGTAAATAGGTCTGGATCTTGCGGTGTGATTGCTAGAAAGTCAAAGGCTGCTGAATATCCCTACTCAAAAGGCTTGCAGAATTCTAGAACCAGAAAAATGAAAGTCAGCCTGATACTAGCAACTTCACTGCATTTAGCTGGTGCTATCTGACACTAATTCACCAGTTGAAAAAATATGATCTGTAAGGAACAGCTCCTTGAATATCAACATGAGTGATTTCCCTAATGAACACTGAGAGAATGACAAGCCCTAAACACAGGTATTTGCTTCCTGATGCCTCTTAGATTGACTATCAGAGGCAGGGCCTGGATTTACTGTCAGAGTTCAGGCTGTTGGTCTGCTGGATTTGAGCCTTGGGTGTAGATGAGTACACAGAGACAATGGAGGGTGAAGGGAAGTGGGTAAGCAACAGCCTGTTTTGCTAACTCCTTCATGCATCTCAAGGCCTTATGGCTTCATGATGTCATTTTATCATATTCTTGGCAATAGCCATGTACACACCCCTTTCAAAAGTATTCCTACTTTTCAGAAAGAGGCTATATTAATAATGATTCTTAGATGTTGACAAGGGGGCCCTTCTCCCTGTGCTTTATGATTTCAAGGACTCTGTTCTAACCCTTCTCCAAACATCTGCTCACAGGGAGAAGTCACTGAAGCCCTTTCTGAGTTCACACTCCCTGTCCTTAATAGACTCTTCAGAAATTGTTGCCCACTACTTAAGACCAATTCCACCTGCTTGGATCACTTTCCTAGTTGATTTTGTTCAGAACACATTGAGCTGCTGGTCTGCATATCTGTAGGCAAAGGAGTGACCCAGGGCAGGTTTTGGGGAGATGTTTGTGTTTCCCCCTAATAGGGCAAGACATTCTTGGGAATAGAAAGCAAAGAAAAAGACCAGATTAGGAATTGTGATCTAAGGACCATGTGACGCTCAATATTGATTTTCAACATAATGGAATTTAGAGTCACCTGGGAGGGTGTATAGTATATGAAGGCATTTCCAGAGAAGTTAACTGAAGTGAAAAGGCCCACCCTGAACATGGGTAGTAACACCATCCCAAGGGTTGGGGGCCTGGACAGAATAAAATGAGAAGAAAATAAGCTAAGCACCAGTCTCTCTCTCTCTCTCTCTCTCTCTCTCTCTCTCTCTCTCTCTCTCTCTCTCTCTCTCTCTATTTTTTCTTTTTGTTTCACTTTCCC
>NW_008355253.1:2227130-2230206 GCF_000622305.1 Nannospalax galili | reverse complement strand
TCTCTCTCTCTCTCTCTCTCTCCCTCTCTCTCTCTCTCCCTCTCTCTCTCCTTTCCTGTCTCATGTTTTTGACACCATGCCTTTCCCACCATGATGAACTGTGCCCTCAAACTGGGAGCTACAATAAACCCTCCCCCCTTAACTTGCTTTTCTCAAGTATTTTGTCACAACGCTGAAAATGGTAATTAACACAGGGTAGCCGTCCCTTGCTTTCCAAGCAGATTGGGACCAGCTCAAATTCTAAATGTATAGACTTCTGCTGGTTTCCAAAAATACTCAGAGTAGGTTTGGAAAAACAAGCTCCTTGCTCCCAGCTCACCTCCCGCTTGGTGTTTCTTATGAGTTTAGGTGGAAGAGTAATACTCCTGTTCCTCACCAGATACTCATGACTCCCTGCTCTGTGCCTGATGCAGTGCTGAACACTGGGGAAATGTTGTCCAAGACAAATGTGCTTCCTGCCTCTGCAACCCTGGGAGAAGAGGAAAGAAACACATAACATGAATAAGCAGAAAATTCAATAACAACCTTGCCATTGTAATGAAATCATGAAACAAACACCAGGTATAGAGAAAATAATGAAAGCTGAATTACAGTCATCACTTGGAATCTGCTGAGGATTATTTCTAGAACACAGAGGATCAGATGCTTAAGTCTTGTTCATAAAATGGTAAAACTTTCATATTACCTGTACATATATTCTCATATGCTTTAAATCATCTCTAGATTATTTATGATGCCTAATACAGTATAAATGTTTTGTAAATAGTTTTTATACTACATTATTTAGAGAATAATAACAGAAAATAGTTTTGACATGTACAGCTCAGATGTAATCTGTTTCTCCAAATACTTTCTTTTTACCTCTGATTGACTGAATTTATGGCTGCAGAACCCTTAAAAATATGTGCCAACTGTAGTTTAAGATGAGCAATTCAAGTTGGGTCTTTCTGAGAAAATGACATTTAAGTTAGAACCCTGGAGGGAGAGAGGGAGCCAGCCATGGAAGATTGGCTTGGGGAAGGATTCCAGCCAGAAGACAACACAGGGAAAGGCTGTGAGACAGGAAAGAAGTGGGGGGTGATGTGGTAAAGGACCCTGCAAACAGCTCATGATGTTAGAGTGTCTGCAAGAATGGAAACAGGAAGACCGGTTGTGAGGTGGTAGACTTTATAAAGATTTAGGCAAGAAATGATTGTGAATATTTATAAGCATGTAAAAGCTGGGGTATTTCTACACCAAAATCTCTTGCTTTCCAAAGAGTGGAGCTCACTAACCCTATCTTCTCCCTGTTTACAAGGAAGAGAATTATAATAATTATTAATTATACCTTTTATTCATTTACCCAACACTTGATTACCAATTATGGTAAACTCTACTCTAGGAAGTGGGGATCCAGATATGAAAGAGGAAGTCTCTGCCTTTATGATACCAGGCATATTGTTTAGAGCCTGGAGACAGGGGTAGGGGATGGAACTAAGACTGTCTATGTACCTGCTCTCCATTTTAGCTTGTGGACACAGTGGTATAGTCTCAGAATATGTAATTACTAGATTATAAATGATTTTTAAATGTTGATTACATATTTACTTTTATCTCCTAAACTGGGGAGAGAGAGCGAGAGCAAGAGAGAGAGAGAGAGAGAGAGAGAGAGAGAGAGAGAGAGAGGAGAGAATGAGAATTTGGGGGGTATCTCTTAAAAATATACAAGTACAACAAGAAAATATCCAAATGTGAAAACCAGAGGACCTGTAAGAATAATTTTAATCTGATGGAAAGAAAGTGGAAGAAAATATAGAGATTATGAAAGGCTTTGAATAGGATTACAGCGAACACTGATAATTCTGGCAGCTATAGGAGCATCCAAATAGCTACATGTGTCTTGAGACGACTGATGAGAGTTGGGAACCTCTAGCAGTCACAGAACCCCCAGGTGGAGGTGGGGTCAGAGGGAGTTCACAAGAAAGCTGCTATATTTTTCTCTGATCCTGTTGGGACTTTCCTCCTGAAGAAGGTTCTCTGCTCTTACAGCCTGAAGAAAGGAAAGAAAGATCCACCCTTTTCTCCAAACATTCAGTAGTAAATCCTGAAAGGAAAATGTGGTGTTCTGCAACCTTAGGACTAGATTCACTGAAATAAAGCTTGGATCCATTCTCATGTGAATTCTTGTCTATACATTTCCATAAACACTGGCAGAGAAAGGCACATGTTATGGGTGTTATGGGATGGAATGTCAAAGGAAGCACATCCTTTTTTTGAGGCAGGGTTTCATATTGTAATCCAGGCTAGTCCAGAACTCACTATGCATCCTCGGTAGCTTCAATCTCATGGTCTTCCTACTTCAACCTTTTGAATGCTGGCATTATAGGCATGTGACACCTGTTTTTAAATTATTTATTGTTTTTGATAATCTAAAGTAAGAAGGGAATTATTGCATGGAGGGCTAGTCACATAGGAACTACAGTGACGCAGGAATGTGGATTGGATAAGAAGGGGATTGACTGCCCTATTCTTTTGCTACAAAAGACATAATGTCTTGGATTTCTTTAGCTTTATTAAATGTATTAATTTATTTGTGTGTGTGGGGATGTCACAATGTGTGTGTGTGTATGTGTGTGTGTGTGTGTGTGTGTCTGTGTGAGTGTCTGTGTGTAGATCAGTATGTGTGTGTCTGTACGTGTGTATATATGCATATGTGTGCATCTGCATGTTTGTGTGTATGTATGTATATGTATTTGTGCATGTGTGTGTATATATCTGTGTGCTCCTTCATTCTGTGACAGAACAAGCAAGCAAGGTATTACTAGAGTTCTTGAGACACTGCAGGGTATAAGGGCCAAGAGAGCAAGAGACAGTCTCAGGGAGAAGCCAGGCGTGATCAGCGAAGAAACAGGAGACCGACCAGGGTATCCTGAGGAAATGATCAGCTCTAAATGGGGGTCATCAAAGATTCCCAGAGAAAGGAAATTTCCATCATCATCCAGCAATATTAATTTGGTGTCTCTAGAACACTGCTCCCTTCAAGCCAACTGGGAACCTAAAGGAAATTACTGAGCTTCGGGTAATAACAAGTGTGTCT
>NW_008355253.1:2221710-2225915 GCF_000622305.1 Nannospalax galili | reverse complement strand
CTTTAGCTTTATTAAATGTATTAATTTATTTGTGTGTGTGGGGATGTCACAATGTGTGTGTGTGTATGTGTGTGTGTGTGTGTGTGTGTCTGTGTGAGTGTCTGTGTGTAGATCAGAGGATAACTTGCAATAGCCAGTTCTCTTCTTTTATGATGTGGGTCTTGGGGATTAAAATCAGGTCCTCAGTCTTAGTGGCTGGCAGCTTTCCCTGCTAACCATCTCATAAGCCCTTGAATGATTAAACCTCCAATTATTGGCAATGTTCATAATACCAGGCAAGGAAAGTAAGGGGTGTGACTCTGGTGACATTATATCTTCTTGTCTAATGTGTCAATAAACTATATGAACCATGTACTCTGCTGGACCCCTTAAAGCCATCATACAGACACCAACAGGCCACTATGTGCAACTTGTGTTCCTAGCTCAAGTACACAAGATTCAAGAACTTGCTACTACATAATACCAAAAGACAGGAATTCCCAAGTCTCTACCTTAAAGAAGAGAAATCATGCTGCACCTGGGACTATGCAGGGCAGATGTATAATAATGACCCCAGACTCTTTAGACCTCAGGCTTCTTGACTACATTTTTAGGAGCCAGACTGTCCCAATAAGTCAGGTTATATTGTCTGGAGCTACCAGAATATTGGGTGAATTATAAAAAAATATATACTACAATCCAATGTTTGTATTGGAGGTCTGGCCTTAAAATGCTGTTCATCCCTTGGTACTAAAATTCATGGATGAGTGAGTTTCTAAGATACCTTTACCCATTCATTCTATTTTCTCATAAAATGAAAATGTATGACCCATGAAATATTATTTTTAAAATTTGGTCACTTAATGATGTTAAAGATAAAAGTCAATGTATTTTGTAGTTCTACTACTCTACTTACTGGAATGTACCTCACCATAGAAAGCTTATTTAGTTTACACTTAATGGGTATGGTTTTTTTAAGAATACAGGATTATATTTGGGGTAACTATATGTTGGGTAGGGTGTAACATTTTTCCACACATAAGACATACTTTCAGTTATATGCTATCAAAGAGGTAATATGAATATAAAAATATGTTAATCAGTTATTTCTGAAAGTCATTACCAGACATAGCTTGTTCAAGGTTGCTCATCAGTCAACATTTTCATTACCTTCTTAGTCTGCTTCTTTGCTCCTCAACAAGAAGAAAGCATCCAGGGTCATGACCATGTGTGCTTTCAAATCCTAAGTCAAAATTATTATTAGATAATAGATCACACAGTTCATGGAAGGGTCTTCAATTCAGCTGTCCTAGAGGTTCCTGACTGGCGACTCACAGATTTTAGTTGTTCTTTGCTTTTGTATACTTTTTGCCTTTTTTTTTTTTTTTTTTTTTTTTTTTGGACAGGGTCTTGCTCTGTGTCCCAGGCTGGGCTTGAAACTATAATCCTACTTCTGCCTCCTACTTCTGTGTGCTGGGATGACAAGCATGTACTACTATACTCAGTTAGTTTTTATATACTTTGTTCCTATTGTAGAACTTTTTGTTATCAATTTTGAACTAACATTAAAGATCAAATGTTTATATATAAACATTTGAATCTTGGTCTTCTCTTTAAAGAACTAGGTATTCTCTACCATCTGTTTCCCAATCCTGTAAGCAAGCTCAGCTCTGGCCCTGGCCCCACTGCTCCGTGACTGAGCAGTCCCCCACAGGCGCTAAAGTGGCCTTTTGCTTCTCCATGCTGAAACCACAGACAGTTGTCATTGGCTACATCAATTTCTGTTTTCTTTAACGACAGAGGCCCATTTTGCTTCACCAAAATTTTAATCAAAAGCTAAAAATAGGGCTAAAAGGATAAATACCAACAGAAGACAAGATAGATAGCTAGTTGGAAATATGTTGACTAGAAATTAAATTCTCGAAACAGGAGGAAAACCATGATAGATTCTCTTTGTAGATGGGGTAAAAGAAAGGATGTGAATATTGACGTTTGTTTTGTAGCAACTCTGGAATTGGTGCATTGAAGAGCGTACAGTTTGCTACTTACGCAAAAAACACACCTAAGATGACAGTAAGATACGCATTTTTTTTTTTTTTTTTGGTCTTTTTGAGACAGGGTCTCCCTCCCTATAGCCCCAGCGGGCCTGGAACTCACATTCACCTGTTGTCTCTGCCTCCCAAGTGCTGGGATTAACAGCATGGGCCACCACACCTAGATGAGATATGCATTCTTTTTTTGGAATTATTTATTTAATAACCACATAATTAGACAAAGCATTTCATTACAATAGCATTGACATATTCAGTAACAATTTCCAGAGCTAAGATGCATCTCTTTCAAAATTGGCTGTAAATTTTTAGGTTCACAGTTGAATTAATACAGTTTTACAATATTGAACTCAGTATGAACCATATAAGACATAAAATTGAATAAGGTTTTAACCTTTAAAAAAAGATCTCCATTTCATTTTAAAATATACTGTTTCTTACCGAAAGATTCCTTTTTTTTTGGTCTTTTGGAGGCAGGGCCTCCCTGCAGCCCCAGCTGTGCTGGGCCTTGCTATATGGACCAGGCTGGCCTTGAACTCACAGAGATCAGCCTGCCTCTGCCTCCTGAGTGCTGGGGTGCTGGGATTAAAGGCCAGAAAGACTCATTTTTAATGCAACTAACACTTAGATGTTTGCACATGTGTCTCTAATCTCTATATATCTGATTATTACTAGTCACAGTTGGTTACTTTCTGAGATCCTTGGCATTCTTAAAACCAAAGAATTACTTCACAGGTTCTGATCTCAGAGATGCTGAAGCCTAAACCATTGAAGCATCTCTGAGTTCGATAATTTTCATCCAGCCATTTTCAGAGCTGACTCTATACAGTTCTTTATGGTGTGAAGACACTATCAATATATATTGAATATCAATATATATTGATATTCTTTTTCCAAGTAAGTATGATAAATGTTTCCTCAAATAAATGAACGATCTTATTCATGAGTTCTTTGGTGTTAATAACAAACATATGTGCCAATGAATAGAATGACCAGTCATAGTGTAAGCGAAGTCATTGCATTTTGAGTTAACAAAAATTGAAGGATGTCAAGATTTTTTCTTTTCTTGTTCTGTGCCTCTTCATTATTTTTAATGGCAATATCTACAGACCCATGCAATATAGATGTGCTGGGAATTGCAGATTTAAATAAAAATGTAGAGTGGATGGGCAGAAAGGAGAAAGTTCATATAGACAAAAGTTATTAATTAAAGAGTAACAATCACACATCTATGTACTTTTATTAATTCAATTTTTATTTCATGTGTATGAATGTTATACCTGAATGATGTAAGTGCACCTGTGTTGTGTAGCACCCATGGAGGACAGAAAAAGGCATTGGATCACCTTGGAATTGGAGTTGCAGATGGCTGCTAGGTTTTCTCCAGTATCAGGAACTCTTAATGAAAAATTCAAGGCAAAGTAATGGAAGACTTACACGTGGAAGTCAGGAAACTTGCTGCCCTACCAGCAAGCACACATGAAGCCTTGTGAAGGGAAGGTGAACTGTTTGCAGAATCATCACTGTTCTCTGATATGGTTGGATTACATATGAATTTTCAGAGCTGGGCTAAGAAGAAAAAAATTATCCAATCTTATTTTCTGTAGTTTTTTGGGGCAGATCTCAAAGCCTGTGGATGGCATAATAACTGCTGAAGAACTGTATGTAGTCCAAAGAATGCTATCTAATATGCTATAATGAAAAAGAAAAATAACATCAGCAAAAACACTATGGTAATTTGTTGCAAACAGTTAAATACTTAGAGCCTTCTAAAAGGAAAAATAAAATGTTGCTTAATTAAGAAAAAAATCCTTGTCAGGCATGGTGATAAATATCGTGAATCCCAGCAAACACCTGGGAGCTAGAGGCAGGCAGATCTCTGAAAGTTTCAGGCCAATATGGTCTACATAGTGAGTTTAACCAGCCAGGGCTACATAGTCAGACCCTTTCTTCCAAACAAACAAAAAACCCAAAACCCTGCATTGGCAATCCAGGGTCATGTTCTTAGAGATTGGAGCACTGGTGATAGAGGTAGAGCTGGGTACTCTTTAGTAGTGGAATTCCTAAAGTCTCCAGCCACCAGTTCCCTTGGTAGGGAGGTCATTTAACTTTCTCTCTCTCTCTCTCTCTCTCTCTCTCTCTCTCTCTCTCCCTCTCTCTCTCCCCCCCCCCCTC
>NW_008355253.1:2193003-2221622 GCF_000622305.1 Nannospalax galili | reverse complement strand
TGGTATTATCATTAAGTAGTAAGAGTTCTTTATAGATTTTACATGCAAGTCCTTTATCAAATATATCATTTAACTTTCTCTCTCTCTCTCTCTCTCTCTCTCTCTCTCTCTCTCTCCCTCTCTCTCTCCCCCCCCCTCTCTCTCTCTCTCTCTCTGTTTTTCTACAAAGTCCATTAATGAGAACTGAGACAGATTTCAGTTATGAGAATAGTGACTGTTGTGGTTTGAATGTGGTGTGACATGTCTCCCATAACCTCATGTAAACACTTGATCCCCAACTGGCCATAGTTTAGATGGTCATTGAGGTAGAGACTTGTGGGAGGAAGTGAGTCACTGGGAATGGGCGTTGCTGTTTGATAGCCTGGTCCCACTTCTCTCTGTTTCCTGACTACAGATGCAGTGTGACCTCATACTCTTGCTGTCATGACTTTATCACCATGAAGGATTTCTTCATACTATAAACTGAAATGAACCCTTCCTATTTTGAAGTTGTTTTTTTGTCAGATATTTGAGCTCAGTCATGAGAAATGTAACTAATGCAGTATCTGTGCCCTTTAATTAACTGAAATATGACTGCAGATAGGGTCAGCCAGGGCTAGATTTAGAGATCTTGTCTCAAAAGGGAGGTGTGGAGGCTGAGGATTTAGCTCAGTTGGTAGAACACCAGCCTAGTATGCATGAAACCTTGCCTTTGAGTCCCTGCACTGAATAAAACCAGGCATATAACACATGGCTGTCATCTCAGTACTTGGGAATTGGAGGCAGGAGATCAGAAGTTCAAAGTCACTGCGTGGTGGTTTGAATGAGAACGGCCCTCAAAAGCTTCAAGCATTTGAATACTTGGCTCCAGCTGGTGGCATTGTTTGGAGGTATGGCCTTGCTAGAGGAAGCATATCACTGGGGGCAGGCTTTGAGAGTATACAGGCCTTGCTTAGAGTTTGTCTATCTCTGCTTCCTGTGTCTACTTGAAGATAGGAATGTTCAGCTTTCTGCTTCATTCCTCTCTGCCATGATGAACTCTCACCCCTCTGAAACCATAAACTCAATAAACTCTTCCTTCTAAGTGTCCATTGTCATGGCGTTTATCATAGCAACAGAAAAAAAAAAACCCTAAAAGCTAAAGCATATCTTTAGCTACATAGTGAGTTCAAGGCCAGATATGGCTAAATAACACCCTATCTCATTAAAAAGATGTATTTGCTCCCTGTTTGCAAGTATTTCTAGTACTGGAAGTTGCTTTTCAGGCTGCTGGGGAGAAAGATAATGCTATTACCCAGCTGTGGACCCTTTGTGCTATAAAATTAACCTACAGATTAAGCTATGCCCACTGGTGCAATAGTGGGTGTTTTGGAGTCAGCTAAACACATTCAGATTATATTTGAGGCCTGCTCCACAGAAGGACATATATGCCTGGTAATGCACAAACTCTTAACTAAAAGTGCCAAGAATTAGTGACTGTTGAGTCACTGTTGCATGCTCAGCCCTAAACAGGACATCTACAGCATGCTCTCCAAGGCCAAAGGAATGTTGTCCAGGTTTATCATTGGCAACATAGAGTCCTGGGACCACAATGTTGTGGAAGAGGGAATGGAAAGATGTAGAAGAGTTGGGGGATAGGGAGGAGCCTATGGAACACTGTCTTCTGGATATGACAAGACTTGTATTCATGAATACACAGCAGCTATGGCCACCTATGCAAGACCTGCACCCAGGAGACAGGACTAGCTCAGAAGAAGATCAGCAGAAGTGGAAGAGGGAAAAGAGAAGGCAATGAGGGTGAATATGATCACCATGTGTCACACACGTATGTAATTTTCCAAAAAAGAGGCCATTTCTCCCAAGTGATTGTTTTACATCTAAATTATTTATGGGTATTGAAGATTTATGAGTTACTAAATTTATTTTATCCCTTGGCTCAATCCTTTATATTCTTAACATTTATTTGAAGTGAGGCAGTTGCAGGTTCACCCTCAGATTGGTTGATCAACAGTTCTACAACATGTCTCCCTTTCTCTGGCCTTAGACGTAAAGAACAGATCCTGCTCAGGGATGACGGGGCAGGTGGGGGGCTGTTGAAGGAAAAAATATGCCCTCCAAAATTTAAATACAGCTAATTATATGTTATTCACCTGCTTAGCTTTGAAGGGTGAACTTGTGATTTGTGTTTGTTCAGGAAGAAAATTCCTTGACAACAATGGTCATGCTATCAAAATTTGTAAGATGATTATGTGTTCATTTTGCCTGTCTCAAAAAGGAAAAAAAAAAAAAAAAAAAAAAAAAGAGCAAAAGCCTTCATTTCTGTCACATATACACAGTTCTTTATTTTGATAAAATAATTACTATTTAGAGAATAACAGGTTAGGTTGTAAAACGACTAGCCTGGCCTTCATAGCTATCAGTCTCAGTCTGGCAAGTTAAAAAATGTATTTTAATATACACTTGAGCATGATGGTTAAGAGACAGAGGCTCACAGAAGGAAGGACTGTACCCATGCTCAGTATGGGCTCCTTGAGGGAGAGCTACATCAGCTGTTTCAGCATTGGCCACATATACCATTTTGGTGACTCTCAATTTGCATTTCAAAAGGTTGCTAAGAAATCTTTTTTTCTCTCTCTCTCTTTTCTCTCTTTTGATAAGGTAAATCAGGTGATTCTAGAGATATCTTGGACTGAGTTATAATCTGATAAGCCAAAACCAGGAGCCACTGGGGCTACACGGGGGTGGGGTGGGGGTGTGTGATACATGTCATTTCCCTATAAATGGGTCTTGGGATGAGATTCTAGATTCCTTGCAAGAGAGAAAGGCCTAAGTAATTATTAATTGTTCTGGAATTCTTACTTCTCTGTTGGTGAGAGACTTCAAGTGAATTCCAGGGTGAGGGGTTCTTGGCCCTTTTCTTGGCCCCAAGAATTTTCCTGTTTTTCTATCCTGCCTCAGAAAGCACTTAGCTGAAAGAACTATGGAAAATAAATAAGGAATTGCACATCAAAGAATTCATGAATGTTCACACCAGTGAAGGAGCTACATTTTGAAGTTCTGACCTTTTGTGCTACATTTATAGCTTTTTGAGCAAAAATACAATGCCTACCCAAGCCACTAATTAGTTGTAAAGTAAGCTTCATTTGACTACTTATTTCTTTTCATTACTAATATACCTTAATTTAGGTAAAATACTGATTACATTCTAACAGCCCACAAGAAAAGTAAGGAACCCTGGAAACTAAATTAGCACAAAAGAGCAGTTTAGATGTGAACATAATGTATACTCCTTTCATTTCCTTATGATAAAATCATGTTTAAATGTAAAACAAGAGAAGCCAGAGGACATGTATGTAACTCCACATATTTCCAGGGTATTACATTTGCTTTTACCATCTAGTTCCCAGTCCCTTTTGTGTGAAATGTCAGCGCCTGCTTCCCAGGGTTGCTGACAAAAAGTCAGCTATGAACTTAAAAATCTGACACTTGTTAAAGCTCAACAAATAACAGGTGTTATTATTGAGTGTGTTTTTAAACAGAGTTTTCTAATCACTCAAATTACAGCACTTCTAAGTGTTGCAATTTCTTGGGAAAGAGATTGGATTGGAGTAAGATGTGAAGTTAGGAGTTAGATGTGACCATCCTGTCATCCCTAGCTGCCAAAAGTCCTAAGAGTTTCTTTCTTCTTCTACTTTCTGTCAGGGAGAAAAATCATCATTCAGATGGACACAGTACAATAGCCTGTTATTAATGACTACATAGTTATTGAGCTCTACTTCACAGCGTCTCTGTATCAAGTACTGTAATTATGGACCTAGGTTTAAAAGACCTTCTTCTATTAAGCCTGCAGGTTGTATGAGAGAATAAAAATTAAATAAGAAAAAAATGAGACAATAAAAGTATTCCATGCCTTCTACCAACCCAGGAGGTAAAGGTAAACAGCAATCTATTTGTTGAGAAAAACAATTGAAATATCTGAAGTCTATGTCTGATAGAAAACCAAGTTTCAATAGTAGTATTGGGGGGTTCTCCCTGTCTTACTTTGACACTGACAAAAGCAACTTATGGGAGAGAGGGATTATTTTGGCTTGCAGTTTGAAGGTCCAGTCCATCATGATAGGGAAGTCCTGGTAGCATGGGCATGTGGCAGTCAGGAAACAGAGCACAAGGACAAGGTTTGCTTGATTTTTTTTCCTTTTTATGCAATCGACTATCCAAGCCTCAAGAGTGGTGCCAATCACTTTTAGGATGAGCCTTCCCTCCTTCATTAGACTATAATGAAGTCTGTCACTCACAGGTATGTCCAGAGGCTAACTTAATCAGATACTCCCTCCCAGGTTAGCACCAAAGCTAGCCTCACAGGTTATCTAGAACCTGTTAACAATGGATACCAGTCACCGCTTTCCTCAGAAGTGGACTTGGGGCTCAGCAGATAAAATGGTTGCAATGTAAGGCTGATGACCTGAGTTCAATCTCCAGAACCCTGTGAAAAGCCAGATGTGGTGGTGTACAATCTCATCTCACATATGGTAAAATGGAAGGACAAGGCAGGAGAATCATCCCAAAGCTCATAGACCAGGTATTCGGGAGGGCTCTGCACAGTACTAGAAACAAAAGAGATCCTGCTTCAACAAAATAGAAGGTGAGCGCTGACTCCTTAAGAGCTGTCCTCTGACTTCCACATGTGCTTTAGGGAACATGCATGCCCATACTCATACACACATCACACACGCATGCACACACACACATGCTAAATAAATAATAATAATAATAATAATAATAATGATAAAAAGAAATATCTTTCACTAGCTAGGAAGTATGAACATTCAAAAACAACATATGCAAAATGTGAAGATTTAGAATTACACTTCCAAAATATTTTCTTAATTAAATCAACTGATAGAAATAAAAGCAATAGCCTTTCATAATTTTGGTGAATCCATCTCTTCTTTTTTCTTACTGTTCTTTATGGCACAGGGGATGAAATTCAGGGTTTCACACACACTAGGTGACCCCTCTGCCCTTCCCCAAGCTGCGTATCCAGCCTACCTCTATTTCTTTATTTTTCACAGCTCTCTGTTAGACATCACCTGGGGCCAGCATTTTCTTCCTTTTAAAAATTTGTATCACATTATCTTGTTTTAACATTGTGCGTGTGTGTGGGATGCATGTGTGTAGTTCAAAGGACAATTTGTGGGATTTTTATTACATTTATCATTTTGTGTATGTACATAGGGGTGCATGTGCCACAGTGCATTTGTGGAGGTCAGAGGACAGCTTGTGAGAGTCAGTTCTTTCCTGCTATCAAATGGGTCCTGGTGGTGGAACTCAAGTCATCAGGCTTGGCAGTAAATGCCTTTACCCACTGAGCTGTGTTGCCAGCCCATAGGCCAGACGTTTTAACTGGAAACACCTTGAAACTCCAGTGGCTATGTATGGGCGGCTTGTCCCTGAGGAAGCTCGAACTCAAGAAAGCCTTTGATTGTACGTGCTAATTCAGTTCCTGCCAAGGGTAGACAGTGACTGGAAAAGAAATACTTGAAACAGGGTCAGCTAACTCTGATGGCCTATTATAAATATTTTAGGCATTGTGGGCCAGGCAATCTCTAACACAACTACTTAATTTCGCCAGTATAATGTAGAAGCAGCTATTGGCAACATGTAAATGAATGAGAAGGGCTATGATCCATGAAATTTCAGTTTAAAAGAGGGCTTTTAATCTAAGAGCTGCAGTTTGATGACCCTTTAATTAGAGGAATGGTGGTGGCCCACCCACTGGCAGTCAGTGCCATATTCATCTAGAAGATACATATTTAAAACCCTATCATGTTGGTCTTCATGGTTTTTTTTATTTCCTATTGTTGTTAATAATTAACAATCTGATGAATTTTACAAATATGGAATCTCATATATGAACACTATGCAGGGGTCTAGTAACCCCTACGTTAATTCATGGCCATAGCAATGGATTCTACTGCAGAACAGGCCTTGGCTTGGTTGGCCTCTGCAGCACTCATTATTTCTGTAAGTATTCCAGAGTTTCACTGCTCTCATTATAGAACTTGTCATGCCCTTGAACCTCACTTTGAGAACACTTTGTAATAGATCCTCTATTATATCCTCTCCCTCCTTTGGTCTTTACTACTGTAAGGTTTCTCATGCTCTTCTTAGAGTTTTGAGCCAGGGGTAGTTTAGAAACATGTATTCAAGCTAGACAGTATTATCAGTGTCTCAGAGTGTATACAAGCTGAGTTCTAGACATAATGAACCAGCAAGACTGCTCACTCTGTACATCCTTCCTTAAACAAAACTTCACACATTCAGCACCTGCTCCTCTTCCTTCTTTCTTTCCATTCCCAAGCAAAGAACTATGAAAAGGCATTTGTTTGTTTTTATGCCTACTCATGTTTGTATGTGTCATTGATATAAAAACACAACTATCACATCAAATGGAATAAGAGATAGTTTTTTTCTAAATATGAGGAGCCATAGCCTGGGAACAAAGATTCATAATTTCATGAAAGTTTTTATAGTAATTCATCAAAGAAATGTATACATCAAAACACTTTTAAAACACATTGGTGGAAACATTAGGCAGGCAGGTTACAACAAGCTACAGAAGTCTCTGCTATAGGCCTCAGATGCTATGTGGTGACCTTCTTAGTTTTTGGTTTGGTAGCCTGCTAGTAATACATTTTAAAGGTTTTGATCCATTTCGGTATATATACCCAAGGTGTGTGTGGAAGTCAGAAAACAACATTAGGCTATCAGTCTTCTCCTTCTACCATATGTTCCTGGGGATTGTACATAGTTGCAAGCACCTTTACCCAATAAGCCATCTTGCCAGCCAATTTTAAAAGTTTTAATCGTCCCAAATATTTTAGGTATAGACATAAGGGTAAGCAATGAATGGTTTTCAAAGGGACTATAAGTAACCAAGCACCAGGTATAATGGCACAAGACCTTAGTCCCAGCACTCAGGGGTCAGAGGCAGGTGGATCACTATGAGATCCAGGTCAGCGTGGGAGGTTTTACACAGCTAGTTCCAGGCCAGCTGGGCCTACACAGTAATACTCTATCTCAAAAACAAAATACAAAGTAACCCAAGATAATTTGGCTCTTATCTGTAACACTTTGACTCTCCACAATTATAAACTTCACTCATTTGGTCTTGTAGACTCTAACACAGGTGTATCTCTCCCCACCCCTCAACATTCACAGTGTGTATGTAGTTTTTGTTTCTCCTGAGGTATTTAGGATCAAACAAAGGCCTTGAGCAAGATAGGCAACCGTACTACCACTGAGCTACATCCCTATCCCCTTTTGTTATTGTATCATTTAATTCCTATTCTTTCCATTCTATTTTTGTCTATCTAAAGGATCATGGTTTTTATTTTGTCTGTTGTTTCTGTGTGTGTATGTGGGGATGGGGTACCAGTGTAGGTGAGCATTTTTGTTTTTATTTTTGTTTTTTTTTTCTTTTTTCCCCAGACAGAATCTTACTATGGAGCAGAGACTAGACTCATATCATAATCTAGCTTCTAAATCACTGTGCAGCACAGAACTTCTTCTCATGGAAAATTGTCCTGCCTCTGTCTAATAAGTGTTGGGATTACAAGTGTGTGATACCATGTCCAGCTTGAAGTGAAATTATTAATTGTATGACTCAGTTAATCTTGTTAAGTCCATTTAGGGCTAACTATGTACTAGAGAACATTGGACACGGAAATGTAACCAGGGCCCTGTCATTGAGGAAGGGAGTTAGCAATCTTAAGACTTGCAAATGGATAATCTTACTTACAGAAATTGGGACATTTATTATTAAGTATATGAATAACCTAAGAAAGTAGTAAAAACAACTAGTAATCAAAAGCTTCTTATAAATGAATGACAAGTTTGTTTTAGTTCAGAAAGCAAAGTATTGGCATAAATGAGAATTGTGACTTGAAACATGGAGTTATTAGTGTTTTATTCAGAATTGACAAAAGTAATCTGTGCTAGAGAAGGCATAGTGAGATTTCATAGTCTTTTAAAGACAAAGGATCATACAAGATCATTGGGTGCCAAGCAAATAAAAATTAATAGTAACATAAAGAGATTTTTCTGGGGAGATAGCTTATGGATAAGAGTGTTTGCTGCACAAGCATGAGGACCTGAGTTCAAATTCCAGGCACCCATGTAAAAAATGGGGCAGGGCTACACACACACCTGTAACCCCAGTATTGTTGGAGGCAGAGATAGGAGGATGGCTGGAACTTGGTGGTTGCTAGCCTAGCTCCAGATTCAGCAAGAGACATTGTCTCAAGGGTTGCGCTGCAGTGAGTGATAGAGCAGGTACCTCATAGTCTTTCTCCAACCATTGCACGTGTGCAGTGCACGAACACACACACACACACACACACACACACACACACACACATACACACCACACAAGAAAAAAGCGAATGATTTTGTCTTTGTTTTCTGCTTTCAATATCACAGAATGTATGTGGCTATATTCATAGACTATAGAGATTGATTGACTCATCATTCTGGAGTTTGGAAAATCTACTTGGAGATTGGCAAGGTGGCCACATCTGGAAAGGTTCTTCTTTTGTTGCCTCATTCCAAGTTGAAGGGAGAAGGGTGAGAGAGGACTCAGGTTGCCTTGAGTATTACTGGGCATAGCACCAGAGTAGATGCACACTAGATAGCTGTTGAACAACTAAATATGTAGAGAATGAAGCTGAAAATTGCTAGAGGAGAGGAAGAACAAGAAAGCCTTTCTAGTACCTTAAAAATTAATGGTCATGAGGCTGGAGTGATGGCTCAGTTGTTAAGAGTCTGTTCTTCCAGAGGACCCAGGTTCAATTCCCAGCACCGACATGGCAGCTAATGACCATCCTAATCTCCAGTTCCAAGGGATCCAACAGCCTCCTCTGGCTTCTTTGGGCTTTGCACGACACAGGTGTACTTACATACATGCAGGCAAAACACTCATACATATAAAGTTTAAAATAAATAAATTAATTAATTAATGATCATGGAGCTGGAGAGATGGCTCAGAGGTTCAAAGCACTGGCTGCTCTTGCAGAGGAACTGAGCTTGGTTCCTAGCAATGTACATGGTTACTCACAACTATCCATAGCTCCAGTTCCAGGCATCTGATGTCATCTTCTGTCCTCTGTGGGCATTGCATCCATGTGGTACACTTACATACACACAGGCAAAACACTTGTAGACATACAATAAAAATAAAATAAAATTGAATTAACAATTTCAGTGCCTCCTCTGGCAGCTACATTGAAAAGGGCACTCCTGAAATCTCTGATTCATGGGGAGTAGGAAGTACCCTTTGTTCTAGACTGTTGTGCAGGGATGGGAAGAAGTAGGGTGTCACAGGAAAAGAATGCAGCTTGGAAAAGGAAAAGCACTGTAGAATAATGTCAGTGTTCTCTAGAGGAACAGAACTGAGAGAATGAACTAATTACACTTATTTATCTTTTTTTTACATTGACTTATACGATATAGTCTGGGTAGTTCAGAAATGGCTATCTTCACACTGGCTGTTCAGTCCGTGAGGCTGAATGCCTTATCAGTACTAATTTGGTGCTGGAGGCCTAGAGGGACACCCCTCAAATCTAGTATGAAAGCAATTGCTGAGCCCCATAACAATCTTGCCACGATTATGCCAGTGGCACATCTCACCTCGTAGGTTCAATTCTGATTAGGAGTGTTGATGACTTTTCTCTCCTAGCAGCCTCCAGCACTGTGAAAGCTAGCCAGCAAGGAAGAAGTGTCCAGTTTCATTTCAGATTAATTTCTGTATGTCTGCAATGTGTGGTGTCTTCAGTAATAGGGTCTTGACATCAAGTTCTGGTGGATGACCAAGAACAATGACAATAGCCTCTATTGTTTCGGAGGCCACTGGGATCTTCATAACAAAGAAATCTTAGGGAGGCCCTCCACTCTTGACACTGGGATTTTTGTTTAACAACGTATGGCTTCTAGAAGGAACATTATCCACTCATACATGCTGCCGCCATTCAAACTGTTGCTAATTATATTTTTAAAATAAGCTTATCAAAAAGTAGATTTTTTTTGGTCACTGCCCCACTCCTTTCCCATCCCTTTCCCTGCTTAAACTTTTAAGACAGGATTTTGCTATGTCGTCCGAGTTGGCTTTGCATTCACTGCAATCCTTTGATCTCTGTAAATCTCAGTCTCCTAAGTGCTGCATTTACATGTATGAGCAAAATATGCTGTGATATCAGAAAATAAATAGGGAGCTGATTATTCTATGATAATGTAAATACTTAAAACATAGTCACAACATTTTCAAAATAACAGATCTGCCAACAATTCTTGAAAATGTTTTATTTAATACTTTTTTGTTTATCCAAATGTTTTTCCCAAAACCTTATAATATACAAGAAATATGTATGTAAATTCTATTCTTATTTGTATCCATTTTCTGTGATAACCCCCCCTGGAATCTTTTATCAGAATGCTTGGTTTTATTAAAAGTGAGTGAGATCATGTTGCCTTCTGACCCGACCGTGAGCATCCCGCTTTGCTAGGAAGGAAAAAAAAAATACCTCAACTCTTGCATTGACCCTTCCAAGAATTGCCCTTCTCAAAATTCCACTCAGGGCTTCTCTAAACTCTGTTGATTTGCATTCCTAATGATCTGAGATTCTACTTTGTGGCTAAATTTTATTCAACTCAGTGCCTGGAGCCAGGACCTCCCACCTGACAGCCTGTTCAACATCTTGTGAATAGAAATAATGAATGGAAAGGTCAGACAGTCCATTTAAGTAATAACATTTTTCAGATTTAGGATGCCATAGTATTGTGACATAATCCATATGTGTTTCCAGAAAGCCCAAAAAGCAAGTGAGGTTTTAACCTTTAGTTTTAATAAATATTTTCCAATAAAAATTGAAACAGATTAGTGCTCTAACTAATGGACTGAAGTAAAACAAAAGAAACCAACCAAATAAAACACAGGCAGAACATTTTCTTGTTTCATAGACGTAGATGAAAACAATTTAAACATACAGCTGCCTGTGTGCCTTTGAACAGTATTATTTACAGCAGTGGTTTGGGGTTTTCTTTTAATGACATTTTATCTGAAGTTTAATGGTGGTGTTATGCAAGTTAAGCTTTTTATTTTAGTATTTGTGTGTGCATGTGTGTGTGCATGCACGTGAGTGTGTGTGTGTGTGTGTGCGTGTGTGTGTGTGTGTGTGTGTGTGTATACATGCATGCCTGTTTGGCATTATTCATCTTGAATTCAGTTCCATTCTTTTTACAGCCCCTAATTATACCCTCCAACTCTGTAAAGATGCATTTCTTCCTAAGAGCAATCAAGAAGTGTATTACAAATCAGCTGTATGTAGTTGGATTCTTATAAATGGAAAGTCCATTGCATTTGTGTTAGAAGCAGAATGTTCATACTGGAATTCGATTGCACTTGATAGACACATATTGATTGTCTAGGCCATGCTAAGTGCTGCTCCAGACATTGTGGGAATCACTGCCATAAATAAAATATCATCCCTGCTCTGAGAACTCAGGGTCTGGAAGACTGTCTCAGCTCAGACTCTGTGGTTAGGGCTAATGCTCAAATATTGTTTAGTTTCACTATTCATAAGTCTTGTGACTTTTTTGAGTTGCAGTGTTCTCCTCTAAATTGGAACAATACTAGACATGAAAACACGTTTTTAATAATGAGTATTGTACTGGTTTCATTTTAACTTATATTAAGCCAGTACATGTTAATTACTGAAAATATATGACAAGAAAATATATTAAATAAATAAGAGAAAACTCCTTGCCACCTAATTTCTATTCCTGAAATAATTATGGTTAAAAGTTTTGTAATGTGTATTTCCAGGAAATTTTCCTACACATGAGCTTAAATCCTGTTAATTTTTGTATAAATTTTATTTGTAATTTCCATATTGTTTTGGAATTTGTTCTTTTAAGTCATTTTGGAATGATGGAAAAATTGCAAAATTACTGGAGAGATTTAATTTATCTGTGAATTTCCTCTATACTGACATCATCTATAACCTGGCACATTTACCAAAAGCAAGAAATTCATATTTGCACCTTCCTGTTAAATAAGCTCTACCCTTTACTTGTGTCTTTCACAAGTTGGTCTTTTTTCTGACCCAAGGTCTAATACAGAATCCTATACTTCACTTAATGTTGGCTTGGTTTTATCTAAAAAAGCATCTCCTCAGCCTAAGTGTTGATTTTTTTTAATGACTTTTAAACTGTCATATGTGTTAGGGTTCCATGCATGCTGCATGTATTGTATGTTTTCATCTTCATCTTAACACCAAATCAAAGCATTGCCCCCGTCTTGCAGTAATTTTGCCTAGTATAGATATCCACTCTTTTTTCATGTGTTTTCCTCTGTGATAATTGATAATTTCCAAGTTTAATTGTCATAACTTTATTACTTAGAGGTGTGTACTTCTTAAATGGTCAAATTTATACACCTCTGTCCTAATGGTAATATTTATTGCTTTAGAGCTGAAGAAATGATTTGATTATCTAGTTTTAATGAGGAGGCTGGTACTTAGAATCTAGTCCTTACTGGTCCTTTTCTAGTTGCTGCACAAAAATAGCAGCAGTCCTCTACTGATAATAAATTCTTGGACAATGGTCAAAAAAAAGAACCACCAAGAAAGAGACAGACAACATTACTTTTAAAGTTTCTGCACAATATTGTGAATTGGCTCTCTATTCCTTGGAGCCTATTTTATTCCATTAGGATTAATGTCTACATACTTATGAAAACAGATTGTCCCCTACCACCACCCCACCCCAGTCTAACCTGATAATAGGGTATGTGTTTGGCTGCTAGCTCTGGTAAATATGGGTAAAGAAAAGTCTTAAAGCCCTTCAATTTATTACAGTCTTTTAGAAGTCATTTTGAAGACAGATGCTGTCAATATGAGGAGATTGATTAAAATCCTCAGAGAAAAGCCTTCCCATATTAAGTCTGGCTATGTAGCTCCTGCTCACTGGCAAGTTGAGGTTAGTTCAGGAGTTAACATCAGCTTTCTGTTCTACTTGGACAAACAAAATGAGTAGGAGCCTGAGGTAGCCACCCTATTCAGCTTCCATTCTAAAGCAGTTTTTCCCTGTTCCCTATCAGCTTATGAAAGCATGTTACATGCTCACTGACCACAGATAACTAAATAAATCCTGGTTTGTAGTCACAGAACTAAATTCCAGTTTATATCTGTACAAATACCTTCTGAAAATGAATTCAAGGAATTCAGAAGAAATCGACCATTAAATTCACATATCTTAGGGAGTAAATGCAAGAAGGAGGATTCTGACTCACACAGATACACAGACGTGGTGACACACACGGAGACACACACACACACACACACACACACACACACACAGCAGGGTAGACTGTTGGTGTTCTTGGCTAGATGCATGTTTTCATTTTGGTTTTCTTTGGAACAGATTTACGCAGAGTCAGTTTTATGATTAGGAGTTTGTCTTTGCATGTATCTTTGTGATAAACATTTGATAATTTTATGATGGTTAGATTTCCTCTTTGAATGTGGTGGTGACATCCTTCAAGTCAGAGTCTCCAAAATGGACATTTCTGTAGTTGTTTCCCTGTATTTACCATGGAAATCTTTTAAATCATGTTTCACAATGGGATTTAAAATGACTGCATTCTCAAGGACAAGGGATGTAATCTAGGGGGTTTGTAAACTACATTGGATGGGAATCTTTGGAGATAAAGTAAAAATCAGTTCATTTTAATAACTGGAAATCAAAAAGATAAACCATCATTAAATTCTAAGATCTGGTATGTTGAGCCTGAGAAAAGAAACACATAATCTACCTTGGAGATTTGCACAGCTGATAATGTAGTCTAAGTTCTTTCTCAGTCAATCACCTTGAACACATTAGCCTGGAATTGCTAGAAATCAAAATAATGACATGGGCATTGTTAAGGGACCAGGTTACATCAGGATGTTCTGCTATTTCTGTGAACACGCCACCTCTTGTTTCTGAAAAGCAACTGTTAGTAGTTCAGTCTTCAGTATGCTTTGAATATTTTAATAGAACCAGGTTCTGTCAAGAGGAAATATTTCTGTGGCAGGTACCACAGTTTGACTTCTTGCTTAAAAACCTACTTCCAGCTGGCATCAGCTCAAAATGTGTTCCCCTTGAAATAAAGTTGACTTTATATTTCTAACAGGCTGGTTAGAGAACAGACTCAGTTGATATAAAGCTTGCCTCACATGCAAGAAGAGAGACCTGAGTTTTGTCCTCGGTGCTGCATAAATTCAGCATGATGGTGCACATCTGTAAGGCTTTGGTGGTAGAGTCAGTAGGATCAGAAGTTCAGTCATTTTCATGTACATAAGCAAGTTCAAGATCAACCTAGGCTGTGTAAGAGACAGTCTCAATACCCCTCCCCCGAAATACACAAACGAAAAAACCCAAACCAAGGGTTTAACAGGCTGATATAGAAAGGCAGTGCAAGACTCTAACCTAAGAACTCAGCCTGGCAATGAGAGAAAGGTATACTGTACTATTTATTTATTTTCTATTGTACCTGTTTGGAGAGACAAATTAATATTAATTGGGTAGAAGGAAAAGACTAAATGTGAGACCATACATTTTGACACCTTCTTGCAAGTGACTCCACTTATTCCAAGTGAAAAGAACAAGTCAAGGGATCAGAAGGAATGAGGCCTGAGTTACAGTTACTAAGAAAACAAGGACAACAAAGCACACACACACGCACAGGCATGAAATCAAGGCATGAAGGACTGTTTATGTTTAGACAATATGGCGCTAACACCAGTTTCCACCAGGACGGTTAATGCTAGACATCCGGAAGGCTATGAGTCAGCACAAAATGGCTGATAACATGTTTGGGGACTCCAAAGATAAACAATGACATCATCTCATACATTACCAGTTTGGGAGAAAAAAAGCCACCTTTCTGTGATATCCTGTAAAAAGTCCCTGAGGCCAAGGGCATAGGCTCTCACCTGGCAAGCAGCCTATGTACTCTCATCGCAAGAAAGTAAAGCACGTCTCATTTGCCAGTGGCTCTATGACTCTTATTTAATCTCCCAGCTCTGCATGCTTGGCCTCTACAATACACACCCTCACACAAATACTGAGCACAATAGTCATGTAACTATAATTTCCTGGATCAAATTGATCTGTGGTCATGTCTGTAAGGAATTGTCTTAATTGATGATTGATGTGAGAGGGCCCAGCCTACTGTGAGTGGCACCATCCTCAGGTAGGTGGTCCTGGGCTGTTATAAGAAAGCTAGTTAAGCATGTGATGGAGCCAATAAGCAGCCTTCACCCACAGTTTCTGTTTTAGTTCCTGCTTGAGTTCCTGCCCTAACTTCCTCAATGATGGACTGAGACCTGAAGTGTAAAATTAAAAGAAAACCCTTTTCCTTCACAAGTTGGTGGTGGTCATGTTCTTTATCACAGCAGCAGAAAAAGTAACTACAGCATGTTTCCTGTGAAACACTAGAGAGTAATTTTTCGTACTCTGTGAGTGATGTGGTCTCTAGTCTCTACCAGAGTACTCAACTCCAGTTTTAGTGGAAAAGTAGTCATAATCTTGTAACAGGATGTGGCTGTTCACAAATAACTTTTCAATTGAGGACAATTTAATTTGAATTTCTTGGGAGTTTTTATATAGCACAAAGCAGCACAAAATACTTCTCTTTAGGTTTTTATTTTTCTCTACTAGATAAAAATGTAAAATCTAGCATCTAAAAAAGTGTAAAACTACTCTTAGTTTATGGAACCATATGAAAACAATCAGCAGGCTAGATGTAGCAGAGGCTGTGGCTTGCTGGCCTTTCCCGGTATGCTCATCCATTCGATAGTGCAACACACTGTCATCTGTAGTATTGCAACCATTATGAGATAATTGCCGAACCTACGGGTGCTGAAGAGATAGCTCAACAGGGAGAGCACTGTCTACTTTTGCAGAGGACCCAGGTCAGGTTTCCAGCACCCACATGGCTGCTAACAACCATCTGTAACTCCAGTTCCAGGGAATCTAATACCTCTTCTGGCCTCAGCAGGCGTTACACACTTGGGTACATTTATGTATACATGGGCAAAATATTCATACACTTAAAAAATAAATTAATTAAAAAAAGATTTTTTAGAATCACCAAAAATAATCTCATAACACTTCAAGTATGTCTATGGTCTTGTGTTGGGCAGCAATCATAACTGTCCTGGAGTGCATGAGGCTTGTGTGAATTGGGTCACATACTCTTAGGAGACAGTTCAAAGCAATCACTCATTCAGACTGTTTTTCACATTGGTATAAAGATTTAATTATAGTTCCTTACAAAATTTCTGGGAAAAGAAAAGTATTTTTCTTTTAAAGAATAATATGTCATCTCTCCAAAATAATTGGCTGCCAACATTTTTTTTTTCTCGTGGCAAGCTGATTTAGCTGGGAAATAAATACCACTACTTTCTATCGTGTTCTTGCCCAGATTCCAGTACTAGACATGGGTTTACTCGGTTTCATTTTAAAATGCTAATACCAGGCCAGCAAGATGGCTTAGTGGGTTAAGGCACTTGCTGTCAAGCCTATGTTCTGAGTTCAATCCCCAAGACCCACATGTTGGAAAGAGAGAACTAACTACTACAAGTTGTCTTCTGATCTCTACACACACCTTGACAAGAGTGTGCACTACCTCCAATAAATAATCTAAAAATTTTTTTTAGTGTATATGTCACCATTTTCAATGTGCTGTCACTAGAGATAAAAGGAATAGATCACATAGCCCAAGTTCTAGAGGGAGACCTTTACACTTCCATCTTTATAAATGGATTTTAAAATCTGATGTTTCATGTTAAAATATTATGTTAATGCTGCTTCTACAACACACTGATGATTTTATGTGTATTGATTTAAATTTTTAAATCATTATTTTTATTTATTTGTACGTGTATGATTCTGCACAGGATGATGTGCACCAAGTGCATACAAAAGCCCTTGGTGTTTAGAAGAACCCCTGGAACTGGATTTCAAGATGGTCATGAGCCACAGTGGGAGCACTCTTAACCACTGGGCAATATCCAGCTCCAAATTAAAATTACTGAACAATTTACCTTTCCTCTCTGATCATATAACCTGAAGATAATCATGCTGAACCTCATGACTGCCATTCCAAGAATACAACTAGAGTACACCTCAGGTTTGGAAACACAGCACTTGGTTTGGAAACACAGCTCAGGGGGTAAAGCACTTGGTATGAAAGCATAAGGACCTGATTTTGGATGCCCAGCACCCATGTAAAAATCCAGGCACCATGGCACATGCCTGTAACCCCAAAGCTGAGGGGAGGAGCCTGGTAGATCCCTAGGGTTCACTGACCAACCAGTTTAGGAAAAATGGTAAGTTCTAGAGTCAATGAGAGATCTTATCTTAAAAAAAAAATGAGGTAGAGGTAGGGAACTGGAGAGATGGCTCAGCAGTTAAGAGCACTAGTGCTCTTGCATAGGACTCAGGTTCAATTCCCAGCACCCACATGGTGACCTACAGCTTCCTGTAACTCCAGTTTTGGGGAATCCAGTGCCCTTGTCTGACCTCTGAGGACCTTGCACAACACAGGCTCACTTACTTACATGAAGGCAGTACATTCATACACAAACAATCAAAAAGTAATAGTAGCTTTTTGAAAAACAAAAAGAGGGAGAGAAGTGATTGAAGAAGATATTCCAAGGTCAACCTCTTACCTCCACATGGGCAGAGGTGTATGGACTTGCACATACAGCTGCACCTACAATACACCCACCCACATACAAACACGCTGAGGCAAACTGGTTACACATCACTAAATGTGTTGATATTGGAGCAGGCTCTAAATAGTGAAGTGAGAAATGGGATGTCGAGAACATCATCTTGAAGAGAGACATGAGTTTTTATTTTTATGTTCCCCGTGATTGTGAGCTAATTGTTCGGGTAAAGTTTCATTTCCGGAAAATGAGGATGCTCTTCTTTGGTTACAAATCAGGTTTAGCTAGCATATCAGAAAGCCATCAGATGGCATTACCAAACAAATCAAATAGGAAAACACCTGGTTGAAGGGAGTCAAAGGAGAGAAATCACAGGAAATTGCCTTTCTAGGGCATTTTATCAAGCAGCTATGAGAGTGTGATTAAGAAGCCACCAGTCAATCTGCCTGGGAGAGTCACGGCTTCTAGTAGTACTGGCTGTGCAAAGCCCTCCTTTGGGGGTAGAGAGAATCCTAATGCATTGCCAACTCTCACCATGAAGTGTCCTCATGCAAGAGAATATGATGCACTCAGAAGGCCACACTGGCCAAACTGTAGAGAATAAGAGACTGCAGAGTGTGTGTCCCTGGATAGGACTCATATTAAACCTCATCCATCCAGGGCCCGGGGATCATTGTGGAAGAGGAAGTGGAAAGAGCCAGTGGTGGTGCATGACCATAAGGAAACAGATTCCTCCAGGTTTCTGGGAACTTGCTCATATGAACTTACAACAATGGTGACAGTGTGCAGATGACCCATGAAAACTCAATCAGAAAAAAATCAGCTGGGAAAATGAGCAGCAGACCTCAACTTTAACTGAGGAACTATTGGTAGCTGGTCACTGCTGGGTGAGGGAGAGTTGATCTTTAAGGGAGTGATGCTAGTGAGGTTGACCATAACTCACGTAAACTCACAAAAAGGGGCATCTGGGTACACAAACTTGACTCAATAGGCCTTAAAATATAAGACAAAATGCATGAAATCCTATGGGTGGGGGCAGATAAGGGAAAGGTTATGATTAAGATACAGGATTAAAATTTTATTGTATAAAATGCACAAAAATTCAATAAAAATTATACATTTAATAAAGCCCCACACTCACTGGCAAAAGTGTTGTGTTTAAAGAATAAATTGTTCACTATCACCTCTGCCTGACACTCTCTTCTTTCCACACTAGCATACGGTTTTGTTCTCTGGGTCCAAAATCATGTCTTATATCCAGTATCAAATCTAGAGTGTTTCAGAAACATCTAGTGTGTTCTGGTTTCAACTGTCCTCTGAGAGTAAAGAAAAAGGTAGAGATCAGCCAGTCAGAAGATGTCGGGCCTCAGGTGCTCCACGTCTGTGAAAGGGACCTGCTGTACTTTGAAATTTGCCAGCTCCTGTTCTCCTTGGTCTCCTGCTCAGCAGAGTTCATCTTCTTTGGTATGATCTCCATGCTGGATTTGGCCTTCTGAATCCTGATTCTCTCTAAAACCCTTTTCAATTCCCTAGTAGCTTAGCTTGGCACACAGAACTCTAGATGATCCAGCTTCTGTGTTCATGTTTCTTGTTTCCTTGTCCTGATACTCAGGTACTTGCAGCAGTTTCTGCAGCACTATGCTCTTGCCCTATTCTGATTGGGCATGGGTTGTTCTTGGCTCCTAGACTGCTTTGTTCTAGTGCTTTGTGCCAGATTTTTCTTTCTACATCAGCACAGGGGTTAGATTCCTGTTAGTCTTTCTTTCTTCACCAGGTCAGTTACTCCTTTGCTCTTGTCCCATAATTCTCCAGGCACACTTCAGTCTTATGATGCCCTCATAAGAAAGTAAGGCATCGACATGAGAAAGGGATGCTATTGCTGGAATAAGAAACATAAATATGTAGACAGTGGTGATGAGGGTTTTTGTAAAGTAATGTACAGAGAGCTATGCAGAAGGTTCTCTGATTTTATATGGAACAAAACCTGTGTGTGAGTGAGTCTTTGTATCCTAGTCACAGGGTCCATTCTGTCATGAAGAAGAAGGATTTTCTGTGGTTTCAGAGGCTCCAGTGAACTCTGTCCTCCATGAACACTTGTCACTTTCTGAGTTCAAATGTAACCACTATGGTCAGCATACCTAGTTTTTCTAGAAATTCTCTTAGCTCAGGTGACTATCTCCAAGAGTATAGAGGTAATGTGCAGAGCAGAATGTAATGATCATGGAGTCATTGTGGGAAGCAGACATCATCCTGGAAGAATTCCTAGATTAAAAATTCTAGTGAATTTCTCAGTTCGTGGACTTGGGAGATGGATAGTAACTTGAAAACATCTTTAAAAATTCTTTAATGGCTTATTTAAATGTGTAGTAGAATCACTATGGGCTTAGTGATCATCCTCTTATGAGAGTTGGCTGAACCAAGTGAATGTTTTCACAGCCTGGTCTCTCCACAGACAGAACATTCATTTTTTGCTTGCCTATATCCTTTATTAGATAATTTCATGCCCATTTGAGGTTTTGTTTTTTAAGACCCTCATCATGGGGTAGCTGCTGAATGAAAATCCCGGTGATCATATGAACACTCTTAAGGTCTTTTTGAAATGCCAAATTGAGTAAAAAATGTTACATGATTTGGTACAGCATTCAGGAAATGAAATCTACAAAAGAAGAGGTCTAAGAGCTTTTCTGTTCTGCCTAGATAGGACCAGAACAGCATGGCTGTTAAAGTTTTAATGTGAAGTGATCCCCATAGGGTCATGTTTGTGAACTCTTGATTCCAAGCTAGTAGTGATATGTTGGGAAGCTGTGGTACCTTTGAGAGGTTAGTACTGTCTAGTGGAAGTCAGTCATAGGATCAGGCCTTGCCATGGCTGTGAACTACAGACAAATATAAATAAATGAAAGCTAAGTTCAAAATTGATTTACTTAGAAATCAACAGGTCCTATCACAGAGGATAGGTAACACTTTTGAAAATTGTTCAACAACAATCTATCATTAGATACATGGTAGGGAGACTGTATGGAGATTATCTACTATCTATCTATCTATCTATCTATCTATCTATCTATCTATCTATCTATGTATCATCATCTATCTATCTATATATTTTCCCTAGTCTTAATTTAAAACCCCATGGAAGTAACACAGAATTCTTATGTACAGAAGATTTGGTGGTGGTTCAGAGGAGGCAAGAGAGCTGTTTTCAAATATTTATTAATAGGTCATGATGTGGAAAGGAGATCAGAATTATTCTGCATGGTTTAGTTAAGAATGCTTATGGAGAAGCTGGAGGAGGGTGCACTTTAACTTAAATTAAGCATGGTCTATGGCTATAAAGTGTTAAAAGATGATTTCTAATAAAAGAAAATTAATGACTCATATAATAAAAGTGAACTTTTGTTAAAATTTTTTTTTTCGTCTTTTTGAGACAGGGTCTCCCTGCAGCCCCAGCTGGCCTAGAACTCGCTATGTAGACCAGACTGACCTCAAACTCACAGAGATCTGCCTGCCTCTAAATCCCAAGTGCTGGGATTAAAGGCATGTGCCACCACACCTGGCCTTGTTAAAATGTTTACTTAATTCATGAATGAGGAAACTAGCCAGTTCCAAGGGAAAAGCAAGGAACAAACACATTCATGTGTGACTGATAACTCCCATGGACTCAGAATCAGGTATCCCAAATTTTCTTTGAATAAAAAAATTCTGAGTCTTTTTGATAAAAAAATAATATCAAAGAGATCTGGAGATGAAGCTAAGTAGCAGTGCACTTGTCTAGAATGAGTTAGGTCCTGGGTTCAAATTCCAGTACTGAAAAACAATATCAAGAAAGATTATTGTTGAGCAGACACACGGGCATGTCTTTATTCTATTTTGCTGATTACCATAAATGATCCTGAAGTCAAATGAATACAAGGAAAACCTCTGCTGTGTGTGTCAGAGGCAACTTGAATTTGAACGTTTTCCTTCCAGAACTGTGAGGCAATCAATATGCTACTTTTAGCCACTCTGTGCATAGTAGTGCATTACAAAACACCAGGGGATGAATACAGACACGTGAATAAACTTCTCTCATGGACTGGCTCTATGCACCCTTAATGCAAAGATCTTCACAGAGTTGATATATATTGCCTGAAAAATAGAAGACGTTTGATAAATATGGCATTCCCTCATTATCATTCATTCATCTCTTTTTTATCTTAGCACGCTTTATTCATGACCAAAATGAGTGCAGCATCTTCTAATGCAGGTAATATAAGAGGTAGTATTTACCTGAATTTAAATTCTAGCTCTACTACTAGCTAGCTATCCCACTCTCAGCTTAGGGAAGTTTTCCTTTCTGGATAAACTGCATTAGTGGTCAGAATAAAGATGACAAACAATGGCTCCAAATCATTTTCCATTCAGTACATGCCTGATAATCAGTAACTATTGGAATTTGCTTCATCTTGTGTGATTATTATCACGATATTAGTGCTTCAAAATTGCATTGCTGCTACAGAGTTTTAAATTGTCATATTTACTTAAACAATTGAATTTGTCATGATTGCATTTATAAAGCAACGTCTGACTGGGTGAAAAATTCTCTTTATGTCTTGGGTATTTTAGGACTTGAAAAATTAGTACTTTTATGTTTATTTTTGAGCTTCTACTAATTTTAGAGGATTATTAATCTCCCCATGTTTATGACTCACCAAATCATCATTAACAAGATGCCTTTTAAAGCAATAATGTGACTCAAGAGAGCTTGAATCAAATGCCTTGAAGCTTGTGAGAGCGGGGAGATGCTGGTGTTAGAGTGGAGGGAGAACACTGGCAGTTATTTTTCCTTTGAAAACCGGGACTTAAGAGTTTTGCTGCAGATAAAGATATTGAGAATGTGTCTGAGTTTAATTCCTTGATGTTCAGTGGATTTTAAAGCCAGTTTTTCCAGCTTGTCTTAATGTTGCTGTTGCTGGATCTGATGACCAATCAGCAAGTGCAAGTGCCTTCATTGACTCTTGTTGTTGCTGCTGCTGTTTTAAGACAAGTCTTGCATATCCCAAGCTGGCCTTGAATTCACTGTGTAGCTTCAGATGATCTTGAACTCTTGATCCTGGAGTCTGTACCTTCCAATCCCTCAACCTCTGGGCTTACCTTTCCCAGTATATGCATACTAGGGGTTAGACAAAGGCATTGTGCATGCTAGGCAAGGATTTTAGCTACTGAGCTACATCTTCAGGTCACCTTAATTGCATTTGATTTACCTTTTTTTCCTCTAACCTTGGACATTTCATAATAGTTAATTGTATATATGAATCAGTAAGAGACATTGGAAATAGTAACTGTAAATTCACTTTAACTACCACAGTTGTACATGCAAATCTAAGACAAAAAGTTCTTTGAGCAGTAACAGGTACTAGAAAAGGATAAAGAAGCCCAAAGATGTGAATAAAAAATGGTATGATATATGCTTTATATAAAAAGGAACTAAATTGTATAATGCATTCAGAAAGTACTTTAATAATATGTGTTTTTTTCCTTTTAAAACATGAGTGCCTGAGACAGTTGAATTTATCAGAAATATTTATTCACAGGAAATATAGAATCTCTATGTCCACTCTTGTACACATAATTTCCCTAGGGAATAAGAAGACACACCCCCGCCACCCCCCATAGCAGAGTCAATCCTACTTCCTATCCAATACCTTCCATTACTATCCAGTCACTTAGTGTATTTTAATTTTCTTTCTTTTCTTTTTTCTTCTTTTCCTTTTCTCTCCTTTTCTCCTTCATTCTTTCCTTTTGTGTCTGTAGTGCCATGGATCAAACCAAAGGCCTTGCACATGCTAAATAAGAACTAGACACTGAGCTACATTTCCAACCCCATGGTCTGATCCTCCCTTCCTCCCTCCCTCCCTGCCTTTCTTCTTTCCTTCTACAGTTGCCATATAACCCAGGCTCACTTTGAACTCACTATATAGTTACAGATGAGCTTGAACTGATCCTGCCTCCTTCTTACAAATGCTAGCATTACAAGTGTGCCCTACCTCATCCACATCCTTGGTCTGATTCTTGATCTGCAACCTTAAGTAGCATCTTCTAGAGTTGAGCCGGACTCAGGAGTGTAGGCAGTGTATTAAATGTTAGGAGCAGATTGTCTCTTAGAGACTTAGATGGAAGAAGGCTACAAAGAATGATTCACCTCTAAACAACTAAACTGTGTATCATAAATGGTACTGCAAAGAACATCCTGAGAGTGTTATCACATTTCTGAGTGAATGCTGCAAGAAAGAGATAGCCTCTTGTGAAAAGACTTAAAAGATAAGAAACTCTTTCCTTCCTAGTTCTAGAATTCTCAGAGACCCTTGTCTATGGTCAAACAGCCTTCGAGTAGCCTCTGTTCTTCCTTTGTTGGGCCCTGCATATAAGTCTGCCTGAGCATATAGGAGCAAATCATATAGAATCTCCCGTGGTGGGAATGAGTACCCCTTTGTTCATTCAGAAGGCCTGAAACTGTTCTTGGGCAGAAGATTCTGGGCTGTATTGTACAAACCTTGTAAAAAGCCTCCCCAGCAAGTGTAAGAACTACTAAATATGATAGATTTCTCACTCCCTTGATAATCCTTCATTATCATAAACCCCATCCTCATCCATATCTATTAGAAATTTTAATAACATGAAAAACTGTCCTGTGTGGAAGGCATCAGAAGGAGGCTCCTAAATGCTGAGAATCCCTCCAAATGAGCCAGCAATGCAATGCAACTCTTGGTTCTATAACTGTAAGGAACTGAATTTTGTCAGGCATAGGTGGTCTTGGGAGATGAGATGAGATCAGACTACTTCAGCCTAGTAAATACCTGAGCACAGATTCTCTCAACTCAATGCTGACCATGCCCGCAATCCCAGAGAACTGTGACATAATAGATAAATGAGGTGTGTGTGTGTGTGTGTGTGTGTGTGTGTGTGCAAACACATATGTTATAAGTCAAATTTACTGCTGGTAGACGAGTGTGCTCTTGGCTCCCTGGCCTGCTATGCTTATGACCCAATGACACAGTGTTTCTCCAAGCTACAGTTTAGGGAATAAAGATATTTATTTGGGCTTGCCGACAGAGCTTATGATGATGAGGAAGGGTACTTGTGTAAGAGTGAAACCACAGAGGACAAGCCAGCCTTCGGGTTGCAACAGCAAGAGGTTTATTTAGTACACAGGTACCTGTGGGCACAAAGTCTCCTCGGGGGACTTGCGCGCCTCAGGTCGGGTTTGTGGAACTTTTATAGAGCGCCAGATGTCTCAGCCATAAAACTTACTTATCAGTGAGCCAGATGTCTCAGCCATAAAACTTGCTTATCAGTGAGTTGGAATTCCTGACCGGTACGCGACCTGCCTGAGAGACTTCATGGCTCCTGACTTTTATAATTTTTAATTTTTTTTTTTTCATTCCTCCCTTTTTCTTTGTAACTATGGAGGGGCATCTTTCCCTCCTTTATAGATTATCAGGGTCACTTGTTTCTAGGGCTTGGTATTGGCTAGTCAGCACTAAGGTTTGGACAGCTGACAGCCTTTCTCGCATGAATTGAGTCAACCGGTTGAAAATGCAGGGGCCTATTGTTAGGATTAAGAGTAGGGACACCAGGGGCCCAACAAGGGGTAGAAGGTAAGGCAGAATTCCGTTCCACATGCCCCACATGGGGTTAGCAAAAAGCTCCTGTCGCCTTTTTTCTAGTTCCTCTTGGTGTTTTTTAATCCGATCTCTGACGATCCCGGACTTGTTGGTATAAAAACAGCATTTTTCCTGTAATGCTAAACAGATACCTCCCTTGTCTGCTGTTAGTAGATCAAGTCCCCGTCTATTCTGTAAGACAACCTCGGCTAGTGAGTCTACCTGGTCCTGAAGATCTTGTACAGACCGATAGACCATATTTACATCATTAATTAACTGTTGAGATAATTTGTTGTAAGTGTCTATTGCCACTCCTACACCAGCTGAGCCCGTAGCGAGGGCTCCTGAGATACCCAGTCCAATAAGCAATGGAATAAACTGGACCGCTCGTTTGTGCCTAGGAACGAATGTGTCAAAGCTAGGCAAAGGCACAGGCTCATCTCCTGGAATTATGTCTATGTCTGGCAAGAGCAATGCAGGGGCACATGAACCAGTCCAGTTAGTGGGTAAATAAGGATAGGCCATGTTATTTCCACATACATAAATTTTCCCCCCCCTAAACAGCCTGTCTGAGAGGTGTTTATAAACCTAGAGCAGGTAGTAAACATAGCTAATCCGAGGTCTACATCAAAGGAATTATTTTGAAAGGGACTAAAAAGGCAAATAGATGTGTTGAAGTAGCGAGGCTGGACCTTAAAAGGCGTGGTATAGCTACAAATATCCGGAGAGGGGAGTATATTAGACTCGTTACTTAAAGGTAAAACTAGAGGCCATGAAATTCCTAATGCGAGACACAGCCAACAATCCTCTGCCAGGGAAGGGTTGGAACGGTTTAGGACATCATGGGTGGCAGTAAGGATCTCCATGGTCTGAGGGTCTAAATTAAGGCCTCTAGGTTTGGGTAGCAATAGTGGATGGTAATGAAGGCGGGGCAAGAGAGACTCCCTTTGTTTTTGCAACACAGTTTGGACATAATTTTCTTTAACCTGGTCTGTAGGGCCCCCTCCATCTGATATGTGAATCGGAGCTTGTTGAGGCCAGCATGCCTTTTGTCCAGGTTCTACATAGCAGCCTGCACTAAGGGTTTTTGAATTATAACTTTCTGGTCCTATTACCTGAGTGTTAAGACTCCAATCTGAGCCCCCAGAGGCCTTTTTATAAGAAATGGCCGTAGAATAAAAATACAGGATGTTATTGAACCGACATTCAGTAAAAGAAGCATAACAGGACGAGTGCATAGCTTCGATGAAATTACAATCAGAGGGGCACTCACCATTAGCTGGTGGTAAGATAGGTTTAGGCTTAGACACACATTTCCAGCTCTGTTGGTGCTGCTGAGTAGGTGTACCATGAATACCAAGATATGCAGTCCTGTCTCCACAATCTACAGACAGGAAATATGTACCGGGTGGGGCTTCCCAATGGCCACTTCTACATTCACAAGGGGGACCATACTGGGTTAGCATAAACCTAGTAGCATTAAATGGTTGAAGGCCACCTCTTATGTTTTTGACTAAAAGTATAAGGGTCAGAACTCTGGTTATTAATTTTTGACCAGTCTTATCTTTAAAGGGTTTGATGTTCGTGTCAGTCGCCATCTCTCTTGCGGCTCTCCTGTTTGGGACTCCTCCTGGTGCGCAGGTTCTGCCGCTTTGACGTGTGAGGCGTGGATCCAGGCTGCGATCCCGTCCACTTTAAGGGCTGTAGGGGTGGTGAGGAGGACTGTGCACGGTCCTTTCCAGCGAGGCTCTAAGCTTCGAGCCTGATGTCTCCGGACCCAGACGGTGTCACCTGGTTGGAAGGGATGGGGGGCAATAGGGGTGTTAACAGCATCTTGGTAGGCTGCTGCCAGGGGCTTCCAGATTTCTTCGTGTGCCAGCTGCAACGCTCGCAGGTGCGTCTGCAGGGAAGGGGTGCTAACAAAGTTAGAGATGTCTGGATCAAGAAAAGAGACAGCCGGGGGAGGGGTCCCGTACAGAATTTCAAAGGGGGTTAATCCACTGGGCCCAGGAGTATTCCTGGCCCGATATAGGGCTAGGGGGAGGAGGGTCACCCAGTCCTTAGTGCCAGTTGCCAACGAAAATTTAGTTAAAGCCTCCTTAATAGTTCTATTCATTCGTTCTACCTGGCCTGAGCTCTGGGGTCTGTAAGCACAATGTAATTTCCATTCGATCCCCAGTAACCTGGCCACTGTCTGACTTACCTGGGAGATGAAGGCCGGCCCGTTATCTGACCCTATTACCTGAGGCATCCCGAATCGAGGAAAAATGTCTTCCAATAGCTTCTTAGACACCATCTTAGCAGTTTCTGTCTTCGTCGGGTATGCCTCTGGCCATCCAGAGAAGGTGTCAATGAAAACTAGCAGATACTTGTATCCATATATTCCTGGCTTAACTTCAGTAAAATCGACTTCCCAATGGACCCCAGGCCTGTGACCTCTTTGCCTCACTCCTCCCTGGGCTTTATTTTTGCCCCAGTTCACCTGGGCACAGGCTTTACAGTTCTTAACAACATTTTGCAGGATGGCGTCTTTGTTTGGGAGATAATGAATAGCTTCTTCTCGCTCGATTAGTTTTTTCATTTTGGTTACTCCCAAGTGGGTCCACCTATGAAGTTCATCTAGGAGTCCCTCCACCGATCGCTGAGGCAGGACGGTTTTCCCTTGGTACTCCCAGTATCCTGTTTCTGGGTTGTTGAAAGCTCCAATTTTCTCAAGTAATTTTCTGTCCTCTGGAGTGTAGTCTCTGGTGGCCTCCTGCCTTTTGCGTTCAGTGTCAATTTGCGCGGTTAGTATTTGGCTCTTGGAGGCAATGTCCCTGGCCGTCTGGTCAGCTAGGCGATTTCCTCTTGCCTCGGGGTGGTTTCCTTTCTGGTGGCCTGGGCAATGCATAATGCTGAGTTCTTTTGGTAAGAACAAAGCCTCTAGTAGTGCTATGATCTCAGCTTTGTTTTTTATTTCTTTTCCCTCTGAAGTAAGAAGTCCTCTTCTTTTGTAAATCTCTCCATGGATATGCACAGTGGCGAAGGCGTATCGGCTGTCCGTATACACGTTTAGCTTTTTGCCTTCCGCCAATCGCAGGGCCTGTGTCAGGGCCACCAGCTCAGCTTTTTGTGCAGATGTCCCTTCTGGTAAGGGCTCTGCCCATATTACTTTGTTGTCCGAGGTGACTGCTGCCCCCGCCCGGCGTTTACCTTCTGCAAGGAAACTGCTCCCATCCGTGTACCA
>NW_008355253.1:2157627-2190472 GCF_000622305.1 Nannospalax galili | reverse complement strand
GGGATACAGAAGCAGAAACGCGGTTATTGGTTAGTTTAAACTATTACAAAATGCTACAGGGAGAGCGGGGAGCTTACTTATCACTAAGCCAGATGTCTCAACCATAAAACTTATTTATCAGTGAGTTGGAGATGTCTCGGCCATGAAACTTACTTATCAGTAAGCCAGATGTCCTGGCCATAAAACTTACTTATCGGCAAGCCAGATGTCTCGGCCATGAAACTTACTTATCAGTAAGTTGGAGTTCTTGACCGGTACGCGACCTGCCTGAGAGACTTCATGGCTCCTGACTTTTATTTTTTTCACTTGCAAAGGTATAGACACCCTTGGACTTTGTCCTCTACATGTTGGCTGAGTCTTTCAGATCTGCAGCTGCCAGTCTGTCTGCCCAAGGTGATAAAGCTCCTCTTCCTCTTCCACTTTCCAAGTCTCTCCTCTTAGTTCCTCTACCTCATGCAGTTAAGGCTGATTGATTGGGTGGGAGGGGTGACTGTCTCCCTGTCTTCTTATACAGAGTCTTAGGGTTCAAGCAGTTTGAAGCAAACAATAGAACATCTATACATTTGTTTGCCATTCAGAGGACACGCCTATCCAACATTCTATCCCTTCCTCTGGATCTTACAATCTATCTGCCAGCCTCTTCTGCAAAACATCCCTTAGCCTTGGAGCAGGGTGACAGATGCAGCATGAGCTTTCTTCTACTGTGGCAAGATATTGAACTCGTGGGCCTTTTCATCATTTGTTCCCAAGACGTGGCTGTTGATCCCTCTCAGTGGTATCTCTTCTACTATAAAGACAAATGAAAAGAAGCAGGAACATCTAAAAGAACATTGATGGTCATAATAATCTAGCCTATTGGTGTAAATACAAATGCTTAAATGATGCCTTAACAGCTGTACCACATTTATCTAACAAAACACTTGCAGCAGCTTTCCTACTGGAGCCTATAGCCTCCCATGCCGCAGGGGGCTGGCCTGGTCTACAACACCAGATGTGTGTTCCACTCCTAGGAGCCGGCCTTATCCAATTAGAAATTTGTTAGTTGCACATGTGAGTTGAGCCATTATTGCACCAGCAGGCATTGCTTGGCATGTCAGTAGCATGCAGCATGCAGGGCCCATTGTTGAGCAGAATTACAGGGGACAGTTCTCCCCACCCTCTGCATATTGCCTTCTGGCACTCTGAAAGCCATCCATCCAGTGGCAGGGAGTTTCCAGCTCAGTCTCGACTTTGTTTCTCCTTCTCTTGTGCTCACATCATACAGTGTCTTCAGCAACATGGCCTTACTGACTTTTCCTAGTGTACAACCAACATTAGTGGCAATAGCTTTTGTTGTTTTGAGGACCTCCAGAATTTCTCTGGCCAACAGCTCATGGGGTGTGTGTGGCAGGGGGCAACCCAATCCTGGTACTGGAATTGTTACTTGACAATTGCACAGTTTTGGGGAGACTTTATTTTTATTTTCTTACAGGATTAGGATGTTGTGCACATTTCCCATCTATTATGATGGGTATCACCTGTGCCTTACCTGACCATAAAGCTCCCAAGAATTTTACAGCTGTAGCTGGCCTTTTTTTCTCTTCAGATGTACTTGATATCTCTCAAATGGGTTTCACATCTGTAAAACACTCAAAGGTTAGCATCTTGTACTAAATTAAACATAGACAAGGTCTAACATAGTATGGAAAGATTTTATCTATTTGTATTAACTGTTTTCTCAACAGATCTCTGTTGGGTACCATAGCATGGCTAAGAGACATTAACTTGGTTAGTTCTTTATTATCTTTAGTTATCATTTTGGAGTCATTCCACATCCTGGGAATTTTACATAGAGCATCTCTGCATTTAAAAAAAAAATCTTTGATAAACTCATGGGTGCTGGCTCAAGTGGCCTTACCCTGCAAAGGGCTAAGGAGGAAGAGGGCCCCTCTTGTCCTTCTGCATCTGTTGGTTCCCTGAGTCAGGTAGGCCCTGGGTCTGCTTCCTGGCTGTACTCCATTGACCATACCTGGCTGCTGGGGAAGGCCCCTAGTGGGGTAAACAGCCTCTACCCCTAGTATAATCTTTCTCAGGAGAGAAATGTACCTTGTTTAATCTTTGGGGGTCCTTAACCACTCCGGGAGAGTTTTTATCCTTTGTATGCATTTTGTGAACTGTTCTTCAGGTTTTAAAGCCTTCCAGAAACTACTTAGTACTGAATTTGGTATCCATATTTTTCTTTAGGAACTTGGGCTAGACATAAATCTTGCCACATTTTCTTCAAGTAACCAAAACAGACCTCTTTTTCTGGTTTGTCTTTTTTATATCTCTTGTAGATTGTTCTGTTTTACAGACACATTTTACATGCTGGTTTGAGTCACTTAGATCTGCCAAAGCCTCCCTTACTTTATAATGATCCTGTCTTATTAAGGGACTTAGCAAAACCATTGAAGCTCCATACCATTCTGAAGGTCCCTGTTGACTCAAACTTTTCTTTATATCTCTGGTGAACACAGTCCTATCTGGCCCAGTGAACTGGGCATCATATGTTTCTTTCCTTATACCTAGTCTCTCACTAACGTCTGTCCCTCTCCTATGGTCCTCCAGACCCTGCTATCCATAGGAGCCTCCATTGGTGATGGCCAAGTACTTTTAATGCCTCACACAAGCCATTCTATTAGGGACTGCTTCCCTCTGTACTGCCTCAGGTTATACAGCCTATGTCTCAAGGAAGGATGTGTGGTTATATAGCTCAGCTTTAATACTTCCGAAGCACTTAAACTAGTATCATTTGCTCCCATGTCCCATATCCTCATGAGCCACGTGGTGAGGGGTTCCTTCATTGCTTCTTTGAAAGTCTTCCCTAGTTCCAGCAGCTCCAGTGTATTTTCTGCTGGCTATAGTTCCTTGTATTAGATCATTGTTAAGGCCCTCCATCAGCATGTTGAAACATGATTTTTTTTCTCTTTCTTTGTATTAAAGTTTGTATCTGAGGGGCATCTTTCAGTATTTTTAGGTTGTTCCCTTCCTCATTGCTATCTGCCTTCTCTCATGGGTCCCATGTCTCAGGGTACCAGGATGAGCCTTGTATTACAGATCTGATCTGGTCTCTCTTTCCTCTTCAGTGCACCAGCCTTAAGGGAATGGCAAGTTAAAATCTAGTTCTTTTTCTCTCTTAAGCAGTTTACTTGCCAGTTTTGAGGCCAAAACTGACTATGCCAGTAATTCCTGCATTATCTTTTCGATCTCCCCCCTGGGCTATTGTCTCTTCCTCAAGTCTTTTATTATGCAAAGCAGCAGCCAGGCAATTCAGGGGTTACTTTTTTGAATCTTTGTCCCAGCTCTGCTTCTGTGGCTTGTAAAATTTCTTCTAGACCTTCCACAGTTCTTAAAGAATTTCCATACAATCAGGCGGCAGCCCCCATCACTTAAGCAGGTGTGCTATTTTATACCACTTAGAAGATGGCTGCCACCCAAGGATTTCCCCTATTGAACTCATCCACTTAGGCAGCCTCATTTTGGTTATATATCTCACTATCCATTGCATAATCCATGCCACTGTTGGTACCCCGTAGTAAGCTTATGGAGATAGCCCACCACGTCAATATTTCCTCTGCCCATACTTCACCCTACTTGTTTCAGTCTTTTTCATATCAGAGACATCATCATTGCTCTTGACAAACCCCTCCAGTTTGTTGCCTCCCACATATCCAGCCATCCTATGTCACTTGTAAGTCAAATTTACTGCCAGGAGATGCATGCACTCTCATCTCCCTGGCCCGCTGTCTTTACGACCCATTGACACAATGTTTCTCCAAACTACAGTTTAGGGAATAAAGATATTTATTTGGGCTTGCCAACAGAGGTTATGATGACAAGGAGGGGTACTTACAAAGGTATAGACACCCTTGGGCTTTTACCCTCTACATGTCGGCTGAGCCTTTCAGATCTTCAGCCACTGATCTGCCTGCCCAAGGTAGCAAAGTGCCTCTTCCTCTTTCACTTTCCAAGTGTCTCTCCTTAGTTCCTCCCCCTCATACAGTTAAGGCGGATTGATTGGGTGAGAGGGGTGACTGTCTCCCTGTTTTTTTTTTTTTTTTTTTTTTTTTTGGGGGGTGTTAGGGTTCAAATTTTTTGTACAAAAAAGGAGAGAATCTCTTTCTTTTTTTTTTTTTTTTTTTTTTTTTATGGAGAGTCTTAGGGTTCAAATAGTTTGAAGCAAACAGGAGAGCATCTCTTCACTTGTTTGCTATTTGGAGGGCACACCCATACAATGTGTGCACATAAGTGTGTGTGCATTTGTATACACATGCGTGTGGAGGTCAAGGGTTGATGTTGGTATCTTCCTTGATCATTCTCTACCTTATGCATTCAGGTAGGGTCTCTCACTTGAAACTATAGTTTGCCCATCCCATCTCTGCTTCCCAATGCTGTGATTATAGGCAGGCCACTACATCCACTTGGCATGTGTGCAGGTACTCAGGTATTCATGTGTACTGCTAATCCATCTCCCAGTTGAGTGTTGTTCGAAATCATAATATCTATATTTGTTATAGAGCAACAGGGTATCAAATCTCTCAGTACACTGATAAGGGAGGAAACATACCCAAACTTGACAAGTGACACATGGAATATTTTTCCATTTCTCCTCAGCATAGATGGCCCCAGAGCAATAGAACTCTCTTAATATTGTGCACATCACTGTAATACACAACATGAGCCTAGCTAGTTTCTGCTGACTTAGCAGAGCAATTATTTCATGTAATAGCTTGTGTCTGACAGAATGCCCACTGTTCCTCAGCTCACGTGTTATGTTAGCAAGATAAATGGCAACCCCATCTTTATTCCTTGCCAAGGAATATCTTATCTTGAATCTTCTTTTTTAACCACAATTTCCCATGTATATTCCAAGAAGTCCTTTTAGCATATCACCTTTTGAAATGAATATATGAAGATATCTTTTTATAGGCTTAGAGGGAAAAGGGAAGACCATCCCATAAAAATTTTATATTGATTTTTCCATCCAAGTGGATAAATGAGCACTGCTGAGGGCACTCCGGTATCCCAGCCAACATTTCAATATTCCACACCTCATTTCTCTCTTAAATGGGAAAATGTTTGCACTGAATTCTTGATATGTTTCAATTCCTGTTTTCTACATCCTTCCTGATCTGTCCAGATGTGTTTGAGGTGCTGGATGGATTTGACCATGTAACACTTTTCTTGTTAAATATCAGGCTTTTGTGAATTGGCTGACTCATACCCTATTTTGGCAGCTCTGTGAGGTGAATAAATTCACAACTTAAAATAACACCTTGTCAATCTTTTGCGCTGGTCAGTTTGCATTCACACATAAGCCAAATGTGTTTAGAATAAAGGTGTCCATCACACAATCAGTAATGTGATTTCTCAATTGCCCTTTTTGTAGACTGAGACAGGTCTATATGGGGCAATGTTTTAAAGAGTTCTAGGATATTTTCTGTCTCCTTTCTATGACCAGTATCCTATATTTATATAATGAGTCCTCTGGCCCCTATAAAATAAGAAATGAGATTTGGAAATGTGTAGCCTGTAGTTTCACAAACTCTGCACCAAGTCACCATGATTTTTATTTTGAGTGCTCAGTGTTCTCCCACTATTCCGAGTCAGTGATGCCCCCTGCCCTTGCTATGGAGTACTGGGTCTCTGTTACAATGGATTTAGTAGACATATACTCAGAGTTTTACATTTTCCCTCATCTTTTCAAGTACTTTTAGTACATTGCTCAACCTAAAAGTAAGAGTGTGATTTGGCTCCGTGATATCAGTCTTCTTGTTTACGCAGGAATGAGTTTAACTGTTCCAATCTCGAAAGCACATTTAATCAGAGAGAATATAGGGATACAAAAGAAAAATATCTGAGAATGGCTACCACAAAATGGCACAAAAAAAGAGTTTGCTTTTGTCATCTTTTTGCCTCACTCTTCTGCTACTTATTTAATTCCGCACTGTCACATTCCACTATCTGTTTATTCATTTATCCACTGACCTCCCACGCAATTCTAGCTTTCCATTCACTTACCCTTCCCTCCATTTATTCACCCATTCACATCCCACCTGCCCAGTGACTCATTCATCTATCCACTCATCCATACATTCACCAGTCTTAAAAACACCTATTAAGTGCCTCTCATTCTGTCATTTGCTAAGCATTAATGGATGATCCAATACTCAACATTTTTTTAAAATATGAGTCCTCAATGGTAAAGAGAAAAATGGAATTTAGACTGGAAGAAGTAAGTATGTATGAATACATTCAATCTTTTGCAAAGGGCTTTTGTAATTCATTCCATCCCTATTCCCTTCTCATTCCCATTACCCTTTCCCTTACAGAGTGTGGGAGGGATCCTTGGAATCACTGTTGTGCATGTCTGCAGAAGGTGCAGCTTCATGTTACACAATGTAGCAGCACTATCAAATTCAGGAAAATTCTTTATGATATAAATTTTTGTTTCATTTATCTTCATAAACTGTTTTCCAGCAAAGCTTAAACTTTATTATCTCTGTTGGAGAAGGTTCTTTTTTAAACAAAGCTGAGTGGCTTGTTAGTTATCTGCTTACTTATTTACAGGTAAGAGGCATGAATGCAGTCATATTCACTGATACCCTCTAAGGCAAATTCACATGTAACAAATCTCTTAAACCAGACAGAGATTCTTGTTAAATATCTCATCCATCTGTCTCAGTTTAGTGTTTGACTTAATGGAAAACAGAATGGGTACAGATACTGCAATTTCTGCTTTATTTGAAATAATGCCGATACTAAGATCAATTACATCTTGATTACTATGTCCCTGATACACTTGCTTGCTGAGGCCTGTATCAGTCTTATTATTTGAAGTAATCAGCATGCTTTCACCATCTTGGAAAGAGAACAACTTGGTTCTGCACAATCAAAAATATGTCATTGCAACTCTTCCCTTCGGAAAGACAGAACCACATTTTTTGACAGACAAGTGAAATGAGAAGGCCTGGTTAACCAATTCCCTGGGTGTTTGCTGTAGAGTTCAGTGTGACACATTGAAACACATGGTCACGGAGCTGCTTCAGTCCTTGCCCACTTCAGGAACGTGAACAACATGAACCACAATTGTTAGATCTCTGAAGACTCAACGGAAGAGAAATTCATTAAGTAAAGCAAAGAAGGGGAGAGATGGCGGTGTCATCCTCTGAAATGCTCCTATTAAAGTACCTGTTTACCAGCAGATCTGAGTCAAGGCTGCCTTCAGAGTTCTGGAGTAAAAGTGTCACTAGCACATTCTTAGAGGCCTGCAGGTCCCGAGCATGAGGCAAGTGGAAGGTGAAAATGCCAAGCATCAAAGTAGGCCACAGGAACTTAGACAAGGTACCTTTGTGCCCACTATACTCAAATGCTGAACTCCAGGCTAGAATCCCTGAGAAATTTTCTTCTTTGTGTGTGTGTGTGTGTGTGTGTGTGTGTGTGTGTGTGTGTGTGTGTGTGTATGTATGTATGTATAAAAATTCCCCACATTTGCCATAACTCTTTTCTGAATCTTTTCAAAAGAATTACAGAAAACATACTGCTAGAGTCATAGAGACTTGTTTGCTATTTATGAGCAAATAGAAATACCTGGCCCAAAGTCAAAAGCACTTCCTTAGAAAGCCAGGCTTTCCAATATGCACTGCTCCTCTCCCACATCTGTGCCCTGAAAAGTTAAATGTTTGTAACTTCTCTACCATATGTCATTGGCCCATTAATTTTTGACTTCCTTTCTCCAGAATATTTTAATTTTCAAACCAACTTCTCATTGCCAAATGATGGAATGTTATCAAACCTCAAGAAGCTTCTGGTAACAGAAATGGTGATACAGCTCTTTATTGCTGCTAAGCCATTCATTTTTACAGAGGCGTCTCTGCAGATTGCTTGCCTACTCCACCTGCTTCTTTCCATAGGCCCTTGGAAGAAGACTCTGCAAAGAAGTCTAACTCAAAAACAAATAAAAAGATGACACCACCTGGACTTGGGAGATGGTTCATTGGACAAAGTACTTGCTGTGCAGGCATAAGGACTTGAATTCGGATCCACAGAACCCACATGAAAGCTGCGTGTGGTAGTGCATGCATCTGCAGTCCCAAGGGAGGTATAGACAAGAGAATTCTAGAAATCTCATGGGCCAGCTAGTCTGGCATATGCAGCGGAGAACAGCAAGAGAAATATTGTCTCATACAAGGTGGAAAGGGAAGACTGACATCTGAGGTCATCCTCTGAAATGAACAGGAGGAGAGAAGAAAGAGAGAGAGACAGAGACAGAGACAGAGAGAGACAGAGAGAGACAGAGACAGAGACAGAGAGACAGAGACAGAGAACAAAGACAATGCTATCTTTCTTTTCTTTTTCCTGAATCACAATTTTTATACTACTCCTTCAAAAGCTAGTTTTGGGGTTTCTAGTGTACTGCCCAGGGTATTTGCAGGTTGTGATCAATAGGCTCTGCCAGCTACCTGGCCACTGGGGTCAGGAAACAGATTGCCCTGTGTACCTCCTTGTTCCAGTCTTCCCTGCATGCTCTGATAGTGCTAGAGGGAAAGCAAGTGGCCCTGTTAGGCACTCAGACTAGGCACTCAGCACCCAGATGGAAGGACTTGGCATGACTTGCTGCACTGAATGAACGATCAGGGACTAAATAGAAGATTAAGTCTAAGTCCTGATCCAAAGTCACCTTAAGTTTCCCAATGACATAAAGCTTGAGTTGGGACCTGAAGACAAGTAAGATGTGGACTGTCATAGAGTTAGGAGAATGAGTATATAAAGTCCCCAGCAGAGGATTTGGTCTCATTCAAGGACTGAATAATAGCGCTTTTTAAAATCTTGTCACATGAAAGTTGGGAGGGAAATTACTAGGGACTAGAAAAGGGACCAGTAAGATGGGGAGTGGAGGTGTTAGAGGTGGAGGTGAGTGTGAGTAATATAGGGATGGATAAGAGCAAACGCCCTTATGTACATTTATGAAAATGGCATAATGAAATTTCACTATTTTGTAGAATTACCAAGCATGTAATTAATATTTTTAGCATGCCAGTGGTCTCTAATGTGTGTGTGCTACTGTTGACAAGGCATGAATGAAGACAAAACATAGCTTTTTTCTTCTAAACTGAAAGCATATACCATTCCTACATTGAGTCAAAGGCTGTGGGCTAACCTGGGAAGAGAGCGAAAGGAAATAGCAGTGGCGGTGACGCATGAAGTCACTTATGTTCTTGTATATACTTAAAATCTGGAGGAAGAGAATTCAGGTAATTCTTAAAGTCCAGTAAGGCTTCTGGCCTAGACAGTACTGTCCACTTGACATAGTCCAGTATCATCTGCAAAAAAGAGTCTAAAGTGAATAATTATCTTGGTCATGTTTGTCTGTGAACATGTCTGTGAGGGGAGAAATTGTCTTGATGGTCTTAAATTGATATAAGTGGGCCCAGCCCAAGGTTTGCTGCACCATTTCATGGGCAGGTGATCCTGGGCTATATGCAAAGGCATTAGTCTGTGAGCAAGCCATTAAGCAATACTCCTCCATGATTTCTTCTGTACTTCTTTGATTATGAGTGAAACAAACAACATGTGGGTTCCTGCCATACTTTCTTAGCTATGAGTAAATTTTCTGGTAAGATGCAATATTGCATAGAATAGCCAGCAGTCCTGTCTTCAAGTGCTGCCTTGAGCTCCTGCCTTGCCTTGCCTCAGTGATGTAATGTGATCTAGAAGAGTAAAGCAAAAAAACCCTTTCCTCCCCAATGCTTCTGGTCAGAGTGTTTTATCACAGAAACAGAAAGAAAACAAGAACATCCCCTGTACATTTTCAATTTTTGTATAACATGTAACTGCAACATTCCAGACACTTGTTAGCTTACTTCCTTCCCCTCAAACATACCTAGATATAAGAACTTCCAGGTCCTTTCTTTCTGTAGTTTTTCTTGCTAGTAAACGTGGTTTAAAAGTTGACTTTAAGTGCTGTGCCTTTTTGAGATCGCTAAAGCTGTTTGAACCAGTTATGAAGAATTTACAAAACAGCCTCAAGGGATATATGGGGGATTTTCAGGCAATTTATAGCTCTGTTTCATTATGACTACATGTCAGGGATTCCAAAAAGAAGCTACAACAGCAACAGCCTGTGCTTTATTATTAGTGTACACCTGAAAAAACTTTGGGAACAAAGAGCCCTTAAAAGACTTTCAGTGGAATTTTAAAGGGGCAGGGCATGTATGAGCCAATTGTTAAGGAAAGCTTAGTGTAGAAGCCTCAGTGGTCCTACTAGGCTTTGTGACCACTTGGATGGACCACGGAGGCAGATAGTTATTATTAGTATGAACTGGTACTTAGAGGATTTCCAGCAGACTTTTGGGAGGAGGCCACACTTGGGCTGAATTCTTAAAGGATGAAAAAGAAGCCAAATAAACTGAAAATGCTCCTGATGAAATTTATTCCAGACAGCAAATCCAAAGGCCAAAAAAAAAATAAAAAATAGTGTTCCTAGCCATTTTAAAAAGTTCAGGATTTCTAGAAGCTGAGCTGTGAGGAAATGAAAATGGGTGTGTGGGGGGGGGGTGAAGCCAAAGGAGGATAAAGGCCTACTTATCTCCTGAGAGGTTTGGGGGTGAGCAAAAGATACCACACATTTGGTGTGGGCAGTGGTGAGCCACTGAAGGACTTAGTGAAGACGGTGTTAGAGGTGGTGAATATACTTGGCCTTCAAAGCTGTGTAGAGGAAAGGGTTTAAAAGCCCTGACTAGAAGCAAGAAGATGATGAGAAGGTTGCTAGAATAACTGAAGCAAGAAATGAGGAAATTCTGAACAGACCTCATGTGGGAAGCATGGATGGGAGTGGGAGCACAGCTTCTGTATGTGTTTCTCTTTCACAGAAAGGAGTACAATTTGCCAGCCTTAAAAATAGAGGCAACATCTGTATCATGCCCCATCTCCACAAGGCTCAGGGACCTCCACAGAAGAGGGTGGTGAAAAGATTCTAAGAGCCAGAGGTTGGGAAGGCCGGAGCAACACAGTGTCTTCTGGAGACGACAGGACCACTGCACTTGTAAACTCACAAGCTATGGTTGCCTGCACAAGACCTGCACATAATGAAGCCAGTTAAACTCCAGCACGGAGTAGGGAGGGATGCATGAGCCCCACCCCACCCCTAACTGAGGACTTACCAAAAGTTTATAACATCTGGGGATGGAAGAGTCTGTTTTCTTTAAGGACTGGTAGGTTGAGTATACGCCACTGCATGGTCCCATACCCACTGGAATCAGTGGGCTCTAAAATGAAAAGAAAACATGAAGTTGTGAAGTATTGGGGGTTGATTTGGTGGTTGAAGAGTTCAGGAGAAGAGTGGGGGATGGATATGATCAAAATATATTATATCATAAGAAAGAAAACGGAGGCAGAAGCCAGCCTATGTTACATGAGACCTTCCTGTTTCCTGTGGGACAACCCTTGTTTGTAAAATGCAGATAAAAATATTAACACAATGAAACTTGAATCCATTAACATGCATAGATGCCCTTAGAATAGTTACAAGAGTATCTGGTCATCTTAAGTATGCATTATATGTTAGTAGTTATTGTTATGAAAGAACTTAGTATGAAAAATCAACAATTCTTAGTCAAACACCATGTGTTGTTATCATGGTTCAGATATGTTGGGATATTTATGGCCATTTAAACACTTCCACCTCAGTTTCACAATTTCTACATGGAGATAATAATAGTATCTACCTCATAGGGTTGCAGTAAGGATTAAATGTGGAAATATTTGTAAACCTCAAACAAGTACCTGCCAAATAATGTTACTAAATCCTATTACCATCATCATTACTACCATCAGAATCTTCACCATCATCACTACCATTGTCATCATCACCACCACAATCAGCATCGCTATTGTCGTCATTTAAGCAGCACTTTCCTTTCCGTTTGTTTCTTTTTCATTGTGTGTGTATGTGTATGCACTTGCTTATGTGTGTGTACATGTGTGCAGCTGCCTGCTGATGATAGAAGAGAGTGTCTAGGCAGTTGAGAGCCATCCAGCATGAGAGCTGGGAACTGAACACAGGTCTTCTGCAAGAGAAGCAAGTGCTCTTAACTGCTGAGCTGCCTCTTGAGCCCCTCATTTGTTTTTGTTCATATTTTGTTTTGGTGGAAATAAATGAAGAATTGAGAGTTATTAAACATCCTGTTTAAAATGAAATACCCCTCATACATTTGTGTTTTCTTACAACTCTTAGAGTTGTCCTAGACATATAAAACTGCTTTGCCTGCTAAATTTTCCTTAATGTTTTAAGAAAAAAGAGTCTATAACAAATTTGTTAATCTTGTAATTTTGTATTTGTGGCACACCTTTGACTTATAAAAGAACGGGGTCAAAGTGAAAGTTCTAATGTTTTCTTTATTGTGGCTGAAACTTTATTGAAAAATATCACTTGACCCTAATACTCACATAATCTATTCTTTTGGAATGACATTATTGTCCTCTAACAGGTTTACTTACTGCCGGAAACTCGGGAATAGAATTGGAATTTAAAACTGGGGCTGAATCTTCAAATTTCAGTTGAAAGTGCTGGATTTGTAATTTTTACTCGTATCTACTGTTGAAACAATATTAAGTCCCTACTAGGTTTCCAACTCCAGACAAAGCTTTGTAAGATAGAATGCAATTAAATTGAAAAGCTTGCCATTGAGGCAGAGAGATCCACTGGGCAGTGCCAGACAGTGAAGTAGTGTGATGTCCTGAGGAGCAGTGTAGGGACCTTCAGTGCTATTACTGCACTGAGCTGGGACATGAGCAGCTCTCTGTATCATGGAGTATGTGCAACCTGGACCTGTCCTAACAATGAAGTCATTTGTAACTTTAGAAAAAGACATGTCCCCTCCAGTGGCCTCAGTTTCAGTTTTAATTTTAAAAAAAGGTGACATTCACCTTAAGATATGTAGCTTCCAACATTCATACTCGCTAACTAAATGTGACCTGAGTGCTTCCTAGACATTTCTAAAGAATTGAGACTTCAGTTCAGGAAACAGCTTATTGATAGCATACTTGGTTAGCGTGTAAGAGGCCCTGAGTTCAACAGACAACACTCTTCCTTACGTCTCAAAGAGAAGAGGAACTTGAGAGTCCAAGAAGAATTTTGATGTTGTTTTTGTTATTTAATTTGTTTCTGAGGGGCTTATAGCCTTACCTTACAAAATATGAACTCTCATGACTATGTTTTATCTCTGGATAATGAAGATCAGACCTTAGTGTTCTTGATTTCCTTGTTCTGAATTTGGAGGTGTAATTTTTATTTCTGCTGACTTGAAAACTTCTCTCCCAGAAGGAGGAGGATCCTAAGACTCACAAAGTAAATGAAACTTAACAAATGTACAGAAGTAAAGGAAAATTACAAAGCTCTAAAATCTCCTGAAACAAAGTTTACAAGACCCCATCCCTAAAGGTTACAAAAACAGTAATAACTGCTAGGGAGAAGAGATTTTCCTATAGGCCAAGCTGCCTGCAAGGCATCCAGGGAGCTTCAGGATGTGGCTTTCACGAGTTGTCACCTTTACTGGGGTGGTTTCTTTGGTGATAAAGTTGTCTTGAGTCATCCATGCCCCAGTAATTAATCCCCCCAAATCCACTGGTTCACCAGTAGACTTGGACAGCATCATTTCTTTGGTCTGTCATCAGTGCCCTATATGGGGGTGAATAGACCTTTGTTTATATCTCCCCAGGAAAAGTCAAACAACAGGAGATTTTACTAAGAAACTATGCAGTGTGCTTATTAGAGCATGTGGTGGAGAATATAATTGATGCATTCACAAAGTTCCCTCCATGCAATCATGTTTCCTCTAAGATGTTGATAGTCTTCTTGCCTATTGCCAATGGCAAGCATGTGTTTGACATGCTTCTTCACTCTACATAGGAGGCTCAAGTCAGGCTGGTGATTCAACATGCATATGTGGGAAACATTCATATTTAATGATCCTCTGTTTAATTGCATCTCTTTGATCTTTATTTTATCCTTTCTTGATTTTTTTCCATTTCATGGAATATAGGAAGCTAATCCACTTCTACTTATCTATGGATCAAACTAAGCAGCAGTATGCGGTAAACAGAAAGATTAGATGCCAAAATCATAGCCTGTGCTCCAGAGTTAGTTGTCTTTTCTTTGATAAAAATAACTAGTCACATGGGTATATCATGATTCACTTTACAGAGTACACTTCAAGTGAATTTTCATAACTACTTTATATTGTATATGGAGAAATTCATTATTTTCCTATTCTCTAGAAGAAAAATCTGAGGATCAGAGAAGTCAAGTGATTTTATACATAAGGTATCGGGGGCTTGGTTTAATGGGAATATTTAGTAGCCACAGTTCCGTGGGAGGTTTGTGGACCCTCATTATCCCTCACAGAGGTGTGAACTAAGCCAAGGCAATGTTAGATGCTATTAAGTTGTGATGGTTTATATTGATTATCAAATTAACAGGATCTAGAATCACCTAGGAGAAAAGCCTTGAGCACAGTTATGAAAGATTATCTAGATTAAATTAGCTTCTGGTTGGGCCTGTGAAGGACCATGATGGACTGTACCCTTGTAATGTGAGACAAAATTAACCGTCTCTCTTAAGTTGGCTTGTCTGGGTTTATCACATCAATAGGAAAAGCAACTAACTAGCACAGAAGTTATTCTCGAGATCTCAGAAACTGTCCAGCTGGCATGCTCTTTGCTTAAGAGATAAGCCTGAGAACAGCCTTCTGGGAAAATCAACTTTTATTTCAATGTATATTTTTATTCAATTTTTATGTATTTCATACAAAACATCTTAATCATTTTTATACTCCCCACCCCCATCTGCACCCACCAGATTTCATGCATTCTGTCATATTTGTTAAAGCCTGGTGAGTCAAATTTTTGTAACCAGGTGTTCCTCCAGTGCCATTCATTCCCTGGAGTCTAGTCAGCTTATCTAGAGTCTCTCCCTTAAAGAAGGTCAACTTTCCCTCACCCAGCAATAATTAGCTACCAGTAGTTCTTTGTCTAAGGTTGGGGCCTGCTGCCGATTTCCCCAGGTCTATGCTGTTTTTGTTTTGTTTTTTTTTTTTTGTCTGGTTGAGTTTGCATGGGTCTTGTGCATGCTAACTTTATTGATGTAAGTTCATATAAACAAGTTCCCAGAAGCCTGTAAGCCTCTGTTTCCTTACGATCATGCAGCAACCTTGTTTCTTACAATCTTTCTGCCCCCTCTTCTATGGTCCCTGAGCCATGGGTGGGTGGGATTTAATATAGGAGTCCTATCCAGGGACATGTTCTATACAGTCTTTTATTCTCTATACTTTGACCAATTGCAGCCTTTTATATTCATCCTATTCTGTTGCATGAGGAAGCCTCACTGATGAGAGTTGAGAGATGCATTAGTGTTCTCTTTACCTTCTGTTCCGCTATGTTCCATGAGCGGAGGTTAGATGCAGAGGTTCCATTGTATATATGTCACTTAGGACTGGGCATCTCTCAGACACTTATTCCCCATGTATGACCAGTTGGGGAATTCTGTAATAGTCTCCATATGTTGCAAAATGAAGCTTCTTTGATGAGTAGTGAATGGTAAATATAAGGATCTATATTTAGCATACCATAAAAAATTACATTAGGGATATGACAGAGATAGGTTTTCTCTAGGGTCTGTGACCTCTCTGGCCACGTGTATTTGGCTATGTTTACAGTACCACACATGAGTTCCCTCCCACTGAGTGGGCTTTAAGTACAATTATATGGCTGTTGATTCCCCCAAGGGCCACTACTGCACTGCTGCAGTTTGTGGTGTCTGTCATTGTTGTGGTTATTAGGCTTTAAAGCAGGAGTTGAACCATTGATTGATGTTCTCCTTCAGCAGACTGCATAGTGTCCTCCAAAACTATGTGAGCTAACCTTAAGGGAGGTGGCATCCAGGTCAGTTCCAGCTCCATTGCTCCAAGTTCTGGTGCCAAAGTATTTCCTGTTTTCAGTAATAGGGTCTTACCTTCAAGTTTTGTGAAGTAATTAAGAGCTGTGGAAATAGCCTGTATTATTGTGGGAGTCTTTTGAACTACCCGACCAACAACTTGAAAGACAGTTTATCCTGTCTAGCACAGTATTTCTTGTTATATAGCCTTCAAGTATACACATGCATTCATGTTCAGATGTTGTATGTGTATTTTTCAGTAGGTTTTTGTGGTCATAATTCCCCTCTGACTCTTCATACTACCTAACCTTTACTTACCTCTCTCTCCTTTCTCTCTTCCTAGTTAAAGTCCCCCCATTTTCCCCATTTTCTCCTTGATAATACCTGTCTTCTATTATCCCTCCTCTCTTGAGCTCCTTCTTCCTCTTTACCCGCACTGGTCCTTATATATCCTTCCTTCCTCTTTTCCCAGTTGAATACCCCAATTTTCCCCATTGTTCCCTTGGTAACATCTGTTTCCAACTATCCCCCTCTCTCTGGCTCTTTCCTTCCCTTTACCTTCATGGTCCCTTTCCATTTTATGAAATCAACTTGTTTTGAACTCATGCAAATGGTAAGTAGAGCTTGGATGTTCTCTATTTAAAGGATTACGTGGAAATTCCACCTTCTTGGTACCCAAGAACCTTGGTGTGTCCAGATTTTGGGGGAAGCAAAGTTTACCTCAGCACCTCCAGGAAGAGAAAGAACCCAAGAGAATTTGAATTCTTCTCCTCGGATTATGTCATTATGCCTAGACAGTTCATTGACAGGCAACCCATAGGACATGGTGAACTAGTTATTAGACAGTCCTGGTCTCCATCATACATGAGTAATAGCCAATAGACTTGGACTGAAACCTAGAAATTCTAACCTTGGGTTAACTTTTCAATCACTCCATCTATCATATTGTCTTCATTATAGGGTCAGAGATATGCATCCCTGTGAATACAGTATTTGCTTAAGGAAATTCTCAGGATGTGAATAAGACTCTCCTATTATTCTTACTTCCATTGTAGCATTTTCTTTATTAGGTGTGTTAACTCGTCTACTCCCCTCCCATCCCTCATGACTATTGTGAATCTCTGTGAGGCAATATGCATGCCCTACTAATTTTAGCATCCTGCAGAACTTAATATAGTTTATGGCACACAAAAGATAGTTTCCCCAAAGAAACTATTTAGCATGTGAATTCAGTATCTCCACGTTAACATTACATAATGAATTCCTTCGTAAACTTAATGTTTTTCATTCTATCCAGTCATCCATTGCTTTATATCACCAAAACACTCCTGAAAAAAAAATGGACACAACTTGTTGATTATGACCTCTGGAGTTGTTCTACTTCTCTCTCTTCTCTCTCCGTTGCTTCAAATAGAGTTGTCTTTAACTTGAAATATATTATCGTCTGGTATCCTAATTAGTTGTGTCTGTTCCCTTGTATTTTACCCTTATTGCCCTGTCTATTAGACATTGTACTCATTTGATGAAATGTTCTCATTCATTCTTTGGGACTCAACAGTCACAATGCCTTCACCTCAATGGCCATGGTAGGAGGGATTCCCCTGGGAGAATGTATGGACTTTTCTTTTTGCTTCTGGATGTCCTCTGAAAAACTGGCCATCTCCTCTGCAACTTACCAATAATCATTGGTTGCAGCAGTATTTGAGTCATTTAAAATAAATTCAATTTCAGATAAAGAATTTGGGAGATAAAACCTTAGATTGTAGGGCAAGAACATTTATGTATATGGCACGATAGTTACAAAATGAAACAATAGTTTGCTGTTATAAGTCAACATCTGCTACATGTTCACATTTGTCCCCAACCCCTACTCTACACTGTACTGTACTCTCTACACTGTACTCTCTACATCCACAGCAGAGTATTCTAGCCTAGATGTTTTTTGTCAAATTCACTCGCAGAAATGATTCTGCTCTTGAAATGACTGGGAAGCTACCTCCAGGAACTGTGAGTAAAAACTGGAGTTTTAATGCTCTTCAATGGTCATACATGAGCTCCAAACATACCTGTTGTATCTCATTCAGTGTTTGCCCTAGCCTATGCAACACCTCCTCAAACATACCATTTTACTGCTTTGTCAGCACATTCATGCTAGCAGAATTGTATGTTTACTGCTACTGGAGATGTGGACAAAATATGGATAAGGACAGAAGGATACTTGTTACCAGTTTTCTGCAGTTTATACAACTTGGAAACAACCTGGTCCTGCTAATAAGTGCAGAATTATAACGTAGATCCAATTTCATAGTGAAATTTCATATGTCAGCTTCTGCACATGCCAACTGCTTATATTTACATTTGAGAGATGGCGCATGGACTACTACCTAGAATACTTTTACAAAATGGCTTTTTTAACTCTAAGTAGGAAGCTGTCATGGAGACTTTTGCTATGGATTTAATTCTCATCGATTACATAATGACAAAATTTCAAAAATATAAATAAAAACCCTTGGAGAAATATCACCTCAGCCTCTTAGAGTTTATAAAAGGGAGAGAAAGGAATATAGGACATAGAACTTTATGTACCAGAGATTCACAAAAGCAGGTTTAAAAATAAAAGTTCAAAGAATCAATGGTAAAAGTTCCATGGTTAGGGTTCTGGCTTAACTGGTTTAAAATATACACTTTTGGACTACAGTATATTGTTTGAATAAGGAAAAACAGGATGGACATTCCCCAGGGAACTTTAGGACATCCTTGGGAGGTGGAAGTGGGAGCCCATGGGTCTCTTACCCTAAGATGCAGGGTGACTTTTTAAGCTGCTTTTGATTTTAGATACCATTTCTTAGTGGCCTGGTATATCATATACATGTGTTATGCTTTGGTGTTCTGTACCTATGTTGATAAATATTTGTCTTAATCATTTACCCCCATCACAATATGCCTTAATATAAATCAGTATTCCTTTGCTTTTAAGAAATTGGAGGAGCCAGTTATCCCTTCCACTCAATCAGTTGACCTTAGCTGCATGTGGGGGGAGACTAAGGATATATGAGACAAGAACACCATGAGGCACCTCTCTCACATTTTGTGCAGCTGTCAGGAAGTCACAGGAAGTCTATATTTATTTTAAAAAATTTAACTGAACCATTGGATTTTCACATAATATATCTCGATGGTATTTAGATCTCTTCCACTTTCTTCTGCACCCTCCCTTACTGCTCAATTTACTCTAAAATACATATGCGTGTGTGTGTGTGTGTGTGTGTGTGTGTGTAGCCTACAGAGTCTAATTTGTGTCCCCAAATATCCTTCCCAGTGGGTCCATCCATGGAGCCTGCTTAATCTGCCAAGAGTCATATCTTTAAAAGAGACTCTCCCTCTGTCAGTAGATATCCATTGTCAATAATTACTTGGGAAGGGTTGGGGATTTTTATCCACTTCTCACATCTATGCTGGGATTTTGTCTGGTTTGGGCTTTCATGGGATGTTTGCGTGCCATCTCCATTATTGTGAGTTCATATAAATAACTGACCAACTGTCTGGAGTTTCCTTATTGTCATCCACCACCTCTGGCTCTTACAATATTTCACCTCCTCTTCTGCATTGATCCATGAGCCTTGGGAGGCAGAAGGTTAACGTAGGTGCTTATTCAGGGATAAGCAGCCTGAAGCTTCTTGTTCTCTGCACATTGAACAGTTGTGGGTTTCTGTGTTAATCGCCATCTGCAGCATAAGGAAACTTCTCTGGTGAGAGTTGAGAGATGCATTAATCTATGGGTATAACAATAAGTCATTAGGAGTCAGTTTAATAATATAAATATTCAGTAGAAAACTAGTATTAGGCTCTCTTTATGCCTTCTGACTTGTCTAGTCTCAGCTTTCTAAGCCCAATATCCATGTCAGATATGGGGTCCATTTTAGCCTTTGTATATACCAGCAACAAATATACAGAGAAAGAAATCCAAGAAACAATCCCATTCATGGTAGCTTCATAATTCATAAAATACCTTGGAATAAATTTAAAAAGCAAGTGAAGGATTTATACAATAAAAACTTTAAGGCATTGAACAAACAAATTGAAGAAGATACCAGAAGATAGAAAGACTTTCCATGCTCGTGGATCAGTAGGATTAATATTGTGAAAATGGCCATCCTACCTAAAACAATTTACAATTCAATACAACACCCATTAAAATGCCAACACAATTTTTCACAGAAATTGAAAAAATAATCAAAAATTTTATATGGAAACACACACACACACACACACACACACACACACACACACAAATCAGAGAGTCAAAATAATCCTGAACAATGAAAGAATTTCTGGAGGCATTACCTTCTTTGATCTCAAATTATACTGCAGAGCATGGTACTGGCATAAAAAAGATGCTTTTATCAGTGGAATAGAATTGAGGACCCAGAATTCAATCCACACATTTATAGTCACTTGATTTTTGACAAAGGAGCCTCAAGTACACACTGGAGAAAAGACAAAATGTTCAACAAATGGTGGTGTTAAACTGGATTGTGGCATATCAAAGAATGAAACTAGATCCCTATCTCTCACCATGGACACAACTTCATTCCAAATGGATCAAGGAGCTCAACATAAAACCTGATACCCTGAATCAGAAAGAGGAGAAATTAAGGAATACTTTGGAACTCATAGCACAGGAAGGGACCTTCTGAACAGGACACAAACATGAAATCCAACAATTGACAAAAGAGACCACCTGAAACTAAAAAGCTTTTGTACATCAAAGGACACCATCATTAAAGTGATCAGGTAACCTCCAGAAAAGAAAAACTCTTTACTAGCTGTATCTCTGATAAAGGGTTAGTATCTAGAATATAGAAAAAACTAATAAAAATTCTATCACCAAAAATAAATAAATAAATAATAAATAAATAAAAACAGAAAAAAGAAAAATCAGCCAATTAAAACGTGGCTCACAGAACTGAACTGAGAGTGAATAAAGTTGAAACATAAAATGTTCAACATCTTTCGTCATCAGGGAAAATCAGATTAAAACAACCTTGAGATTTTAATGAAAAATGCTGGCAAGGATATGGTAAAAGGGGAGCTCTTATCCACTGCTGGTGGCAGTGTAAACCAGTGCAGCCACCATGGAAATCAGTGTGGGGATTTCTCAAAAAGAAAAGTCCAATAGTATGGTGCTAATGTGTAAGCAGCACAGGAAAGTCACTCACTCACACAGTCAGCCTCTAAAAATGAATGTGAGTAAAGAAAAACCTCCTCACTCTGGCCAGTGATGGTGCCTCAGGATAACATGTCACTTGCTACCTACACTGAGGATGTTACCACAGACCACGTCCTCATCAGAGGACAGAGTTCCAGGGTGTATGTGCACCCCTACATGTGTACAAACACACACACTCCCAGACTGAACCTTGATATAGATGGTGTGGAGAATGGAAGTGTAGGGCAGAAGAGGGTACAGGGAGGGAAAACCAACACTGACGGTCTTTGGAAAAAGCCATAAGGAAACCTACCACTATAGAATCTCCTTATAGCATAAAGATATACATTATAAAAAGAGATTAAAATGATTTACCTTGTAACAGTGGGACATTACCCCTACTAGACCACAGGCTTGTGAAGTAAAAGCCCGATGCTAGGAATGGACTTCTCTTGAAGCTGTTTACCAAACATTCCTGGTCATTGCCCCTGCTCTTGGTTGCCCACCAGAGCTTCATGGTAAGACACTATTGCTGAGGGTGCTGTAGAACAAGCAAGGAGGAATCAAGCTGGTGCCTACTTCAGAGCCTTATCTCTACTGAATAGCTTTCGTAGTGCTGGAATGTGCTATTCATGCTACAGGAAGGAAAACTAATTATCGGCCTTACCCAGCAGTGCAGAAGTCTTTTAAAACCATTTTTATACCTTAATTCCCTCCTACATACAATCTTAGTATCATAGATAATTCCATGTATCTGCTTATGTGCTATGGTCCTTTGGAGCGATATTATACCTTTGATTTCTTTTTTTTTAACCTTACCCTAAAAGCCAGTTTTTGATACTGTGAGAAGAAAGCACAGTCTGTATCTCACAGCTAATTTCATCTACTGACAAAATAGATTTGAGCTATTTTCCTGGCATTTATCTTTCACTTAACATCTTGTGTTTTAGGTACAGAGTATACCCATACGTGCTCTCTTTTTGGTATGCTGAAGATGCATCCCTTGCATAGGATCTGTGATCCTGATTTCAGGAACCATGTTCCTGCAAGTTTCCCTATATCCACGACTATCCCCTTTGTTCCTCTTTCACAAACACAAAGAGTAAAAAAACACTTGGCTTCTCCTTCGTTCTTCTGACCAAGGTTTGAGTCTTTTCATTTTCCCACCCTGTGGATGACACTTATGTCACTGCACTTCAGCTAACATGCTAACATGCATATGGAGGGTTAGAGACATGACATAGTTGTTAAATTCAATTGCTACTCTTGAAGACGACCTGAGTTTAGTTCCCAGCAACATACTGGGTGACTCAAAACCACCTGTAATTCCAGTTTCAGGAGATCAGTCACCCTCTTCTGGATTCCACTGGCACTGACCTCATCTATGCATAATCCCACACTCATATATCCATACATATGTAAATAATTAAAAATAAAAATCTTACAAGAAAGTAGACCCTCTTTATGAATATGATACGTAGTTTTCAGTGAATTACTTTCTTTTTTCTCAAGCGAGAACCTTTGGTTTCTATACACTTATATATTCCTTTTCTCCAGCCGATTTAGTTTATGTACAGCAACAAAGAATCCTCCAGAATTTACTACCCTTTCTATCTTATTGGATGGAGGAAAAGCAAGCTCTAGAAAGACTTAATTTCTACATGTGTATTTCCATTCCTATCTCATTAAGCAGAACTGGTCACATGACCCCATCTAACCATATGAGAAGGAAAAATAGAATCTGTAGTGATTCACAATGAGAGATAGATCTTGGTTAATAGATCTAATGAGGTCATAAGTTCATTGTTCAAATTTTCCCCTCAAAACACCATGTGAGTATTCTTCACCAGTATCTACATCGTATTTAGAATTCTTAAACCTTGAAAAGTCTTTTTTTTTTCCTTTCTCTTTTGCATCACATATTTTCTCTTTCATCAACCACTAACCACTTGATTTGCTCTGTCCTCACTAACAGACTTTATTATTGTCATGTTTTTTTTGGGGGGAGGGGACGGTTTGTGTGTGTGTGTGTGTGTGTGTGTGTGTGACTTGCTATGTGCTCTGATCTACTTATGAACTCCTTGTGTTAGCCAAGCTGGTTCTAGGGAGACAGGCTTTGAGTCCTTCAATTCTTATTTTTCAGGAAGATGCTTAAAGGAACTAAAAACCTTCAAGTACCTGAAATGGATCTCAATGCAACCATGATTTCCAAGTGGACTGCTGGATTTACCCATAGAAAGTGCTTATTTTCAGGCCCATTCTTGTGAGACTCTCATAAGATTTCAGCCCTGGTGGTGTAATTCCTATCTCATTAAGCAGAACTGGTCACATGACCCCATCTAACCATATGAGAAGGAAAAATAGAATCTGTAGTGATTCACAATGAGAGATAGATCTTGGTTAATAGATCTAATGAGGTCATAAGTTCATTGTTCAAATTTTCCCCTCAAAACACCATGTGAGTATTCTTCACCAGTATCTACATCGTATTTAGAATTCTTAAACCTTGAAAAGTCTTTTTTTTTTCCTTTCTCTTTTGCATCACATATTTTCTCTTTCATCAACCACTAACCACTTGATTTGCTCTGTCCTCACTAACAGACTTTATTATTGTCATGTTTTTTTTGGGGGGAGGGGACGGTTTGTGTGTGTGTGTGTGTGTGTGTGTGTGTGTGTGACTTGCTATGTGCTCTGATCTACTTATGAACTCCTTGTGTTAGCCAAGCTGGTTCTAGGGAGACAGGCTTTGAGTCCTTCAATTCTTATTTTTCAGGAAGATGCTTAAAGGAACTAAAAACCTTCAAGTACCTGAAATGGATCTCAATGCAACCATGATTTCCAAGTGGACTGCTGGATTTACCCATAGAAAGTGCTTATTTTCAGGCCCATTCTTGTGAGACTCTCATAAGATTTCAGCCCTGGTGGTGTAGTTTACTGACCCACTATCACTAAGAGAATGACGTTCTTCATAGCAATTTCTCTTGTGTGTCTCAAGAATTAAAAAGAGATGAAGTGATTACCAATAGAATGAAGGGAGGATTCTTGACAGGTTTCTTTTTTATTCCCTGGGATAGGCCAGGAAAATATTGTAATATTTCTGCTTCAGAAGCTAAAATTGAGACTCAGAAAGAGTACCTGAGCCTTAGATGACTTTTTGACATTTCAGTGATACTACTACCTCTTTATTTCTCTAGAAATTGATTATTTCAATTGCCAAGGGCCGACTTTGGAATCTTTTTCTCTTGAGCTGCATTAACATGAGAATGTATTCCCTGATGCTTAAAAGAAACTTTTGTTATGGATTCTTTAAATGTGAAATGCGTTCTCCATTGTTCACCATAGGAGCTCAGATTTGTAAAGAAACAGAAATTCAAGACCTAATTTACTCTTCCTTCTGCTTTTTGGAAAACAAAACTTGAAGAGGATAATAGCCAAGGTCTGGGGATTCAGCTGAAATCAATTGAGGCTTCGGCTTCCACAGGAATGGCAATAGCCTTGGTGTCAGTATGCATATCAGTCCTCTCATCACAGCTAGACACAAAAACACTTCTAAGTCAAGGTCAGAGGAACCACATGTCAAAACTTCCTTTGCTAATGTCTAGGTATGATTCTCCGCATCCGTTCCTTTCTCCCCTTTTCTCTTCTCTTTCTTCCTCTTTCTCACTTTATTCCTGTCTTCAGATGTTGAGCTCATCTTCTTGGGAGAGAAAAGCAGTGTAATTCATTATGCAGAGCACATTAGTGTGTGGTCACTGGAGTAGAACATCTTAGTGGCAAGAAGGGTCCTTCCTTCCCTTGACACAGGAATATGCTCAGGAAAGCATTTGTTTCCACACTGAGCTGATTGGCTAATATGCATATCTCCCTTTTGGCCACTTCATACTGTGACTATCTAAGCGATATTTTGTTTCCTCCTTGGAGCAGGAACAGAGACTGAAAGATACCAGGAGGCTTGGACACCTGTATGGAGGATATTATTTATTTAAGTTAAAGAATCAGGAGCTAACACACACAGACACAGACATACACACAGACACAGACACACTCACATGCACACACACATGCACACACACACACAGACACATGCACACACACACACACACACACACACGCACACACGCACACACACACACACACATTCTTTCAACATCTTGCACCAACTGGACCCCCTAAGGTCAAACAGGGAACTGAACTTCCTGCTTGCCTCACTTCATCTGATGCCCTGATGCTGCTCTGCCCATTCACATCAGTGCTCCCATCTGGTACTAACTGTTCCTCTGGTAAGTCTACCCATTAAGTAGCCAAAGGGAGCAGGTCATTTTTCACACACAGCTGATCAAGTGTCAGGCACCAAAGAAATATCAACCTCCCCACCACCACCCTTAGGGACACGTGAAAAGCTGAAAAATATTCATCTTTAATGAAGAATTGGTTTATGCACTCAGAAAATAGAATTAACTCTCTATAGCCCTGATCATCTGTGTTTACTTTCCTCCAGTTTCTGGAAGTAATCAGCCAAGGGCAGAACTCAGTCTCAAGTGATCAAGAAATACAGACAAATTAAGGGCCAGATTCCACTTGTCTAAAAATGGTAAAATTAATACACCTTACCTAATGGTGTTCTTTTTACTTGAGTTAAGACATTACTGAACTCCTCTTCCATGTAAAATCAGAAGAGATTTGTTTTTTATTTCTTTGTTTCATGCCTCTCGTGAGGGGTATTCCAAGTTTAGTTTTCAGTAGAAAACTCCTAAACTCTTGTTGCTGGCATCTTCTCAGCCCATCCCTTCCCAAGCCCACAGTCCTCCCTTCCATCTGAGATGAAAAGGAAAACAGAAAGGTAAAGAGAGATGGATGGGAACATTTGTTTCTAATCTTCAGTGAAAGAATTCTGTTAGTTAGGCACTACAGATTTGTTTGCTGCAAAGAGTGGAGTGTAAATGTGCTCCATTAGGAGGAAGCATTTGCACCCAAAATGTGGGATACAGAAAATCAGTCAATCAAATTAATTCTTGGCTGTCAGCTCTGGAGGCTTATTTCTCATCAGTTGCATCAGGAGGCAAAAGAGCAGTTAATTTGTGATGATTGGGAAAAGTGAGGACCACCGATTCACTCATTAGCTTTTCTTCACTATCCTTATTAAAAATGTGTATTGTTTGTGGTCCAATGTTGCTGTGGAGAAAGTGGCTGGGATGCTTCAGGTGATCTGTGCATTGGCTTTTCCAACCTCACCCCTGGATACTGGCTCTGGAGATGCTCAATTGCCTTGAAGGATACCAGGACCACTGGCAGGCACATATTAATCTTCTAACTATTTGATGTCCAGGAGAAGGAAAGACTCCAATGGGACGATGATAGTGCAATAAGTAAGCTTCCATTGAGGAGACTAGAGAAAATGGCAAGTGCTTGAAGTAATATTGTAGGGTCTGCCACCACAAAAGAGTGCTTTGGAAAAGCCCTGAGTATATAAACACAAATTATTAGTAACAGAAGTTCTATGCAACAGATTAACATGTAATCACTGTGTGTGGGGGGGGGTATGGGGTGTGTGTGTGTGTGTGTGTGTGTGTGTGTGTGTGTAGAGCACAGAGGTCAATATCAAGGGTTTACCTCAATTACTCTCCACCTTAATTTTGAGACAGAGCCTCTCACTGAACTCAGAGCTCACCAATTTAGCTACACTGATGGACCACTGAGCTCCAGGGATGCTCCTCTCTCTGCCCTTCCAATTCTGGAGTTATAGATGTGTACAGGTCTTCTGAATCTGAACTCAAGTCCTCATGCTTGCATGGCAAGCACTTTTCCCACTGAACCACCACCCCAGTCCTGGGGTCACTCTTCATATCTCTTTTATTTTTTGTTGCCTGATTTTGGGTGGATAGTTTTTTACTGATGCAGATAACTGAATTATTTTATGATCAGAGCACATTGCAAAGTTTGGCTTGTCAATAAGGATTCCATTAACCTGATACTTCCTATAATCCATTTCCCTAATGTGTATTATTTATTGGAATTGCAGTTAGGTGACAGGGTCAATGCATGTATTAGCTCAGAGGAATGTGGATAGCTAAAAGTGCTAAACTTTACTTAAAGACATTCATACGACAGGTCTAGTCTGTGATCTGATAGAGACCCTAGGGAATAGTTTTGCTGACTCTTGAAGAACATCTTGGTAATTCAGTAAATGATGAGCAAACACGTGATTAAAAGCAGAGTGAGCTGTTGATCGTTAGGTCGGTGTGGAATGTTTTATGATGGAATAATTGGATCAATCTGGTCTTCTTGCTTGGAACATCATTTCCCCAATCTGTCAAGTTCTCCCCCTCTTCCTACACCCACAGACGTGCAGATTTTGGTTATGGCACTGGGAAGTCTCCAACTGTCCAAGAACATCCCATGCCCTTCCTGTCTTTGTGGATAGAGGATGGTGCCACAGCAACCCATGCATCCTGAATGTCAGCTATGTCAAATAATATAAATGCTCTTCTATGTTGAATTTCAGCTTATTCTTTCAACATGCTTCCTGCTCCTTCCTGGATGTATTTAATACTTAGCTTCTGCATGGTCTTCAGTCACCAGCAATAGTTATTACCTGGATAGACTGTTTCCATATTCCATAGAAAACATGAGTCAAGTTTTTCTATTAAATTAAATATCCTTGCCTTGACTATTTATGTGTTATGAGTAAATGCCATTGTATTTCTAGTAGAGTTTGATCTTAAGCTCTGGATCTGTAAGTTTCATTTGTTAATAGTTATATAAAAAAAACCAGGCTACTTACTGTTTATCTTTTTGCATTAGCTTTAAAGAAACTAAATTTTTGATCTTCCTAATATCGAGTTATAAGTGATAAACTTATTCTGGTCTCTTCTCATTTATACTCCCAGATAATTGAGTATGTAAGAAATTTACTTACTCCCACCTAGATAAGAATGGGTACTTTGTTCTTATATATATACATATACAATTTTCTTATTTTTTCTGTATCACATAAGTAGTATCTGCTGCTTAGGAGAAGGGTAGGCTCCCATAGTTAAATGAGTTTCGATGGAGCAAAAGAAAATATGAGAGAAATACCTAGATCTCTCTCTCTCTCTCTCTCTCTCTCTCTCTCTCTCTCTCTCTCTCTTCCCCCCCCCCTCATGTTTCTCATTTATCGTCTAAAACAAGAAGCATCTATGGTGGCAGAAAGACATGGCTATGAAAGCAAAAGAAGGAAATAACTCTAGAAGGATGTTTTTGAAAACAACCACATACTGTGCTCTGTGCAGATGAAAGAAATCCAGAAACACATTGCTAAACCTAGGCCTTGAGGAGTAAGAAGGTCATTAGATTGGTACTCAGGGTGCCTGGTTCTATGTCCTACTTTGGTGACAGAGAGCATAGAGAAAAGTCACAGTGAAGTTCTCTAGTTAGATGCTCTCTAAATCCCCTTCTAGCCTTCTCATCATGAGTCATTTTAAAAATGCCTCCACATTGCACAAGAACTGGAGACAGCCTGTCACTCCCCAGCAGGTGGCCTGACCACAGTTCAGATCTTTAGATAATAATAGACTGGAAATGATTCCTTGACCTGGTCTGTTGTGACCTCCCCCGGACTCTGTGTCCCAGAAAGTTTTGTAATTATTCAAAGGCTGACTTGCCAGATTGATAATATTTCCTTTAGAATGTAGGGAAAAATGAAGGATTAGTATCTTTCCTTGTCTGCTGAAATAGCACATGGTTGAGTAGCTTAGAATAACTATTATGACTTTATTGCAATAATCAAGTTCAAAGAGACCCAACTACTTATCAGATACAGACCCATAAATGGCAAATGTCCTCACTTGGAGGAAATGACACCCATGAGACCATACTTTGGAACATGTACAACACCACCTAGAGGACTGACTGGTCATGTATGCCTATTTATTATTTATTTATTTATTTATTTATTTATTTACTTATTATTTATTTATTCATGCATGCATGCATTCATTCAATCACTTATTTTATATGTATAAGTGTTTTGGCTGAATGTGCACAATGTGCATGCAGTGCCCTTGGAGGCCTGATAAGTGTGCTGGGTCCCCTGGAACTGAGGTTACAGATGGTTGTTAGCCAGCATGTATATGCTGGGAACAAAACTCAGGTCCTCTGCAAGTGCTTTTAGTGGCTGTCATCTATCCAGCCCATGGCTGCCACTTTAACCAACAGAGTCAGTTGCCCTTCTCTATAGACTGGAATCTAGTCATGGATCCAGTGCACTAGTACTTCTTCCTTTCAAAACGTTTAGCACACCATTCCCTATATTTCCAGAGTCCCTCATCCTTCCTCCTCCAGGAAGAGTATTAAAATAGATATGTGAGGTATGAGAACAAGAGGTGCCTTTCATTAAACAGCTGACTGAAAGCTGGTTAGTGAATTCTTAACACCCTCACCCACATTTGCAGCATAAAGGGATCAGTATATGTATATTAGAGGGAAGGTTTTTTTGGCAAAAGCTGTTTATGTGTTATTGTGGCCACTTGTTTTTAGCTAAGGGAAATGAACTCTGACAGAATCATGAAGAGAAAAATTGAAAAACTGCCTTTACATCCCAGTGGGGAACCCAGAGAAATGGGGTCTACAATCAGGCAAGGGGACTGTTCAGGCTACTACTAAAACAAAGAACCAAAGTTTTGGTGGCAAACAATAGAAGCTTATTTCTCATACTTCTAGAGGACAGAAGGTAAAAGATTTTTCTGAGTTTAAGATAACTAATTTTTTGCTATATCTTCATCTGCTTCAAGAAGAGGTAGTCTCTGCTCTATTATAAAGGCAAAATTCTTTTTTTAACTGAATTTTTACACTTTTTCTTTTTCAAAAGATTTTATTTATTGTTTTTATTTTATGTGTATGTGTATATTACCTGCATGTATGTGAGTGCACCCGTGTCGTGCAATGCTGCAGAAGTCAGAAAAGGGCTTCGGATTCCCCTGGAACTAGAGTTGAGTACTGTTCATAGCCACCATGCGGGTGGTGGGAATTGAATCTGGGTCCTCTGCAAGAGCAGTCAGTGCTCTTAATCACTAAGCCATCTCTCTAGCCCTGAATTTTTTCAATTTTCATACAATATAGTTTGATGGTATTTAGATCCCCTCTGCATCTTATTATGGCCTATAGAGTTTGTTTTGTGTCCCCAAATGTCCTTCAGTGTGGGTCTATCCATTGGGCCCACCAAAAGTTCCATACCTGTAAACCCCATAAGACATTGTTTTTGACACACACCCCCAGCAGCCATGAATAGCCAAAAGTTCCTTAGGTTGGTTGTGATTTCCTACCCACTTCCCCATGTCTATGCCAGGATTTTGTCTAGTTTGAGCTTGCATATGACTTGTTTATGCTGTCACCATTGCTGTGAATATATATGATAAGCTGTCCAGAAGATTCTGTTTCTTTGTGCTCATCCAACCCCTCTGGCTTTTAGAATCTTTCTACCTCCTCCTCCACAATGATTCCTTGTCTATGACCTCCCCCACCATGTATATTTTGCTATGTTTACAGTACCACATATAAGATCCCTGCCATGAAGTAGGTCTTAATTCCAATTAGAGAGCTGTTGATTACCCTCAATGTGCTGGATAGCTTTAGTGTTAGCAAGCAACATTCCTCCAGGTTCCTGCCCTGGGTTCCTACTTAGGGTCCTTTAGTGAAGAACTATGACTGGGAAATATAAGCTAAATAGACCATTTCCTCCCCAAGTTGGTATTGGCCAGAGTGTATTTCACAGCAATGGAGAAACAAACTAGAACACCCAAGATAAAAGTGTCACTACTATACCAATAGCGATAATTTGTGAGTCAGTCATTGTTGTTTAATAGGCTTTACATCTGGGTAAGACCACTGATTGGTTTTTCCCCTTGGCAGCTTGTATAGTATCCTCTAATATGGTGAGAAAAAGTCTTCAAGGAGGAGGTTTCTAGGTCAATGGAGCTGGCTCCATTGCTCCAAGTCCTGTGTCCAAAGTGTGGCCTGTCTTCAACAACAGGATCTTCCCTTCAAATTTTGGAAGGGCTGTGGCAGTAGCCTGCGTAATTTTGTGAGTCCTCAGGCTATCCTGACCAACAACTCAAAGAGAGGTGTCTCCTTCCTGTCACTGAGGTTTTGTTTTTTTTATTTTTTATTTTATATAGCCTTCAGCTGTATACAAGTACTTCTAAATAAGGCACAATTCTTATTTGTGAGAGTTCCATTATCATGATGTTTATATCACCTTAAGGTTCCATAAGCTAATACTATGATATTTGGGTTATGGTTCCAACCTACAAATCCTGAGGGCATTGCCCTTGAAAAATCTACAGTGAGAAGCAGGCTGACAGTTGTTACCACAGTGAGGCAGTGGAAACTTGACTCTGTTGGGGTTGGACTACTGCTCCACCAGAGTGTCAGTGAGAAAGGAATGGTATTTTCTGTGAATTGAGAATTGAACTTGGGTGATCCAAGATCAGACTGAACATGGCTAGTTGGACAGTGATGAATTTCAGCAGGAAAACTAGAGTTCTTAGTAGGTTCCTGGAGGCTGAGACAGGAGAAAACAGCTGAGATAAAGATGTGTTGGCCTTAACTGAGGGGCAGTGCTGGTGAGAGACCCATTGAGAGCAGCTGCCAACCCCAGGAAGTACTTGTGTTAGGGTGGCGTCATCGTGTAGAGAATGAGGGAGTTCTTTTCTACAGTGTGTCTCTTTTTCTACTGTCCAACCCTGAACATATTGCTTCAAACAGAACAAAACAGAAGCTGAGCAAGTAGCTCGTCATGCTCCTTATACCTATTAAGTCCCCTAAAAGGAAAGGCTAGGAGCCAGAACTTTAAAAATAGATTCAAGTTTCTACCAGTGATGCTTGATCTTCATTGACCGAATTTAGAATTACCTAGGAGACACACTTCTGGGTTTGTCTGTGATTGTGTTTCCAGAGTCTTTAGCTGAGGAGAGAAGTCCTGCCCTGATGTGGCCCACATCATCCCTCAGACTGGCCTCACAGTCTGAAAAGGGTGAAAGCCAGCCCTCTGTTTCTTCCCTGTAGATACAATGTGACCAGTTTCCTCATCGTCCTGTCACCACTCCTTTCCCAACCATGATGGACTGCACCTTCCAACCACGGGTCAAAAGAAGCCCTTCTTTTCATATATTGCTTTTCTCAGGCCATAGTCACAACAACTAAAGTAAATACTATAAAACACTTACGTAAACATATATACATACACGACACACACACATCTGTGTGTGTGTGTCGTGTGTGTATATATAAGTGAGGTTGCTTTAATGTATCACTGTTATTAATATATATTTATAGTTCCACGGGATTTTTCACCCAAAATTTCCTTTAGTGAGCTGTGCTGCTTTCCCCTTCCTTTTGAAAATTCTCCCACAAAGCAGACCTAGATCTTGTGTTTCTGTCAAGTGAATTATACAATCTCTGGCTCTGAAGGGAGACTTAGGAGACCTGGATCCTGTGTTTCTGTCAAGTGAGTTATACAACCTCTGACTCTGAAGGGAGATCAAGTCCAGTCTCCAAATCCAGAGACACTAAATTTCCTAGGGTCCTACTCAATGCTGAACATCAGCTGCATCAGGGGGAATGGCTGTTTATGTGAGCCTCAGCTGTTCTCAAAGCTCTATAAAATGGAAGGTTCAAGTGAGAGGCCGTGACAAGTATAGTGGTGATTT
>NW_008355253.1:2108169-2157601 GCF_000622305.1 Nannospalax galili | reverse complement strand
TCCTTCCTTCCTTCCTTCCTTCCTTCCTTCCTTCCTTCCTTCTTTTTCTTTGGATATAGGGTCTTATGTAGCCCTGGCTGACTTTGAACTCCCTATGTAGCTGAAGCTAGCCTTTAACACCTTCCCTACTTCTTCAGTTTACCAAGTGTTGAGTTTACAAGTGTCCACTCTGTTGCCCAGCTTGCTAAGACCCTTTGTAGCAAGAGGGTCTAGACCATGAAGAGCTGTAATAAGGGATAGAGCTGAAGATCCAGGATGGGACCAGGCAATGGAGGACTCAGCAGTTACATGAAACAAGTTGTGTTCCATCCCAATAATCAGTGAAAGTTAATAAATACTTGAACTAGGATAGGGGTAAAGGGATGAGGAAAGAAGTTAACTTTAGTCACATTCCAGGTAAAAGCACTAGGACTTGCCTAAACCCTTAGTACAGCTAGCTGAATGTTGGCTTTCTGTTCTGGATAACTAAGCAATTGGGCATGTCCTTAGCTGGTAGTGAAACTGAGGACAAAATGAAAAGGCATCATTTGAAGTGATTGTGTGGCTTTTCTCCTAACTCTGCATTGAGAGTTAAAAGTCATTAGCTCTGTAATCTGCGTGCCTGGTTTTGTGTCCTACTTTGGTCACAAATTAGCAGAGAGAGTACCAGAGAAAAGTCACACTCTATTTCTTTAGTTAGATGTTCTCTCAGTCCCTTTCTAGCCCTTACATCATACTTCCAGAGATTGGAATGACAATTGTGTGAAAATAGCTAGAGTCACAGTGGTGATATCTGGTCTATTGAGGGATTGGTAAGAAGCATTTTTCATTTAAAAAAAACAAAAAACAAAAAACAAAAAACCAAACCACTTGTTATCTTGAACAGCATTCAGAGAAATGAAAGCTAGGGTATTAACCTTACAAGGTAGGTCCCTGTGAGCAGAGATGAGTTAGCAGTCAAAAAGGATGTCTAAATCTGAGCTACAAATTGAGAGCTGACACTCAAGTGAATGACTGGAGTGCTGGGAAGAGAAGCCAAAAGAGAGAGAGAGAGAAAGAAAAAGAAAATGGTAGTGATTTTGTGGTAATGGTAGGCCTATGTGAAGAGAAAGTTATAAGGTAGATGTCAGAAAGGGGAAGGCAGGTGTTGGCAATTCCTATTGCTGAAATTAAACTTAAGTGGCAGTCTCTGCACCTCACAGGGCCTATTACATTTTACTTCTAGCATGGGGCCCTAAGTAGAGAGCATCTGTCACCCATCCTGGAGGTGTGAGTGGCGCATAGGTGGAGCCAGCAGCTTCCACACAGGAAGGCTTGACACTGATTTTTTTTCCTAGCCCCAACCATTCCAGCTAAGGCTAGTATGCCTGCAGCAGGAGCCAGTCCCTGAGTTGTAGAAGCTGAAGGTGTAATTGGGGCAGCAAGCTCTTCCCAGAAGACAACAGTTTTAACTTAAAACTAGGAGACAAATTTGTAAGATTTCAGAATACAGGGGTCAGCATTTTTGGCCTATGTGAGTAAGATCTGTTGAGAGATGGATCTCTGGATTGTGCTGGTTTAAACTTGATATTTGATAAGCAGGGATAGGAAGGAGAGGACTATTTAAGCAAAGCATAAGATGGGACTTTGTGCTTGTAGTCCTTGGAGCTGCATCACTGCCAATCTCTGTGGGGTTTGTAGAGGAGATGCCCTTCAGGGAATTATCTGGCAAAGGCAGAGGGCCACTGATTGGAGAAACAACAGTGGTTTACCTGCGTGGATATAGGAGGTGTACTGAAGGTCTCTGAATTCCGATGATGTTCTCATCTGTCAGGAAAGTCACTTAATAAAATTGCATCATCAGATAAATACCTTGTTTTCTCCCCTAGTAGATGATTATTCTTCCTTTCTAAAACCTAACTGTAGGCAGACCTCTGCTCCCCGAACGTTCCAAACAGGTCTTAGCTTTTCTTTCTAAGACTGACATTCATTTATCACTTACCTGCTTAAAACTTTACTCTTGTCTTAAAGTGAGAAGTCTACCATCTGGAAGCTGACTTTCACTCCAACCATATTTTGTGCTGATTCTCCCCTTACCTTCCATCACACTGAGCTGCTTGCCAACCTTCAGCTACCCTGGCTCCCTGCGCCTGGATTACACTGTTCTCCATAAAATGGCCTCCCTGTACCCACAGAGTCTTGTTATTATCTCCTCCCTCATCTTAGGGTTTACCATATTCTAAGACTGGGGACTTGCATCTCTGAAATTTTTCATAAATAACTTCTACCTCCTCAATCCTCTTACAAAAAAAAAAAATTCTTCCATGCCATTTTCTCATTTCAGCCAGCTCTGACTTCTATGGCAATAGGTTTTGTATTTGGCTGCATTTCCTTCTTGGTGGCCTGGCTCACCCAGTGAACTTTGAGTAGCTTAAAGGCAAAGATCATGTCTTTTATTTTGTTTGATGTTCAGAGCTTAGCCTGGTGATGAATTATGTTGAGTTGGGTGGATGAGCAGATGAAGTCAAGCTTAGTCATCTCATTAGCTCTTTGATCTTTCAACTTGTCTCTGCTTGGGCAGGGTGGTCCAGCTGGCCAAGTTTTGGCTACTTTCTGTTTACAGTAACTTAGCCAAAAGTCAAATTTAAAGTCACACTATCCAAGGAGCCTTCCCCTAAATAGACCTTACTCACAGATCATTTGTCTCTGTATTCTGAAATCATACAATCTGTCGTACAGAATTTATCTCACAGTTGTATGTTAAAAATACTGTGATGGGGGATTAGAGATATGTCTCAGTGTTTAAAAAGTATCTAAGGTCTCCTACTATTCCTCTTTCTCAGGAGGAAATGGGTAAAATGGGAATATTTAACTGGAGGGGAAGAGGGGGTTATACAAGGAACCATGAGGGTAAAAGGGAAGAAGGAATTCAAGAGATGGGGGATCATTGGAGACAGGTATTATCAAGGGTGAAAGGTGGAAAATGGGGGAACTTTAATTGGGGAGTGAAGAAGGGGGATAGACAGGAAGAGAGAGGGAAGGAATAAATAATGTTTAGTTGATGTGAAAAACTAGAGGAAAGTATATTGGTTCAAAAGCCTATTGAAAAATTATATATATAATATCTGTACATGAGTCCATATATATATAAATGGAGGCTATATAACAAGAAACAGTTCCAGACAGGAGAAACTTTCATTTGAGTTGTTAGTCAGGGTAGTCCAAGAGACTCCCAAAATTACACAGGCTATTGCCACAACCTTTTATTGCCTCCCAGAACTTGAAGGTAAGACTCTATTGCTGAAGGTAGGACATACTTTGGATATGAGACTTGGAGCAATGGAGCTGGAACTGACCTGGAAACCACCTCCCTGAAGGCTAACTATCTTAGTTTGTTCTTCGTTGCTGTGACAAAACACTCTGACCACTACCAACTTGGGGAGGAAAGGGTTTATTTATCTTACATCTCCCAGGTCACAGTTCATCAGGGAGCCCAAGGTAGGAACTCAGGGCAGGAAACTGGAGGCAGGAGCTGGAGCACAGGCCATGGAGGAATGCTGCTTACTGGCTTGCTCCTCTGGCCCCTGCTCAGCTTGCTTTCTTATGCAACACAGGCCCACCTGCCCAGGGGTGGCACCACCCCCAGTGGGCTGGGCCCTCCCACATCACTCATCAAGAAGATGCCCCTCAGACATGGCCACAGGCCAGTCCAATAGAGGCAATTCCCCAATTGAGGCTCCCTCAACCCAGGTGTATCAAGTTGACACTAAAGCTATCCAGCACACTAACTCTCATAGTTTTTGAGGACACTATATAAGTAGCTTTGGGAGAAAAATCAATTAATGATTCAGTTCCAGTTTTAAAGCCCAATAACCACATTAGTGACCAGCACAGCAAACTGTATGTATTGGGGCAGTAGTGACACTTTCATCTTGGGGGTAATCAACAGCTACCTAATTAGAGCCATGACCATAAGGAAGTAGAGTCTAACAGGCTCCTGGGACTTGCTCATATGAACCTACAGCAAGAGTTGATGTTCTTTAAGGCAGAGACTCTAGATAGGCTGACTAGACCCCAATGGATGAACTTCTACTGAGGAACATCTAGGAACACTAACTTGATTCAATAGGCCTTAACATATATGACAGAATACATGAAGTCCAGTGGAGGGGGAGAGCTATGGGAGGGTGTGGTTGGGTAGGGGCATAAAGATGATTAAAATGCTCTGTATGAAATTCACAAAAATTCAATAAAAATATGTATTTTTTTTTTAAAGTACCCACTGCTCTTCAGAGGATCCAAGTGTAGTTTACCAGTACCCACATCTGGTGACTCTGACTCTGAACATCCAACTCCAGCTCCAGAGGTTCAACACTCACATTTAACCTTTGTGGGTACCTGCACATACCCCCGCATATACATGTAATTGATTAAAATTCTAAAGTATCGTGTTTTGTGAAGAACATGTGTCTCACAGTTTTCCATCTTATTTGAAGACTCTGTCTCACCCGAGGATACCTTTACTGCCAGACAGAGTTGAATGAATTCATTGTGACCTGTCCTGGCCTTGTTGTTAACATTTGGTTAGGCAGATGACAGCTGTGAGCCCTTTCATCATACAGGCTCTTTTTTCTTTCCATTTTTTGAGAGAGGGTCTTATTAGGTTGCGTAGGCTGGCCTTGAATTCATTATGTAGCCTTGGCAGGTCTTGAACTTGAGATCCTCCTGTCTCCTCGGCCTCCTCAGTAGTTAGAATTACAGGTCTGTGCCACTAGGTCTGGCTCCTAAGCCCTTCCTAAGAGAATAGCTCTAACTTCATCTGGGAAGGTTGTCTCATTGATTCTTCAGCATCTACAAGGATGATAAGCACTGTGGTCAATGACAGCACTGCACAGGACATAATGCATATGTCCAGAACCTGGTGAAGACTCCAGATTCAACCCTGGCCCTGCCCCTTCCTAACTGTATGATTTGCGTGAATTATTTACTGTATCTTGGGTTCTGCTTCATCATATGTAAATAAGGGAAAATATGTATTTCATAGGTTTAGTAGTAAACAGTAAATGAGCACCATGGAAAAAAATCTTTTGAGTTACGCTTCTGGAGTTTAAAGCTGACATTTCTCTTTTTACTTTAATGAATTAACTCCATTTATTTTTGTGCATGTATATGTAGTGTATGCATGTGTTTATGCATGCTCACATATGTGTGGAAGCACTTACGTACATGGGGGAGGGGCAAAGTTGATGTCAGGTCCCTTCCTCAATCACTCTCCTATTCGTTAACTGATGCAGACTTTCTCATGGCCCTGGAGCTTGCCAAATTCAGCTTGTCCTAGAGAGCTCTTGTCTCTGTGTCCCAAGTTCTGCCATGCCTACTTGGAGGCAATATGTAGGTGGTAGGGATCTGAACTCTGGGCGTCTGAAATCTGTCCCCAACCCTGTGCAGCAGTGTTTTGTCCACTAAGCCTCAACCCCAAATCTGACTTTTCTGATCACTCTATATTGGGAAGGCCACTGTCTTATTTCTCAACTTTTCTAACTAATAAGATGAGAATGATAAGAGTTTTGTGAGGATATGAGAAAATACGTATAACACTTTTTTAAAGCTTGATTGACAGGTAGTACTGCTGCAGCTGCTATGGCGTGAATGCAGCTATGGCGTGAATGCAGCTATGGCATGAATGCAGCTATGGTGTGAATGCAGCTATGATGTGAATGCAGCTATGATGTGAATGCAGCTACGGCGTGAATTCAGGTATGGTGTGAATGCAGCTATGGTGGTAGGGATCTGAACTCTGGGCGTCTGAAATCTGTCCCCAACCCTGTGCAGCAGTGTTTTGTCCACTAAGCCTCAACCCCAAATCTGACTTTTCTGATCACTCTATATTGGGAAGGCCACTGTCTTATTTCTCAACTTTTCTAACTAATAAGATGAGAATGATAAGAGTTTTGTGAGGATATGAGAAAATACGTATAACACTTTTTTAAAGCTTGATTGACAGGTAGTACTGCTGCAGCTGCTATGGCGTGAATGCAGCTATGGCGTGAATGCAGCTATGGCATGAATGCAGCTATGGTGTGAATGCAGCTATGGCATGAATGCAGGTATGGTGTGAATGCAGCTATGGTGTGAATGCAGCTATGGTGTGAATGCAGCTATGATGTGAATGCAGCTATGGTGTGAATGCAGCTATGGCATGAATGCAGGTATGGTGTGAATGCAGCTATGGCGTGAATGCAGCTATGGCGTGAATGCAGCTATGGCGTGAATGCAGGTATGGTGTGAATGCAGCTATGGCGTGAATGCAGCTACGGCGTGAATGCAGCTACGGCGTGAATGCAGCTACGGCGTGAATGCAGCTATGGTGTGAATGCAGCTATGGCGTGAATGCAGCTACGGCGTGAATGCAGCTATGATGTGAATGCAGCTACGGCGTGAATGCAGCTATGATGTGAATGCAGCTATGATGTGAATGCAGGTATGGTATGAATGCAGCAGTAGCTTAGAAAGGACCTTAAGCACAGCACAGACATCCAGGACTCCTCTCAAGGTAAGTTTCTCCAAGTCCTGAAGACCAAGAACTATATGGATATTTTTTTTTCTTTTTATCCCTTACCAGTTTTTATCACTTATTGAAATTTTAGGGGTGAAAAATAATGCCCATTGTATGTGCACATGTCTCCATTTCGGTGGAAACAATCTGAAGGCAGCATAACCCAGCTGCTTTTTACTACCGAGGCATGCTTTAGAAAGGCATGCTTTTCCCGTTAAATCACAGGGTCTCACTCTGACTCAAAATATTTGTGAATGATGATAGTAATTAGACCTCTCTAATTAAAAGTGTTGGAAAAACTCTCAAACTGCTTGCTTTTATAGACTCGTGAGAAATGATGACACGAGAATAATTTTTTAAGAAAAAAGCAAAGTAGGTATAATTTTGCACAGTTTCTTGAAGTGTTTACAATAGGTTCTTCTTTGGTAACTGGAAGTGTGCAGAACACCAGAAAGGGAAGGAGAGTTTGATTGGATTAGGTCTAGGCTTCTCAGTTTTGGCTGTTTGTATGAGTCACCTAAGAGAAACAATCAAATGAATAATCCATGGATCCACATGACCCATTCCAGAATCCACAGGGGCAAGGGCATCTGTAAATTTTGTTTAGTTCCCCAGGTTATTAGAGGTTCACCTAGGGCTAGGACCATTCGATTAGAGGATTTCTAAAATCTCTTATAAGTCATGCATTATGTGTTTCTGTATGAGCTGGTTGCTGACTTCTATAACCAGTGTCGAATCATTGGCTGAAAATAATAGACCAGACTTTAAAATGTCAAGTAAGTATTCTCCTCCAAATGATTTTCCTCACCGTGTGCTTATCACACTGCTGTGGCCCCCTTAATTACAGAATGGGAATACCTACCATTTATATCTTACAAGCATCCTTATCAAGAGAGTTTTACTTAGGAGTTCGTGACAGCTTTTAGAGAATAACTTGTCCATGTGGCAGAGTCATCCAACTTTCACATCTCATGCTGGTTGTGTTATACAGAGACTTTAAAAATTGTGACACAGCTGGGAATGACTGGTAGAGCCTTTACAGTAGAGTTTGATTCAGTAGGTCTAGAAGAGGGTTTCCGCCAATCCCCCAGGCAGAGCCTTTGAGATCAGCCTGTTGCTGAGACCTTTTCCTTCTTTCTCTCTTTCTTTCTCTCTCTTTCTCTCTTTCTTTATTTCCTTTCTTCTCTTCTCTTCTCCTCTCTCTCTCTCTCTCTCTCTCTCTCTCTCTCTCTCCCCTATGTCTGCTCAGTTGCTTATATTTTAAGAACAGGGGTTCTCACTGAAACCCGGCAGGCCAGCAAGCCCCAGGAATCCTCCTGTACTGGAATTACAGACACACTGCCATGCCTAGATTTTCCATGGGTGCTGAAGATTCAAAATTGGATCAAAATGCTGACCCTGAATGGCCTGGAACTGACTATGTAGATCATGCTGACCTGAAACTCACAGAGATCCCTCTGTCTCTGCTTCTTGAATCCTGGAATTAAGGTGTGGAATTACCACCATGCCCTCCAAGCTCCATTCTTGTGATCTACTACAGATTCAATAGTTGCTACAAATACAAAGTATAGCCTTATCCTATTCACCAACATATTCATCTCAATGTACTGTTTCCTTCTAGGTGAACATCTTGGAAAATCTTGACAATATTCTAGAGTCATTGCCTCTAATGTATTTTTGCACTGACTCTTTGCAAATGTGTTTAAATACTCTGGCATTGTCTTTGGAACATTTTCTGGCTTTATATATTTTTAGTTCCTAAAGACAGGCTAGATTTTTAACACACTTTATCTGGTGAAATCATGGGTGATAAAAATAATGATGATATAGGGCAAATTCATGAATATGAAGAGATGAGAAACATTTGAACATATACAGAGAAGAGCATGGGAAAGGACATGAGCTCAGACAGCTCTACTGATCAGAGGTAAAGACTTAGGATTGGAGTGCTCAGAGAAGTTTATGCCAGGATGGATACAGACACATACCAGGTAGCTGTCATACCTTTCACAGTACTTTCACACTTCTGGGGTCAGAAAACTTTCGTTGGCTATCTGTAGTAACTATTTGGGGTATTACGTCAGATAGAATCTCATTTTTCTGTATGTGTTTTAAGCATACTTTATAAGTGTAAGCCAATTCTTAGCTTGAAGGCCACACAAAAAAACAAACCACTGGTTACATTTGGCTCATGGCTCATGACCACATTTCACTTATTCTTAATCTTCAAATAATGCCAATTAAAAAAATGTACATCTGTGTGTCTGTATAATATATTCTGCTATGAAAGAATAGGTATCAAATCCTTTAAAAATTTACTTGGGCTTCGGTAAGTGTCAAAATAACCACTGTAACCATGACTTACTTAACCAGGCCTTTACATTGGTGGTCCTCAAATATCTTTGTGACTCTCTTTTCACCTTCCTCTATGTGCACAGACAAAGTAATAGCAGAGGTCCCACCGCAGAGATGCTGGCTAAACCTGTATCCCAGGAGAGAACCTATTTGAGGCAAATGTTTGGGGTTAATGCAATAAGCAGCCTACCTGGAAAGCACAAAGTTAAATAGAGGAAAGACACATAGAATTTCCTACTTCTCTCTCCTTTCGGGGAATATTCATCACAATGCCATCTTTAGCTTTATTTCACAGAGCAAATTGAAAGGTCAAGCTTACTGGCCATTCACCTCAATGACTGATTCAGCTAGAAGAAGGAAAAAAAGACCTCCTGAGGATGAAAGCTAAACACAATTCTATTGTGGGAAGTTGCTAAACTGAGACACATTTGAAGGGCGTTATGGGGTAGGATTGATCCTATGGGCATTAGTGACAAGAATAACCTTGGCTTCCAATTTGTGGGTACTTTTGCAAGTGCAGCTGCTCTTTCCATCTAGTCCTGGTGATGATCTCCCCAGGGTCTGAGAGTGAAACCAGGATACATCTGTAGCTATGCCTGGCCCATGGCTCTGGACTGTGATTACTGCATCTGCTGCCTAGTGAGGCAGAGGTGACTATTTGAAGGTCACCTTCAAAGGAAAAGGACTTCATATGTCTATCATTTCAAAGAGCATTCTCAGATTGCTGTGGACTAATCTGCTGCCCACCCTCTGGGTAATGCTGTGACCCTATCTTTGAGAAATATGGGAATACTTTAGGTTTCAGTGCTGAGCAAGACAATGACATGTTTATAGGTATTATTTAGGAATGTGTAGTCCAAAGAAATAATGAGTTCAATAAGAAATTTTTCAGTCTGGGGAAGCTGGAAAGTGCTAAATTTTTCAATGGAGCCGGGAGGCCTCAACTCACTGTAGAACAGAGGCAGGAAGAATCTGTGACAGCTGCTGCAGACATAATGAAATCGAGAGAATGTACCTGCAGAGTAAATAATGTCAGGCAAAACCACTCAGATGACAGTCAGCAGAGGAGAACCTGAAGCAGGTATCAAGAAATAAGGGCATAACGGCAGATGTTGACAGCAGGACTGGGATGTCAACATATTACCTATGGCTTTTGGGGGACTATCAGGGATGACTCTGTAGCTCTGGCATGGTTTTACTTCTACTGTGCAATGAGTCTGAGATGGAGCAGGCACAAAGAGCTCTCTGGTAGCCCCTCTAGATGATGGAGGAATCTGAGCTAACATCTGGTATGGAAATGGATGAGTTTGCTCCTAGGGAAGCGGTGTGGAAATGAGGAACTCCACTTTGCATGCACACTCAAACTCAGGCACTAAATGGAAAATTGAAACATCATGAGGGAGCTTGAGAAGTTCTAGATAGTAGATCTGAAATACAGGTAGAGAGAATAACAAAACAGATAAACAAGCAGATTGGAAGGATGGAACCTAGGAAGGTTCTAGGATGCAATGCAAGTAGGAGGAAGAAGAGTTTATGAGTAGAAAGGCCTGAATGGGAACCACATTAGGGATTGAGCTTTCTTGATGGTTGTTTCTTCAGTGCCTTTCAAAGTGTGGTAAAGAACTTGAGTCTAGTCTGACCTATGCGATTTACTTAGGTGCACTCTGAAGTTGTGAGACAGGTTTCTGGTTCCTAATACTTTTCTGTTTGACATGACTCTGGGTTTTTGTCCTAGAACTACTGGGGGAGTACTACCTTCTGTTAGATATAGTCTGGAACTTACTTTGGACTGCCAGTGAACATACTTAACACCCACAGTAGATAGGTCTTAGACCCCTAGTTGGAACAGGGGAACTCATGAAGAAGTAAATATGGAAAGAGGCTGTAACTGTAAGGAAACCAATGCAGTCAATACAAATAGGACCCGAGAGTGACCTTCCAGTTTGAATGAGTGGCTGGCATGTCTGCAGTAAGAAGAAAAGCCCCACGGTACTATGAAATTCAGCTTAGTTTCCCTTTGATTCTATTCACGGGCACACATCTTAGGTATGTTTGGAGCTGAGGTAGCATCTTGGAGGTCCCTCTACAAGACTTGTACTATATCTGCCCCTCATGTTCCTCTTTTTTTCTGGTTTCACATTTTAACATTGGTAAGAAGGGACTGGAGAGATTCTTCAACAGGTAAGAGCAGTTGTTGCTCTTTTAGAGGACCCATATTCAGTTCCCAGCTCTCAAATGGTGAATTAAAACCCTCTGTAACTCCTTTTCCAGGGGATCTGGTGCCAGCTCTGGCCTCTGTAGGCACCAGACACACATGTGATACACATACACATGCAGATAAGATACTCATAAAATTGCTAAGTCAACCTTGAACTGCATATATTTTTGTTAAAAATATTGGCCCCTTACTCATCCACTGAACTATTTAGTTATTGATTTATTTAGCCTGTGTGTATATGTGTGAGCACATAGGCACATGTGTGTGAAGTGCATATGTATAAATGTGTGTTTGGATAGGAGTATGTACATATGGGTACATGTGCATGGGGACTCAAGGTCAAATGTTTTTCTCAATTGGTCTCCACATTATATAATGAGGCAAAGTCTCTCACTGAATCCAGACCTCACTATTTTGGCTAGTCTGTTTGACCAGCTTGCTCTGGGGATCCCATCTCTACCTCCTTAATTCCTGAAATTACACATTGGCCACCACACCTACCTATCATGTATATGGGCTCTGGGGATTCAAGCTCCAGTCCATATGCTTTCTTAGTAAGCACTTTCCCCACTGAGCCATCTCCCCAGCCCCTTCTCCACTTTGTTTTTTTATTTGAGGTATATGTACCATAATCTAAACCACTTCCATTACCTGCCATAAAGATGTTTTGGTGTATTTGAGCAGCCTGCAGAAATAAATGCTGGAATCTGCCCAAGTTTCTATAAAAATCAGGATTGGCAATCTTTTTCTGTGCAGGGATAGACAATATCCATTCTTGGTTTGTGTGCCATGTGCTGTCACTACTTCTTAACTCTGCTATTACAATGCAAAAACTGTCATATACAATATGCACATTAATAAAGATGTGTTCCAATAAAACTTTATTTACAAAAACAGATGATCAGAGGAAGAAAATAGCAGAAGGAAAAAGCGGAAAATGGAGTAGGAACACCCTCTGCTCTTTTGTACACTTCTCCATAGTTACCGAGAAAGCTGGAAGTTTCTCTAGTGCATATTCCATCTCAAGACTATTGAATTCTAAGAAGCATCTTAACTAGATCAAAGTGTCGTATTGTCTAAGTGGACTAAGAGGAAAATCAGACAGTAGTGAAGGTACTTTGTTTTTCTAGCAAAGGATTCTAATTGATCCATCAGTGATAAGGAGAGTAAGACTCAAGAGAGGTATGTGCTCACAGGGGCAGGAATTTAAGAACACCTAGAGAAGCAGGGCTGCCTTGGAGTCATACACCCATGTTTAAGGACTTGTACAGAGAGCCATGGTAACATCAAGAATGAATACTGCTCAATCATTATCTTCAAAGAGTTTGAAGCTGAATTGAAGATGTGTATGTATTTGTATCTAGGTCGATACCTCTGATTCTATACATAATTATGTATCCATTTACCCATACATATTATGAATAGTGCATAAAACAATGGTGCCTAGTAAGTAGTAATGGGTGGTACAGGCCATAAACCTGAGGCATTTAGATGAGAAATCTTTCTCTATTGGTCAGTTTGAGTGAGAAGTCTTAAGGGGCATGTAGACCCCAAACTGAACTTTGGGAAATTGTTGGGAGTTTAACTGGTAAAAGTACTTTCTGAAAAGGGCTAGCCTCTCCATAAATCTGCAAAAGGCAGTCTGGAACGAAATGAGATCTCTGAACTATCTCCTTCATTAAACTGGTATTCTGTACAGAGAACACCGTAGTCACAATCCAACAACGATTAGGATGATTAGACTCACTAAGCAAGGTGGGTATGGCCTTGACTCCACCCTTCCACTTGTCAATCTGAAACATTGTGACTACGCTTTATATAGTGAGGGGCTCTTCTCACTTATTCATCTGGATCATTGGTGCCACTCATATCTATGGATGGAGACAGGGTCTGGAGTTCCTACCCTACCAATATGCATGAAGGTCAACATGTTTTATTCACTAATAAAATAAAGATTTGATTTACTTACATGAGACTCTGAGGAGAAAATAACAGTAGAGAATAATAACACATTAATTCCTTGATGTAAAGAAGAAGAAAATGAAATCCCAGGGCGGCCTTGGTAATTAAAAGGGCATTACATCCATTGTGCGATTTCAGATAAAGCACAGGAAGCCCCTCCTGTCCTTTTCACATAACCACACATTATTGATAAAGTAGCTTTTAGAAGGTATTAGGTGATGCTTTATTGCATTATTTTAAGCCATTGAGGTTTTTATTTATGAAGGGTATAGATTTATGCTGAGTGATTCAGTTAGGAAGCAGGCACATCAATTTGTTCATGAATGTGAGCTGGTGATTACCTCTATTAAAGTCACCAGGACAGACTGATCACTTTAATTTAGGCAGAGGCATGCACATAGTATTGCTAGTAGTGTGTGTATCTCTAAGAACACAAGCAAAGCAGCTGCTTTGCATCCCAGAGGAACCCTAAACATGCAGACTAGGGTGTAAGGACTGGCAGGACTACAAAGAAATTGTCCTGAAGTTCTGTGTAGCAGGATGTTGTCTTTGTTTTGTTTTATTATTAGCTGTTGAATGCTGACTTGATATTAAACTGCAGAAAGGTGATATAAGAAACACACAACTGCCCCAATTTCAGAACTTGGGAGTCCTCCTATGTATGATAAAGTTGTGAAAACCTGCATGATTGTATGATTTGTATAACACAATAGGAACTTGTGGGATTTATTTAGTTATGTAATTGAGTTCTTGTGAACACAGATATGTGCTAGTTGTGTTGGAGGTTTCTGTCCTACAGAGAGGTAATAGAAAGCTACTCATTAAGCAATCCCAGTATTCACTTGTGATTTATAGAAGGAATAATTGGAAGAGCATTAAGATGACATGATGAGAGAGACACTGAGGAGACATGGTGTGTGGGATATAGAAGACAATGCTGGAGAATTGCTGGAGAACTCACACAATACCACCATTGCTGAGAACTGTCCACCAGTAGTGTGACAACATACAGACAGCTACCGGAGAAGTCTCTCTCATACCTAAATTCCATTTCTGACATGAGCCAAAATGAAGCGCCTAAAGATATACACTGCTTTGGTTTGAGTAAGAGCAAACCCTGGTGACCTCCACCCCCACAGATATATGACAATAGATTTGCCAAATAACAAGACAACAACACTGGGGGAATTAATTATTAGTTAATTATTTTTTAAATGTGTAAAAATGACCAGCTTAGGCTCCAACTTCTCACCTAAATAATTAAATTTTTATCATCAATGACTGGCATATCTAGGCACTAAATTTGTTTACTGAATGAGTAAATAGACTCTGGGATTGGATATCATCACTAAAATGGTTCTTTTCTTTTATAGTGACCTTTCAATAAAATGCAGAATATGAAAGCATTTGTCTCATCCTTACTGAGATCTCCACTCTATGTAGTTGACAGTTTAACCTTGCAATATCTTTATAAGACAGATGCTCTGGTAATTTTTTATACTTTCTGATGGAGGAAATTGAGTCTCAGATGCAAAGCACCTTCCTTAACAGGCAAGAATAACCAAACTGAGTCTTAGATTATATGATTAAAACATTATATACAGAATGATCAAGAGTGTCAGATGAGCTGGGCATAGTAGTTTATGCATATAATCCTAGAATTTGGAACGCTGAAGCAGGGGGTTCACCACAAGTTCAAGACCACTCTGAGCTACATAGTAAATTTCAGGGTGACTTAGACTTTAGAATAAGACCCTGTCTCAGCAGTATAAAACTGTATGTTACATGTTTTATAAATGAAGCAAAAGAAAAGTTTATCTTTCCTCCCCTCTCTCTGTGTCGCCATCACGTTGTCCCCAGTTGCTTATATCTACTGAGCCATCCTATCCTCATCAAATTATTCCAGCTGTGTAAGTCTCTTTGACCACTCAGGGACTTGATTAGTGGTAATCAGGCTGACAAACTCATCTATTATAAGGCAGCTGCATTTTATAAAGATTCTGTAACAACCCAGTTCACACACATACTCCAAGATTCTCTGTCCCAACAAGACCTACCTCTCTCCAAATCAAGTTTGGAAGGTGACCCTTTCTTTTACATTTATGTCCACATGTGTGTGCAAGCATAGTATCTCCACAAGTTCAGTCTTCATATTCAGCTGCTTCTGTCTTGCCTCCCAAAGGATTCATGAGAGTGTATTACTTTGTTTCTTATTGAATTGTGAAATTGCAACTGTGATATAGGCAGCATCTTTTGAAAGATAATTATTTTTAAAATGTATTTCTTATTCTTTGAGAATTTCATATATGTACACATTTTATTTCCATAGTATTTACTCTATCTCCACTCTTTCTCCAACTCTTCTCCAAATCTGCTCTTCCCCTACACTCACTTCCACGCTGCACGCCCTCTTCTTCTTTCAAACCCACTGAAACAAGTCAGTTCTGCCTATATATGCATGGTGTCGGGGAATCCAGAAGAATATGGTCCAACCTGCCAGGGACCACAATAAGGAAAACTGACTCTCCCTCACCTAGTTGAAATCACCTGTCAGTATCTCCTCAGTGAGGGATGGGGACTGGTAAGAGCCTTAATTCTATGTACAATCTGCAACATATGTGACTGCTTTCCTATGTGTTGATTGTTTCAGGACATATAGGGGAATAAAGCTTCAGATGCAGACCAAAGCACTAATTTTGCCATGATGTTTACAGAGTTTAACAGTTTATATAGATTTATCATCCTCCTTTCTCTCTGTGGTTTTATATGGTCAAGTGACTGACTGGTGACTATAAATTCAAATTATTCCTGTTCCATAGTAAATAATCTCATTTTATTCTTAACTTTATGATGATGAAATATTCACTTGAAGAACAAGTGCTTTATAGACGTCTGAATTACTATTCTACTTCATCTTGATAGTATGTTCTTCTTAAAACACTAATAAAATACCTATTGCATAGGACTGTCCTCTTACCATCATACAAGAGAGAGATGCCTTCTTCCCAAGTTTAGTTGCACCCATGTGCCTAGGATCAGCATAGGCAAATTTGCTGAAAGGAGGGACAGGGAGAGTCAGCCATGCCTGACTTATCAACTAGTCATCCCTAGTTGCACAATGAGGTGGGACCTAAGGTGGGACTAAGCTGAGGAACTGTTTTGTGTGGCTGTGAGGAAGTTATGTGATATGCACTTAGATGGAGATTTTCCAGTACAGGCTTAGGAGGGGTGCACCCACACTCATAAACTCTCACCCACTTCTCTGTAAGTAAGCCCAGTAAACTCATTGTTTTTCCAGACTGTAGTTTCGTCAAATTGTACCCAGCTTGTCATAGGGCCAAGGAAAAACTGAGGGGACAACTGTCTTTTGTGCCTCCCAGAAGGAATTTTAGCTACAATGCCTGAAGCTGTAAAAATCAATGAAATGATATAGCTTTGGGGGGTTTGAATGCACTGAATATGTGCTGTGTTTGGAGTCGAACAGAAGCAATGAATATTTTAAAGTGTAATTTGAATTCCTGGGTCAGAAAAAGAAGAACTTGTTGTCATGGCTCTCATGCACCTCATGCTGCTTTGGAGTTAAATGCCTAAAAACTTGACTAGTAGAAGTTTTAATTAAGGCTCAGTCTCATGGACATGTTGACTTTGGGCTTGTTTTATTTTCATTTTTTAAGTGTTCAAACAAGACTGACATTTTTGAGGCTGAATTGATTTCTTTGTTCTCCTTCTTCTCCTATCTTTTTTCCTTCCCTCATTTACCTCTACACCCCCTGATTCCTTTATTCATTTCTGTCATGATGAGGGTTGACCCAGGACTTTGCACATGCAAAGCAAGTACTCTATCCCAGTCTGCAAGTGAGTTGATTTGTGTGGCAATGTCCACACACAACTAAGTACCACAGACAAAACACATTCTTCCCTTGGAGTTGTGAACTGTACACGGGATTGCCTTGACCTTGTCTCCCTGCCAAGCTTGGGCCCAGGCCCATTCCTACCCTTCTGCCTCAGATCTTTGAAGAAGCTCCCTAACCCAGACTAGCTTAATCCTCTAGTGCAGTTGGTCAGACCTTCCACAGGCTGTCCCACCCCTTGCTTCTCTGGACTCTTGATCTGCCTACCACAGACAAGCCTACCTGCTATCCTGGTAAGTCAGGTCCCACCCACTACATCTTGATTCCCCTGCAGCCTGAATACCTCCAGTCTCCCCACTCACACCATCCCCCTTCTAGCCTTGAGTCCAGGCCCACTCCTGCTCCTCCTCCTCAGATCCCTGGACTACCTTCTTAGACTACACCTGCCTACTGTGTCCTGAGCCCTTGCACCCAAATTAGGTCAGGTCTCCAGCTTCCTTTGTTAGACCTTCCACAGGCTGTCACTACCCCAGTCATTCCCTTGTCCCCTACCTCCTGATCTGCCTACCACAGACCTACCTACTACCTAGACCAGTCTACTACCCTGAAATAATCTGAAGTACACACTGACTAACTTTTCATACCTGAGGAAAAAGCAACCAAACTACATCAACAATATAAACAGAACAAAAATTCAACTAAACAAAGAGAATAGAATTTCCTATCAGATACAGGGCCAACAGAAAACATCCATATGCCCAAATGGCAATGCAAAAATACAAATAATATGAAAAAAAGATAATATGCCCCCAACAAAACCCACCAGTACCATCAGAAGTGTACTACAATGAGAATCATCCTGAGGAACCCAGGACACAGAACTTAAAAGAATAAGAAACCCAAACAACACAAAGAACTCAGAGCATAGGCATAAACTTGTGATAGAGGCTCAAGAAAATACAAATATGCAGCTGAATGAAATAACAAAAATCACTAAGGACTTGAAAAATGAATTCACAGAAGAGATAGAAATATTGAAGAAAACACAAGCTAAAATGAAGATGGAATTGAAAAATTAAATAAGCCAATTTGAAACAATAGGAGAAAGCCTCACAAGTAGAGTGAATGAATCAGAACACAGAATATCAAGACTGGATGACAAAGTTGAAGAACTGAACTCCTTAAGCAAAGACTGATTTAAAAAAAATACAGTAATGGAGTTCGTGGGATGTGGGACAACATGAGAAGACCAAATCTATGCATCATAGGCATACAAGAAGGAAAAGAATGTCAGGGTAATGGCATCCAGATCTTCAACAGGACTATAGAAGAAAACGTCTTTAAATTAAGAAAGTCATACCTATACAGATTCAAGAAGCACAAGGAACACCTATTAGACAGGACCAGAACAGAAACTCCCCACAGCATAACATAGTAAAAACACTAAATGTACAGAACAAAGAGAGGGTACTAAAAACTGCTAGAGAAAAACAACAAGTTGCATATAAAGGAAAATCCATCAGATTTACAGTTGACTTTTCAATGCAAACTATGAAAGCCAGAAAAGCCTGGACCAAAGTATTGCCAGTTCTAAATGACCATGGATGCAAACCTGGACAAGTATTCCAAACCTGGAATACTTGGACAGGGAATGGGAAATTTTCATGACACAAATAGGCTGTTGTCGGGAGCCATAGGTCCCTACCCCAGGAAATAGCAAGACCTGATTCCTGGCAAAGCTGTTTTTCAGACATCAAGGCTGGCCTGGTTTGAGATTAACCAGATGACTATACTTGAAAGCCTCTCACAAACATGTTGTTCTAACCTGGGCACTTAACGCTTGAGAGACTCCCTCATTTTCTCATGTAATTGCTAAGAAACTTTGGTATTACTCTGTAATCATACAAGTGTAACCTCTTAATTGATTTATAACTTGCTATATAGAATTGTGGTGTTACTATGGAATTTATTCTGTGATCAATTGGTGTGGTGTTATTGTGATAATCGTTCTGTTAATTGAATTGCTCTACTTCAATGGATTTGTCCCTGCCAACTTCCCCCTCTCCTCACTATAAAAACTTTGTGTAGATGTTCATTAAATGAGACTTGATCAGAAAGCCTGTCTTGTCTCCATTCTTCGCATCTCTTGTCCCTTTCCGTCCCCTCTCCTCCTTCCAGATACCCACGTTGACTGTCCTGCGGGTCGGGACAGGCTGTAAGAATTCATGTCCACTAAACAATCCCTCTAGAGAATACTCAAAGCAGTACAAAGGACAGAAGATAGGAAAAATGTACCCAAGAGATTACAGAAAGAAAACAAAGGAAGCTATAATAATGGAAAAACAAAATAGGACCAAGAAAACAACAAATTAAAATGACAGTAACCAATAAACATTTTTCAATAATAACTAAATATTAATGTCCTCAACTCCCCAGTCAAAAGACACAGGCTAATGGAACAGATTAAGAAACAATATTTATCTTTTTATTGTCTTCAAGAAACTCATCTCACCTTCAAGGATAGGCACTACCTTAGGGTGAAAGGTTGGAAAAAATATTACAAGGAAATGACATTAGAAAGTAAGAATATGTTGCAATTCTAATATCTGACAAAACAGACTTCAAATTAAAACTAATCAAAAGAAATAAAGAAGATCATTTTGTTGTAATCAAAGGAAAACTGACCAAGAAAATATTACAATCATAAACATATACCAAAGTCCAGTGCATTCAATTTCATTTAAAAAGTACTACAGGATAATAAAAACATAGATTAACCCAAACTTAATAACATTAGGGGACCTCAAAACCCCACTATCTCCAATAGACAGGTCAACTGGACAAAGAATAAACAGAGAGACGTCTTCATCAAATGACATCTTATATCAAATGGACCTAACAAACATCTACAGACTATTTCACCTAAGCTTCAAAGAATACACTTTCTACTCAGCAACTCATGAAAGTTTCTCTAAAATTGGCAACATTCTTGGACACAAACCAAACCTCAACAAATACAAAAATTGAAATAATTCCATGCATTCTCTAAGACCACAGTGCAATAAAACTTAAAATCAACAGCAGAAGAAGCTCTAGTAACTACACAAACTCATGGAGATTTAAGAACACACTCCTGAATGGTTCAAAGAAGAAATTAAAAAGGAAAGAAAAGTATTTCTGGATCTAAATGAAAATGATAATACATCATAACAAAACCTCTGGTACACTTTAAAAGCAGTCCTATGAAGGAAATTTATAACTCTAAGTGTCTATATTAAAAAATCAGAAAGAGCACATATAGATGACTTAACAGTACAACTCAAGACTCTGGAAAGGCAAAAACAAAACAAACCCAAACTAGTAGATGAGAAGAAATAACAAAAATAAGAGCAGAAATTAATGAAATAGAAACAAAGAAAACAATACAAAGAATCCATGAATCTAAGAGGTGGTTCTTTGAAAAGGTAAACAAATGGACAGAACCTTAGCCCAGTTAACCAAAAGAAAGAAAGAGCAAATCCAAATTAACAAAGTCAGAAATGAAAGGGGAAACATCATAAAAGACAACAAAGGAACCAAGAACATTATAAAGAACTAACTAGTTTAAAAACCTGTACTCTATTAAATTTGAAAATCTAAAAAATATGGATAAATTTCTAAATTCATGGAAACCACCAATGTTAAACCAAGAAGAGATCAACAACTTAAACAGACCCATAACAATTAAGGAAATGGAAACCGTACAAAACCTCTCGAATGAAAAAGCTGAGGCTCAGATGATTCTCAGCAGAATTCTACCAGACATCCAAAGAAGATCTACAACCAATTCTTCTTAAGTTATTCAAAAAGATATAAACGGAGGAAGAACTCCCAAACTCTATGAAGCCAGTATCACTCTAATACCAAAACCAGGTAAAGACACAATTGAAAAAGAAAACTATAGGCCCATATTCTTAATGAACGTGGACACAAAGATTTTCAACAAAATACTCAGAAACTGCATACAGACACACATCAAAAAGATCACCTACCTTGATCATGCTGGCCTTGTTGCAAAGATGCAGAAATTGTTCAATATATATATCAATAATTGTAATAAATAGTATAAATGGACTTAAAGACAAAAATCACATGGTCATCTCAGTAGATGCAGAAAAGGCCTGTGAAAAAAATCAAGCACGCATTCATGTTAAACATTCTAGAAGGAATTGGACTGGAGGGAACATACCTCAATATAATAAAGCTATGTATAACGAACCCAAAGCCAACATCATTCTAAATAGAGAAAAACTGGAAGCATTCCCACTAAAATCAGGAATAAGACAAGTCTACTATCTCCATTCCTTTTCAATATAGTGCTTGAAACTCTTGCAAGAGCAATAAGACAAGAGAAAGAAATTAAAGGAGTACTAATTAGAAAAGAAGAGGTCAAATTACCACTATTTTCAGATGATACATAAGAGATCCCAAAAATTTCACCAGAGAACTGCTAGAAATGATTAATCCTTTCAATAAATATCTCTACAATGAAAATTTTAAATCTTTAAAGAAAGAGCTAGAAGAAGACACCAGGAGATGGAAGGACCCACTGTGCTCTTGGATTGGTAGAATTAATATTGTAAAAATTGCCATCTTAGCTGGGCATGGTGGTGCACACCTTTAATCCCAGCACTCAGGAGGCAGAAGCAGGTCGATCTCTGTGAGTTCAAGGCCAGCCAGGTCTACATAGTGAGTTTCAGGCCAGCTGGGGCTACAGGTAGACCCTGTCTCAAAAAGAACAAAAACAAAAAAATTACCACCTTACCAAAATTAATCTATATATTCAATGCAATGCTGATCAAAAACCCGATGACACTCTTCACAGAGCTAGAAAAAAACATTCTGAAAGACCCTGGATAGCCAAAGCAATCTTGGGAAAAAAGAGCAGTGTTGGGGGGATCACCATACCAGATCTCTCATACGGTATTACAGAGCTATATTAATAAAAACAGTGTGGTACTGGCACAAAAACAGACACATAGATCAATGGAACACAATAGAAGATACGAACGTGAGCACATGCAATTTCAGCCATCTGATGTTTGACAAAGGTGCCAAGGGCACACAATGGGGCAAAGAGCATCTTCAAAAATAATGCTGAAAAAACTATATCTCAGTTTTGAAAATGGACCCTTATCTTTCACCCTGATGAAAGTGAACTCCAAATGGATCAAAGATCTTAATATGAAACCTGAAACTCTGAAGCTGCTAGAAGGCAGTACCATACATGATATAGGTGTAGTAAAAGACTTTCTCAACCAGAATCAGTTGCTCAGGCATTAAGGTCAACAATCAAAAACTGAGACCACATTAAACTTTAAAGCTTCTGTATAGCAAAAGAAACAACCAAGGAAGGAAAGAGGAATTCACTGAATGGGAGAAAATTTTCACCTACTGCACATCTAACAAAGGATTAATATCCAGAATATACAAAGAACTTAAAAAACAAACAAGAAGATAAATGACCCAATAAAAAGATGGGCTAAGGACTTAAACAGAGTTCTTAAATCACAAAATAAAAATAGCTAAGAAACACCTTAAAAAGTACTCCGCATCCTTAGTAATTAGAGACATGCAGACAAAAAACACTTTATGATTCCATCTTAATTCAGTCAGACTGGCTAAGTTCAAGAAAACAAAAGACTCCAAATTGTGGTGATGATGGGGAGAAAAAGAAACACTCACTGCTGGTGGGAATGCAAACTCCTACCACTATGGAAAGTAGTGTGGAGAGCCATTCTTTAAAACTAAAAATGAATCTACCATAAGTTCTACTCCATGGCAAAAGAAAATGAAATTATGAAATTTACAAATAAATGGATGGAATTAGAGACTGTTATGCTAAGTAACACAGACTCAGAAAAGCTAGGGACGTATGCTCTCCCTCACTAGTGAATCTTATCACCAGTCCCTTATATGTGACTATAGATCCTGGTATATAGCAGGAGCCTTGAAAGTGGGAAGGAAACACAGAGGTAAAGGGAAAGAAAGGGCCCAAAAGAGGGGAATGATAGGAAAAAAATGTTACCAGGATGGGGTCGGGAAAGTGGGGCTGTTTGGGTTGGAGGAGAGGAGGGACAGACCTGCAGGGGACCATGGGGGTGTTGGAGGGACGGAACTCAAGAGAAGGGGTATGGTGGGAGGTGAGTGTTGTTAAGAGGAGGGTGGGAAAAATAGGGGCACTTGGACTGGGGAGAGAAGAGTGAAGTTGGATGGGGAGAGGGAGAGGAGAGATGAATGGAGCTTGGGTGCTGTGAGAAGCCAGAAGGAAATGTGTTGGCTCTGGAACCCCCTGAGAAATACAGATATGGTATCTGAACATTAGTGCATGTATATACCTGGGGGCCATATAGCAAGAAGCTCTGTTTTAGACAGGAGAGACCTCCATTCTAGTTGTTGGTCAGAGTAGACTGAGAGATTAAAAGAAAAAAAAATCACAGGGTAATGCTGGAGCCTTTGATTATCTCCAAGAACTTGAAGGTAAGACCCAACTGCTGAAGACAGCCCATACTTGGAAGACAGGACTTGGAACAATGGAACTGGAAATGACCTGGAAGCTTTCTTCCTGAAGACTAGCTCTCATAGATCCTAGAGAAAACCCTATTTCTGTCATATCTCTAGATGAAATTTCTTAACAGACAGGTGTACCATACACCACTCATCAAAGAAGCCTTCTTTTGCAACAGATGGAGGTGATTTCAGAGTTCCACAACTGGTTACACATAGAGAATATATGTCTGAGAGATGCCGAATCCTATGTGACACATCTATAGTGGAGCCTCTATACCTAAGGCTCATGGAAGATAATGTAACAGGGGGTGGAGAGAATACTAGTTCATCCCCCAGCTCTCACCAACAAAGGTTCCTTATACAACAGAGTGTGATGCTCACTGAACGCTACAACTGGCTAACTTTTAGAGAATAAGAGACTGCAGAGTGTATGTCCCTGAACAGGACTCCTATATTAAAACTCACCCACGCACGGCTCAGGGATCATTGTAGAAGAGGGGGCAGAAAGATTGTAGGATTCGGGTTTGGTCATTGAACAAAGGGTATCAGAGGCTTTCAGGCCACAGAAACTTTCTCATGTGAATTTGCAGCAATGTTGGGTGGTGTGCACCAGACCCACGCCAAATCAACCAAACAAGAGCCTAGTGTGGAACAAGACAAATGGGTGGCAGGCCCTGGCCCTAGCCTAGGAACTGTTGGCAACTGATCACTGCTGGGTGAGGAGAGCAGATCTTCAAGATCTCTAGATAGGCTAACTAGACTCCAGTGGATGAACTTGCACTGAAGGACATCTGGGTACAAATGCTCGACCAGATAGGACTTAACATATGTGACAGAATGCATGAGGTCTGGTGGGGGGAGGGGCTCTGGGGAATGCAGATGGAGTCTAAATTTGATTAATAACTATTGTATAAAATGCACAGAAAATGCAAAAATATTTTTAAAAAATTAAAAAAAGAGATTTGTCTGAGCTGAGGTTGCAGTGTGTACTTTGCATATTTAAGTCTGTAGCTTAAATTTCCAGAGCTCACTGCCTCCTAAATTTACCCTTAAAATTTTTTATTGAATTTTTGTGATTTTCATACAACATAATTTGATGATATTTAAATTCCCTTCCCCATTCGTACTTCCCCTAAAGTGCCCCCTGAAAATTCAATGTACTCCACTATATACACAATATGTTCTATAGAGTCTGATTTGTGTCCCCACATGTCCCTCAGTGTGGGTCCATTCACTGGAGCCTGGACAAACCTTTGAGACAAGGACTCCCTGTAGCCCCAGCTGGCTTGGAATATGTAGACCAGGTTGACTTGATCTTATAGAGATCTACCTGCTTCTGCCTTCCAGGTACTGGAATTAAATGTAAGCATCACCACACCTGGTGCAAAGTTTACACTGTTAAATTTTAATTACATGTGCATATGTGCACATGAGTGCAGTACCCATGGAGGCCAGAAGAATGTGTTGGATCCCCTGGAACTAGAGTTCCAGATCATTGGGAGTCAACTAATATAGGTTCTGGAAACTGAACTTTAGCCCTATAAAAGACTGGCATGGACGCATCCGCTGAGCCATTTCTCTAGTCAGAAATTTACATTCTTGTGTTTTATGGTTCACGACATATTTATACAAGAACATGATGTGTTTCTCACTTTTAACAATTTCACTATTCTATATGTGTGTTGGGAATTTTCCACTATGATTTTGGTCAGCAAATGGGCTTATTAAAAAGTTAGGCAACACACATCCATCATAATGCAAATTGAGTTCAGAAGGCAAGTTACTTTCTTTGAAGAATTGACACCAGCTTTTCTTGATGGTTTGTTTTCTATCTCGGCTTGCTAATGTTATTGTTTGCATCACCTGCTTACACAGTGTCCTCCTAGAAAAAAAGAGTAATCATTAAACAGCCAGAAATTTGGGCTAATCTCTATTCAGAAAGCAAAGTTCAAAGATGGCTTCTCCATGGCACATTGAATGGGTCCTAGCAAGCAATGCTGACTACTTTGTTTCTAGATTGTCAAAGATTTTTTTAAAGGTGTTTACTCACAAGTCCATGTGTGTGCAAGCCCAGCATCTGTGTGTGTGTATGTGTGTGTATGTGTGTGTGTGTGTGTGTGTGCATGTATGTGTGTGGAGGCCACAGCTTGAAGTTGGGTGCCTTCCTCATTTGCTGTCCACATCACTGAACCTGGGACTTCACTAATTCAATTAAGTTGGCTGGTGAGCAAGTTCCTGGGATCCTCCTGTATCCTGCTCCCCATTGTTATGATTATGGGCATGTGCTGCCACAGCCAGCTTTTTAAAAAACTTTTTAAAATTGTTCTTTTTTAAATTTTATTGAATGTATGTATAGTTCATATAGAACATCAAAATCATCCATTGGCACCTTCCCATAGCCCACCTCCATGGATTCCATGCATTCTCTCATTATTGTTAAGGCCTATGGAGTCAAGTTAGTGTCCCCAAATGTCCCTTGATGCAAGTCATCCACTGAGATCTAGTTGACCTATCTAGAGTCCTTCCCTTCAGTCAGCAGCTCTTCACCCAGCACTAATCAGCTGCCAATAGTTCTTCAGCTACTGGGTCCTGCTGCCCTTTTCCATAGCTCTATGCTGGGTTCTATGCTGGGATTTGTCTGCTTGTGTTTGCATGGATCTTGTGTATGTTGACACTGTAGGTTTATATGAGCAAGGTCTCAGGAGCCTGTAAGACTCTGTTTAGATTCTCCTTCTAGCCCTGGTGATGGGCCCACTTCTTCTCTTGGCACCTCAGACCTCTGGACTACCCTCTTGGCCCAGGTCCCCCCACTACTTCCTGATCCTTTACACCCAAAGCATCCCAATTCTTCAGTCTACTCCTGTAGAGACCTCACAGCATGTTCCTACCTCCAACTAGCCTTTGCACATCTACCTTCTTTCCTGGCTGCAACCACTCCCAACCTGCAAGGATTCCTGAGGCCAGCCTTGTTCCCTGATAAGTTTGACACCACCCACTGTGCCTTGACTCCCACAACCAGATTCAATCTCCCAGATTCCACATTACTTTCTCCTTCTGGCCCAGGGCATAGGCCCACTTATTCTCTTGGCACCCTAGACCTCTGGACTACCCTCTTGGACCAGATTCCCCACACTGCTTTCTGATTCTTTGCTCCCAGACCAACTCAATTCTTCAGTCTACTTCCCTATAGACCTCACAGCCTACCCCCACCCCCAACTTGCCTTTGCACATCTGAGACCAGCCTTCTTTCCTGGCTGCCCCTACCCCTGATCTGCCAGGGATTCCCAAGGCCAACCTCCTTCTCTGATAAATTTAACACTGCCCACTGTGCCTTGACTCCCACAACCTGATTCAATCTCCTAGTTTCCACATCTTGTTTTCCTTCTAGCCCTGGGAACAGGCTCACTCCTTCTTTTGGCATCCCAGACCTCTGGACTATACTCTTGGCCAAGATGTTCACACTGCTTCCTGATCCTTTGCACCCAGACAAATCCAGTTCTTCAGTCTATATCCCTAGAGACCTTACAGCCTGCCCTCAACCCAACTTGCCTTTGCACACCTGAGACCAGCATTCTTCCCTGGTATCCCCCACTCCAGATGGTACCCTCACCATCAACTTCTTAGTATCCCAAACAAGCAGACAGATCTGCTCTGTCAAGACTTCGACCAGTCTACTACTCACCAAGAACTTGCAATACTCATCAATTTGTCTCCCATACCTAAACAAAATTAACTAACTACATAAACAATTTTAACAGAACCAAAGTTATATTAAACAAAAACAGTTATGTTCCTGCTGAATACATAACCAACAAAGAATGTCCATACACCCAAATGGCAATGTAAAATCACAAATAATATGAAAAACCAGGGAATATGTCCCCATCAAAACCCATAAGTCCAACAGAATTGTACAGCATTGAGAACCACCATGTAGAACCCCAGAATGCAGAATTTAAAAGAACAATCATAAACATGATCAAAGAACTTCAAGAAAACACAAACAACTCAAAGAACTCAAAGAGGAAAGGCATAAACTTTTAATGGAAGCCCAAGAATATACAAGTGAAATATCAAAAACTTAATGAAATATCAAAAACAATTCATAGCTTGAAAAGTGAATTCACTAAAGACACAGATATAGTGAAGAAAACCCAAATAAAAATGAACATGGGACTGAAAAACTCAATAAACCAATAAGAAGCAGCAGGAGAAAGTCTCACAAGCAGAATAAATGAAATACAAAACAGAATATCAAGACTGGATGATAAAGTTGAAGACCTGGACTCCTTAAGCACAGACTATGCAAAATTCAAAAAGACACAGGAATGGAATACTCAGGAAATTTGGGAAAACACAAAATGACCAAATCTATGTATTATAGACATACAAGAAGGAGAAGAAACTCAAACAAGTGGCATTGAACAGATCTTCAATAGGATCATAGAGGAAAACTTCCCTAAATGAAGGAAAATGCACCAATAGAGATTCAAGAAGCACAGAGAACACCATTAAGACATGATCACAACAGAAAATCCCCATGACATATAGTAAAACATTAAATGTACAGAACAGAGAGAGGGTACTGAAAGCTGCTAGAGAAAAACAACAAGTTATATATAAAAGAAACCCATCAGAATTACAGCTGACTTTTCAATGCAAAATATGAAAGCCAGAAGAGCATGGAACAAAGTGTTCCCAGTTCTAAACAACCACAGATGCCAACCCCAAATACTTTAACCAGGAAAACTATCTATCAAGGACGAAGGGGAACAGAAAATTTTCCATGATATAAATAGGCTGAAAAAATTCATGTCTTCCAAACCAACACTACAGAGAATGCTTGAAGCAATACAAAGGATGGAAGAAAGGAATGAGTATGTCAAGAGACTACAGAAGGAAAATTAAAAAAGGTATAACAATAGAAACATGAAATAGGGCCACAAACACAAAGAAATTAAAATGACAGCACACAATACATTCCTTTTAAAAATAACACTTACTATCATTGGCCTCAACTCCCCTGCAAAAGACACTGGCTGGTGTAATGGATCAAGAAAAAAATCCATCTTTTTGCTGTATTCAAGAAACTCTTCTCACTTTCAAGGATAGACACTATCTTAGGGTGAAAGGAAGGAAAAAATATTCCAAGCAAATGGCCCTAAAAAGCAAGCAGCTATCACAAATTTTAATATCTGATGAAACTGACTTCAAATTAAAACTCATCAGAAGAGATAAGAAGGGTTACTTTATTCTAATCAAAGGAACAATTGACCAAGAAGATATTGCATTTATGAACATTTATGCACCAAACTCTGGAGCACCCAAGTTCATAAAATCAGTAGTCCAGGAGTGTAAAACAGAAATTGACACCAACTCAGTGATAGTTGATGACTTTGATACCCCCACTTTCTTCAATAGACAGGTTAATTGGACAAAGAATAACCAGAGAGACATCTGAATTAAATGACATACTACAGGAGAAATGAAATAGACCTAAGAGATATGTACAGAATATTCTACCCAACCATCAAAGAATACACTTTCTACTCAAGCAGCTCATGCAAGTTATTCTAAAACTGACCACATTCTGGGGCACAAAACAGATCTAAAGAAATACAAAAAATTAAAATAATTCCATGCCTCCTATCAGACCACAGTGCAATAAAGCTTATAACCAACAGCAAAAGAAACTTCAGTAAATACATGGACTCATGGAGATTAAACAACACACTCCTGAATCATGAATGGATCAAAGAATGAATTAAGAAAGAAATAAAAGTATTCCTGGAGCAAACTGAAAGTGAGAACACAATACAACAAAAGCTCTGGGACACTCTAAAGTAGCCATAAGTCGGAAATTTATAGCTCTTAGTGCCTACATTAAAAAATCAGAAAAAGCACATGTACATGACTTGACAGTAAAACTCAAGGCCCTGTAATGGCAAGAACAAACCAACCCCAAATCTAATAGACTAGAAATAACAAAACTCAGAGCAGAAATTAATGAAATAGAAACAAAGAAAACAACACACAAAAAAAATCGACTCTCAGAGCTGGTTCTTTGAAAGGTTAAGCAAGACAGACAGACCCTTAGCCCAGTTTAGCCAAAGAAAGAAAGAGCAAATCCAGATCAACAAAGTCAGAGATGAAATCACAACAGACACAAAAAGCAACCAAAACGTAAGGGAATACTTTAAAAACTATACTCCATTAAATTTGAAAACTTAAAGGAAATGGATGAATTTCTAAAATCATGGCCACCACCAAAGTTAAACCAAGAGGAGATCAACAGCCTAAACAGACCCATAACAAATAAAGAAGTTGAAACAGTAATACAAAACCCCTCGAATAAAAAAAGCCCAGGCCCAAATGGACTCACAGCAGAATTCTACCACACATTCAAAGAAAATCTACAACCAATACTGTTTAAATTATTCAAAAAGATAGAAACAGAAAGAGGACTCCCAAACTCCTTCTATGAAGTTGTATTGCCCTAATACCCAAAGCAGGTAAAGATACAACAACAACAACAAAAGGAAACCTATAGACCCATATCTTTAATGAACATAGATGCAAAGATTCTCAAGAAAATACTTGCAAACCACATACAGACACATATCAAAGGGTCATCCACCACAATCAAGTCAGCTTTATTTCAGAGATGCAAGGGTGGTTCAACATATGTAAGTCAATAAATGTAATAAAACATATAAATGGACTTAAAGACAAACATAACATGGTCATCTCAATAGATGCAGAAAAGGTATTTGACAAATCCAACATGCATTCATGTTAAAAGTCCTAGAGGGAACACACCTCAACATAATTAAAGCTATATATAATAAACCCATAGCCAAAATCATCCTAAATGGAGAAAAGCAAAGCATTCCCATTAAAGTCAGGAACTAGACAGGGCTGTCCACTATCTCCACTCCTTTTCAGTATAGTGCTGGAAACTCTTGCAATATCAATAAGACAAGAGAAACAAATTAAAGGAATACTAATTAGAAAAGAAGATGTCAAATTATCCCTATTTGCAGATGATATAATATCCATAAGCTATCCCAAAAATTTCAGTAGGATACTTTTAGAATTGATTAGTACTTTCAGTAAAGTGGAAGAATACAAATTCAACTTCCAAAAATCAGTAACTTTTCTGTATACCAATAATAAGCAATCTGAAAAAGCACTCGAGGAAATGCTCCCATTTTCAGTAGCCTAAAAAATATACTTATGAATAAACCTAACCAAAGACATTAAAGATCTCTACAATGAAAATTTCAAAACTCTAAAGAAAGAGATAGAGGAAGACACTAGGAGATGGAAAGACCTACCATGCTCATGGATTGGTATAATCAATATTGTAAAAATGACCATCTTACCAAAAGCAATTTTTAGATTCAGAGCAGTCCCAATCAAAATACCCATGACATTCTTCACAGAGGTTGAAAAAAATCATCCTAAAATTCATATGGAATCACAAAAGACCCTGGATAGCCAAAACAATCTTAAGCATAAAGAACAGTGCTGGGGGATCAACATACCAGATCTCAGATTATATTACAGAGCTATAGTCAAAAAAACAGCATAGTATTGGCACAAAAATAGACATGTAGATAAATGGAACACAATAGAAGGCCCAAATATGAGTTCATATAATTTCAGCTACCTGATATTTGACAAAGGTGCCAAGAACACACAAGGGAGGAAAGACAGCATCTTCAACAGATGGTGCTGGCAAAACTGGATCTCCACCTGCAGAAAAATGAAACTTGACCCTTACCTTTCACCTTGCACAAAAGTCAAGTCCCAATGGATCAAAGACCTCAACATAAGTCCTGAAACTTGGAAGCTGCTAGAAAAAAAATATTGACAGCACCCTTCAAGATATAGGTGTAGGAAAGGACTTTCTAAATCAAATACCAGCTGCTCAGGCACTAAGGTCAACAATCAGTAAGTGGGACCTCGTCAAATTACAATGCTTCTCTACAGCAAAAGAAAGAACTAAGGAAGGGAAGAGGAAACCCACTAAATGGGAGAAAATCTTCACCAGCTATACATCTGACAGAGGATTAATATCAAGAATATACAAAGAACTAAAAAAAGACAGAAGAAAATAAACAACCCAATAAAAAGATGGGTGACAGACCAAAGCAGAGAGTTCTCAAATGAAGAATTAAAAATGGCTAAGAAGAACCTTAAAAAGTGCTCAGCATCCTTAGTAATTGGGGAAAGACAGATAAAAACCACTTTAAGATTCCATCTTACCCCAGTGAGTTTGGCAAAAATCAAGAGAATGAAAAACTCAAAATGCTGGAGAGGATGTGGAGAAAGAGGACTGCTCATTCATTGCTGGTGGAAATGCAAACTCATGCAGCCACTAAAGAAAGAAGTATGGAGAACCCTCAAAAAAACCTAAAAATGAACATACCATATGATCCAATGATACCACTCCTTGGTATATACCCAAAGGACTGATCATACTATAGAGATACTTGTACATCCATGTTTGTTGCTGCCCTCTTCACAATAGCTAAGAAATGAAAACAGTAGAAATGTCCCTCAACTGAGGAATGGTTAATGAAAATGTGGTACATCTGCTCAATGGAATTCTACTCAGCAGTAAGAAAAGATGAAATTATGAAATTCACAGGTAAATGGATGGAGCTAGAGAGTGTTATACTAAGTGAAGTAACAAAAATGCAGAAAAGCAAACAGCATATGTTTCCCTCATTTGTAAATTGTAGCACCAATCCCTTATATGTGAGTATATAAATTCTGATGTAACACCAGGAGCCAGGTAAAGGGAAAGGATACATGGAGGTAAAGGACAATAAACAACCCAAAAGGGGGATAGTAGAGAGCAGATGATACCTGAGGGAGGTAGAGAAAGTGAGAGTAATCAGCAGGGAGGAGAGGAGGGAGGGACATGCAAGGGACCATGGTGTGGGTGAGGGAGGGTAGTCAGGAGAAGAAAGATGACCAGAGTTGGGAGGTGTTGGGGGGAGGGGAAGGATAATGAGGGCACTGTGACTAGGGAGGGAGGGAGGAAGGACGTCATATCAGAGAGAAAAGAGTGAGATTAGTGAATCTCAGGGCCTAGGAAACCTAGAGGGGAAAGTGATATGCTAGAAACCCTATGAGAAATGCACATAGAGTGTCTGAACATTAGTGCATATGTATATATGGGAGTTTCTTGGCAGGGAATGCAGTGCAGACAGAAGAGACTTTCCTTAGAGTGACAAGCATGCTGTACAGCACTCATCAAAGAAGCTTCTTTTTGCAACAGATGGAGGCTACTGCAGAGTTGCACATCTGGTCAGGCACAGAGAACATACACCTGGGAGATGCCCAGTGCTAGGTCACACATCTGCAGTCAGATCTCTACAACTAAGGCTCATGGAATATAGCTGAATAAGGAGTAGAGAGAGGTTAATGTATCTCTCAACTCTCACCAGTGAGGCTTCTATGTACATCAAAGTGTGATTCATACAAAAGGCAACAACTGGCCTAGTTTTGGAGAATAGGAGACTGTAGAGTGTAGGATGAGACACCTACATGGAACCTCAGGGACCATTGAAGAAGAGGAGATGGAAAGAATGTAAGAACCATGGCTGGTTTGTGAACACAGGGTGGTAGGGGCCTCCAGGCTACTAGAGGCTTGCTTATGTGAGCCTGTGGCAATGGTGGTGTCAAGCATGGGACTCATGTCATCTCAATTAAACAAGGGCCTAAAGGGGAGGTGAGAAAAAGGTGATGGGCCAGCACTAGATTGAAAACTATTTGAGACTGGTTGCTGCTGGGTGAGAGAGAGTATGATTTACATATGACTACTGGATGGACTAATCAGATTGCACTGGATGCATTTACACTGAAGGACATTTGGGTACAAACACCTGAATGAATAGGACTAAGCATGTATGTCACAGTGCATACGGTTTGGTGGGAGGATGGGGGAGGCATTGTTGGGGGAGGGGGTCTGAATTTGAGTGGGAAATGTATGAAATTTTAAAAGCTCAATGAAAAAGTGGAAAAAAAGGGACTCTATTTCGATAAGATCATGTATCTCCTCCCCTGGCTCTTACAATCTTCCCACCCTCTCTTCTGCAGTGGACCCTGAGCCCTGGGTGGGTGAGGTTTAATACAGAAGACCTGTCCATGGACTCATACTCTGCAGACAGTTACTCTCTATGCTTTGGCCATCTTTTCCATTTGTGTTCATAGACCTCTGTTTCATGAGGGAGATTTGTTGATGAGAGTTGAGAGACATATTAGTATTCTCTCTACCCCTTGTTCTATTATGTTCCATGAGCCTTAGGTATAGAGGTACCATTGTAAATGTGTCACCTAGGATTGGGCATTTCACAGACAGTCTCTGTATGTGACATGTTGTGGGACTCTGTAATAGTTGCCATCTGTTTCAATAGAACTTTCTTTGATGAGAGGTGATTGGCTTACTTGTCTGTAAATATAATGAGCCATATTTAGCACATGGTAAGAAATTACATTTGTCTAGGGACGTGACATCCTTGGAGTTTTCTCTGAGATCTATGACTTGTCCAGCCATGTGTATTCAGAGTACCATACATGAGTTCCCTCTCATTGAGTGGGATTTAAATCCAATTAAGTAGCTGTTGATTACCCCCCAAGATAAATGTGCCCCAATATACGCCATAGCCAGCTTTTTGCATGAGGGCTAAAGATAAACTCTGGTCTTCATGCTTGCAGAGTAAGTACTTTACTAAACTGACAAACTCTCCCACTCCCTAAATTCTCAGAGATCTTATTATCAACAAGCACACAATTTAGTGATGGCTGCCAAGCTGCTTCTTTCCCACAAAGACAACTTGTTTTTAAAACTGAAGCCATATAGAGAACAAGGGCCCATTTGCAATTTTTTTTTCTTCCTCAGGTCTAGAATCTCTCAAAAGTTCTAGAGGAAGGCTCCTTTTCACAGTGGATGTAATGTAGTTAGTTCACCAAAGAGCTCTGCCTGCCTTTCTCATGACCTATCCAACATCAGGCATCCCACATCAGTTTTAACAGTCCTCATTTTATAATGTAATTATATACTCTATTGTTTTCTAAGCCTCCAGCAGGGTGGGTAACTCTTGTTGTCTCACTTAAGCTGTAAATAATCCAAGAAAGGAAAAAGAAAAGGTCCGAATCAGCTGGTTAGGTAGACTCCATTATGTCATCCACTTGGTTGAATCAAATGTGTTTCAAAATCATATTGGTCAGTGTCTTTGGAGCTGCATTCTATTTATGGTGTACTGCGCATTCTTTTTTTTTTCATTGTGTGTGAGTATGTGCTGCAGCACTTTATTTTTCTTTACACAAGGACATGTTGCTGGTGCCTAATGTTCTCACTGAAGAGTAGAAAATCAAAAATTTTCATTTCTTAAAAAATTCAGCACAAAAGCTTTCTTAATTAAAAGGATGAATAAATTTACAGATGTAGATGCAAACATTATTACTCCAGTTCTTTCCTCCCTCACCACCAGCCCCAATCATGTTAAAACGGCCATAAAGAAGACCCATGCTCCAAAAATAGGGTATTTTGTTAGACCAAGAAAATTGAGATATTGTAATTAAAGAGCAGACCATTAATACCATTTTTGAGGCATTGGCTGATTGTTGTATTCTTGGACAGATGAGGAAATGCTAGGTTGTATTTCAAGTTAAGTTATTCATTAGAGGTACCTGGAAGAGTAAGACATAGGGTCATCTGCTCACAAGGACTATGAAATCAAAAGACTTAAAAGTTACACAGAGCCACCTTAATGACAGTAGTTTGGGGGAGCAGCAAAGAAAGGCAAGCTAGAACAAAACAAGGAAGTTGGGGGATTTGGATGGAGTACATGACCAGTTTCAAATAAGCAAGCCTGCCTTTGGTGATACTGAAATCCTTAAGATAGTATTGGAAATATTTTACTCATGTTTCAAAACACCATTGAAGGTAAATAGAATTCTGATTTGAGAGGCTGTTGCAGAATGGAGGCTGTCGGACTGTAGAATTTGTGCATCAGTGGGAATTAGAATAAATAACTGGAGGACCATGAAGAGGTGCCAGCTCTTTGATTTCTGCCCATTGTTGCCTACACTGTTCATCCTGCTGAGTCCACTGGGTAGCCACAATGGAGTTTATTTAATCAAAGGGCAATAAACCAAAAGATACATGGAGAAAAGATGGTCACATGTGGATTTTATTGGTTAGCATTTCCTCTGTACAAGGGTCCAGCTGTTCTCATACCTATGTCCCCCAGGGCCATTTCTACTGGGTAGCATCTGTGGGCAGCTCTGTCATCTGTAGAGCTGCCTCTGATGCTGCTTCTCTCTGTGCTTGGCTGGAAAGCTCCCTTGTGTGCAAGGTTCATCTTGAAACTATACACAGACTTGTCTCTGATTTCTACCGCACTTCCTTTTGACCTGTAGGGGTGCAAAAATGTTTTCCCAGAACTAGTTTACATGTGTGGCTACTTTAAAAAATATTTTTGGTTATGGAAAAATTTAGTCATACCTCAAAGTAAACAATAAAGAATGTGTAATGAATCACCACATGCTGTCATGTAGTTACAACAGCTATGAATTGCTAGCTGGTCTTGTATGTTTTATACTGTATCCCCATATATTTCCCCAACATCATGTAATTGTGAAGTAAATGTCAATAATTATATTATTTCATCCGTTGATATCTTGATTATCTCTCTTTTGTAAAGTTTTAAAATTTGGTTTTAGATTATGCATAGATGTATGGATTTGTGTGGGTATATGCACATGAGTACAGGTTCCTAGGAAAATTATAAGATGGTGTCAATCCCGTGGAACTGTAGTTACAAGTAGTTGTGAGCCACCCAACATAGGTGCTGGGAACATCATTGTGGTCCTCCGCAAGAACACAAACATTTCAGCTACTGAACCACCTCTCCAGTTCCTATCTCTCTTTTTTATAAAGTAACCAATATACCATATCACACTTCTTAAATGTGGATAACTCCATAGTAGACAGAAATACTTAGCTGACATTTAAGGTTTTTTTGTTTTATAAATACTTTAATTTATGCACTTATTGTTTTACATATTTCCATATATTTATAGCTTATTTTATTCAGTATATAAAGAAAGTGTTATGACTTTTTCCTCCACCATTTCTCACCATCAGGACCTTAGCGATCATAGCCCTGTGGTTCTATTGAACATGTATTTTTGTTGCTTGACTCTCCTGTCAATTCTGAGTTGGATCAGTGTTAGATTTTGTTTTATTTTTGGAAAAAATTTCATAGGTAGCATTGTGTTTGCCTTTTCGTATAGCAGTGATGAAATACCTTGACAATAACAACTTAAGGGAAAAACGTTATATCTACCTCACAGTTCCAGGATGCAATTCATTATGGTGAATCAGAAGGCAGCTGGTCACATTGCATTGACAGTAAGGAAGCAGAAAGCCATGAATGCTTGTGCTCAGCTAGCTTTCTCCTTTTAGTGCAATCCAACACCCAGGCTCAAGGAATAATGTCACCCATATTTAGAATGAAGCACCCTCCTCAATTAAATTAATCTAGATAATTTCTCACTGCTATGCTAGAGATTAATGTAATCTAAATAGTTCCTCACATGTAGGTGTGGAACCTTGTGTCCTAGGTGATACTAGATCCTATCAGATTGACAATCCCTGTCATCAATTACCTTTCATGAGAGACTTGCCATCTTAGTTTTGTTTCCCTTTTGTTATAAGCTTTGATGACTCAGTTTAAATTCATTATTTTGTTGACTCATTATTTCATTTAGACTCATTGATTTCTTAGGAAGATGCAAGAAAATATTAATTCAAGTTGGTTTCTAGAGCAATTCAGTTTTTCATGTTGCTATCATGCTACATAATTTAACTGTCTACTGCTATCACAAAAAATGTCATACCAAGTCTCTGTCATGTATAAGGAAGGTTGGTGTAGTGGCTTGAACAAGAAATATCCCAAATAGTCTCCAAGTAACTGAACACTTGGCCCCAGGTGGTGGTGCTGTTTGCAGAGGTGTAGGTGATGTAGCCTTGCTGGAAGACGCATGTAACTGGGGGCTGACTTTGATACTTCATAGCCTTGCCCCACCTCCAGTTCATTGTCTCTGCATCCTACAAGTGCTTGAAATTGTGTGGTCTCAGCTTTCTATTCCAGTTGTCTCCTTCCATGCCTACCCACGATCTCCACCATGATCAACTTTTATCCTCTAGAAATGTAAGCCTAAATATACTCTTTCTTGTATAAATTGCTTTGGTCACGGTGTTTTACCACAGAAACATAAATGTAATTAATATAGATACCATCTGTAATAAATGTGCCATCATTTATAATCACCATTCCATGGAATGAAAGATTGTTCAATAGAAGGTCTAGAAAGAATGTAATTGGAAGATTAAGAGACCAAACTTTAAAAACATGTTTCTGGAAACTTGTCCACAATAACTTGATTTTTTTCCTCAGGCCACCATGGACAGGGACCACATCATGGGCCCATACCAAGAACCTGAATGAAGGGGCCATTGTTTAATACCATAGAATAGGTAATCATTTGCTAGATGGTACAGTGGAAAATTGTCTAGCCAAATTAATTTATAACTCAGGTCTAAGTGCCTCCCACCTAACGTATTCCATCTCACTGTATGAAATAAGTTCTATTCATTCATATTAACAGTTCATTCAATAAGAATGTATGGAAGACCTATTCTGCACTGAACGTACAGTGAGTAAGAATACAGATTATGGGGCTGGAGAGATGGTTCAGTAGTTAAGAATACTGGCTGTTCTTGCAGAAGACCTGGATTCAAATCCCAGCACCCACATGGCAGCTAACAACTGTCTGTAACTCCAGTTCCAGGGAATCCAACAGCCTCTTCTGTCCTCCACAGGCATTGCACAATACGGGTGCATTTACGTACATGAAGGCAATATATGCATACACATTAAATAAAAATAATAAATAAAATATTTTTAAAAGATTACAGGTTGTGTTGGAGAGATGGTTCAGATTAAGAGCTTGTATTGCTCTTTCAGAAGATTCATGTTCAGTTCCTAGCACTCATGTTGGGAGGCTAACAGTCCACAGAAACACATGCTTGTACATAATTTAAAATAAGATAAGTATTTTAAAATGCAGAATACAACTAAACAAGGATTAGTGAAAGTACAGAATAGAAACAGCAAAATACAGCAAAATACAACAAAAAGAAATTGAAGTTGGAATAACTCTTGTCTTAGCCCCTTGGTGACATTCCTGTGAGTACAAGTCACTGGTGTGTTTTCTCAGATTTATTTTGAAAACCAAGTATAATGGGGAAAATCATCTGAAGAATGAAAAGTGAAGTATAGATAATGAGAAGCTGGATGATGGCACTGTACTTCATTTGAGCTGTGAATTTTTTCCTAGTATACACTCTCTCTGTAATGAACACAATGTATCCTTTATCTTTCCTAAACTCTTCAAAAAGTGATCCTTACACTGATGATGTATTGAAATCACATTTGAAACTGTTCCTGTCATCACTGTCTACCCAGTAAGAAAGCAGTCTTCTACATGCAATAGAATCTCAAACCAGTTAGAGGTTAAGCTTCCTGGTTTTCCAGCTCTGTGTTTCTCTCTTTTCTATACTGGCACCTAGGGTTTCTTTCATCTTGGGAACTATGCACAATGTGGTTCCTTTAATCTGTCTGAACATTAAGGCATCTCCAAGTAAACACACTGGTTTGGGAGACAGGAAGTGAACAGGGTATAAAAGGGCAAGTGATGCTAGGGGACTGTCCCTCTGTTAATCGTTTGGACTGGTTGCCTTGCTATCCCTCTCCCTCAAGTCCCTACTCATGCCCTTTGGTTTCTCTAATCTTCAATCTCCTGTCTTTTTGACAGCAGCCTGATGGGACTGATGAGTGTTTTGATGCTAGCTTTGTGTACAGCTGACCTTGGAAAATCAATCTGACCTTGTATTACCAATTCTCATTCTTTGATAAGAAAGAATAACATTGGGCTGCTTGACTTGGGAAGCTGAATAGTTTTTCTTAGCTGTCTTGACTTGTGTAGCGTTTTTGAAATATCATTTATATATGCTTTTATGGTAAAGTTGGGCCGTCTAGTTTTCTATCAACTCTATCACTACCTTTGGGCCACACCTTTTCCACACATCAGTCTTATCTGTGCTAGAGTGTGTTACATTGTGCTACTGGTAGACTGGCATCTTCAGGCAGTATGGGCTCCTGTAGGTAGACTCTAAGTCAGTGTACAAGGAATATCTCTGAAATACAAAGGCATCACCTGTACCATCTCTCTCACTGGAAAGTCAAAGATGGATGCAGTCAAGATCACAGGATGTTGTACCACATGATAAGTCTTCAGAATTCATGAGAGAGTGAAGGTGTACCAGGGCAGTACAAGGACGAAATGGTACAGAAGAACTCAGTTAAAAAATACCATGGTGTGTGCTTTACAATCTTGAAGCAATAGTTTGTTATTAGCAATTTAGTCTTCTGTTAGACATGTCTAAATTAGCAAAGTAGCAGTCCTTGGTTTAGTACAGAAAAAGTACACTCATCACAATGGCAAAAAAACCCAAAACTCAAAAACCAAAAACCAAAACTTTGACGAGAATGGCACCTGTCAGAAAAGGTTCTGGGATCACCTATCTTTTTCTTTTCCTTTGTTGTAACTCAGTATTTCACTTGAGTTCTCTTCCATACAGGTTGCCAATTTGGCCTGTTCCATCTCCAACAACGAAGAAGGGGTAAAATTAGTCCGGATGGCAGCAACGCAGATTGACAGCCTGTGTCCCCAGGTAAGCCCCTTCACTTTGCTTCAAAATCTGCTTGGTATCCTGATACTGAGAACCCTCTGTACCCAGGCTCACACATCCTTTCCTTACTTGATCCATTTCTGTCTTTGTGTGTGTGTGTGTGTGTGTGTGTGTGTGTGTGTGTGTATGTGTGTGTGTGTGTGTACTTGATAATGTATATGTGCACATGTACATGTGTGGCTACATGTCTGCATACGGAGACTGGAGGTTAGCTTCTATCATTCTCCATACAGTTCTGTTTTCTTTTTGAGACAGGGTCACTCACTGAACCTGAAACACATCGGTTTGAGTGGGCACGTTGCCAGTGGGCCTCAGGGATACACCTGCTTCTACCCCACACCCAGACTGGGGTTCTAGTTAGGCACGGCTCTACCTGGCTTTTTACACACAGAATCTGAGAGTCCAAGTCCTTATGCTTGCAATGGCAGACACTTTACCCACTGAGCCATCTTTCAGCCTCAGCCCCATATTTTTCTACCTGGAATGTTGGCTATCAATCCCGAGCCATTTAAAATTTTACCTTTCTCAAAAAGAAATTCTAACTATTCAGTGTATTCAGAATTCGGGTGACAATTATCATCATTTCCTCACATATTGACTTTGTTCTGTTTGTTTTGGGTTGTGATTTAAATGTGGTGTGTCTATTTACCTTGTCTCAACCAGTAAATTAGAAGCTTGCACATGCAGAAAGCAAGGGTTGTATTTCTCTCACATCTGTGCTAAGAAAATTAGACTTGTCCAGAAAATAGTTTCTGAAACCTGAGGCTAATTGCTATATCTTTAAAGGAAGCAACAACAGCAAAAACTAATGGTAGCTGATAACCTACTTTATCTTTCATGTTTTTGATTGTGCTCAACGCTGACAACTCATTTATCTGCAGAAACTTCAGGGTCTAGGGTTTCAACATGTTTTTTGACCCACTTCTTTCCTTCCTGAAGAATGTGATCATCATGTTTCTGAGTTATTTCTAACCAACAGGTCATCAATGCTGCCCTCACGCTGGCTGCCCGGCCACAGAGCAAAGTTGCTCAGGACAACATGGATGTCTTCAAAGACCAGTGGGAGAAGCAGGTCCGAGTGCTGACTGAGGCTGTGGATGACATCACCTCAGTGGATGACTTCCTTTCTGTCTCAGGTAATCACTCCGTAGTTTCCTTCCCAGAGAGCTGGAGGAGGCTAACAACATAAGCAATATCTCACCAATGATAATGGTCTATGATTCAAGGCATCCTTGAGAATTTGAGCTTCCAATCATTCCAGCAAATGTGATTATCACATCCTCTTGAAAATTCTTTTTTCAAAATTTTACTTATTATTTTTATTTTTTACTTGTATGAGTATATTGCCTGTCCCATGACCACAGAGATCAAAAGATGGCATCAGATTCCCCCTGGAGCTGGATTTACAGACGGTTGTTAGCCACCATGTGGGTGCTGGGAATCAAACCCTGTCCGCTGCAGGGAGTAGCTAGGGCTCTAAACCTCTGAGCCATCTCTCCAGGCCTCTTTTGAAAATTATTATCTCAAGACATTGAGTCAAGGCATCAAAGGGGAAAAAACTGCAACTTTCTGCTGAAGAGCGCAGACCCTGAACAGATGTACAAGGGAGCTTAGAGTCCGTTTTAGATTTGGTTGTTGTTTTTGTTCTTGTTTTAGCAGGATGGAAGGTGCATTTAAATCACCCATGTACTTGGATTGCTGAATTCACTTGTCTTATGCCTAAAAATAAGCAGTCACTTATTCCTATCTGGAAATATGAAGTAGTTCATTGTGATGTTAGTTTTAATTGCCAACTTAACACAACCTAGAGTCACCTAGGAAGAGAATCCCAGTGGATTGTTGGCGTTGGGTTGGCCTGTGGGCATTTCTGGAAGGGAATTGTCATGATTAAGTTAATTGATGTGCACAGCATCATTCCCAGCCCAGTGTGGGCACCGTTTCCTAGGCAGAATGGAGAAACAAAGCTAAATAATCACGCAAGGAAGCGAGCATGTATGTATTTTGCTCTTGACTGTGAATGTGATATGACTAGTTGTTTGATGTGCCTGCCTTGACTTCCCTACAACGATGGACGGTAACCTGGGATTGCAAGCTAAAATAAACTCTTTTCTCCCCTGAGTCATTTTTTAATTTATTATACTTATGTGTATAAGTGTACTGCCTGCATACATGTAAGTGCACCCCTGTCATGCAATCCCTGCAGAAGTCAGAGAAGGTGTTGAATTTCCTTAGAACTGGAGTTACAGATGGTAGTTAGCTGCCAGTGGGTTGTGGGAATCAAATATTGGTCCTCTGCAAGAGCAGCCAGTACTCTTAAGTGCTGAGCCATCTCTTCAGCTCCCCCGCCCCCCAAGTTGCTTCTTGTCAGGGTATTTTATCACAGCAACAGAAATGAAACTAGAAGAGACATTTTTCCAAGTGAGGTTTGTAATGAGATAGGTAGGACTATCAGCCACAGAATTAACCAAGAAGACACACAGCTCTGCATATTTGTCTATGAAGTGATATAAGAAATTGAGTGAAAGAAAACAGAGCTAGTCATCATTGTAATTGTAACTTTATTCTCTATGGATATCACTAGGCTGAAGTAGACAACTGAATTTGAGTGACTGTGAAGTCAGTTTGACTTTAAATGAAATTCATCAGTGTCTTTTCCAGATTCCAGCTAGTGTGCATTTTTTTCCAAGAGCTTTGTCCAGACACATTTACCCCAGTTCAGCTGGTAGTTTCTGTGGGGAGGAAGTCATGAGAAACATCATCCTGGGTTATGATATGGTTGCAACAACCAATTGACCCAGGCCTGGAGAGATGGCTCCACAGTTAAGAGCACTGGCTGCTCTTGCAGAGAACCTGAGTTCAGTTCCCAGCACCCATGTGGTGGCAAACAACTGTCTGTGACTCCAGTTTCAGGGGATCTGTGATCTCTGCACACATTTGGCACACTTACATACATACAGACAAAACACTCATGTACATGAAACAAAACAAATAAAATTTGAAAAAGCAGAACAACCAGTCAAGCTTTGAAAATTCAAATTGGCCAGGTGTTGATCCTCCAACGGGTATGTGGAACTCACACCTAGCAGCTCACTCAGCACTAACCTCAACCTGCTTTCTGAGCATTGAGTCCTGAGAGGGAAGCAAAGCCCTCACTGCTGGTGAGAGCCTGGCAGACAAGACCTGTGGCTGCAGCTGCAGAGATCACTCCTGGCAGAGGCTGCTCTACATGGGTATTTTTCCTACTCTATTTCACGAAGAAACAAAGTAAATTCCCACTGCCAGATGATGTGAACTGAGAGCATTGCAGTTAAATCTATAGGTATGATGAGCAGTGGGAAAGCCAAGTTGTCAGTGATGGAGGGCACAAGGTCAATGGGAAAATGAGCTAACACATACTCAGAGTCAATAATTTGCCCAGTTTGCTGCTGTTTTCTTGAATTCTTACCCCAATTTTATAAAGTAGGTATAAATATTTCTGAGTGTTCCTTTGAGAAAATGGAGTTGTTGAGAGGACAGGTAACAAAGTAATAGAGTATTAAGATCTAGGTCACCACCTTGTCAGAAACTACATGATGTTCACAGCACATCAGGGAGAACAGCAATATCCTTCCTTTCTACTTTCCGTTTTCTACTTTGAATTCATCTCCCACCTTTCTCCAGCCTCTGGGATCCTCATTCATGTCTCAAACCTCCTTCACAAGCCTGCCTTGCTTTTCATTCCTTAGCTGCTTGGCTCGGATGACCTATTAAAGCTGCTATTCATTTAAAATACCCCTCCATCTTGGGGTTGACTGACAAACTCAACCTGTCAACGTGTCAGCACCCCAGAACTTTTACTTCGCCAATGGCCGAGTCTGAACATTGCAGATGATGCCCTTAAATGCGTCTTATCCAGCTGTTGAGACATTATTTAGGGAGGCACATTAATAAGTACAGAGGTATGTGCTGGGGTGGGCACAAATACTAAGCTACTTTCTAGTCACTGTTTTCCATGATGATTCTTAATAAGAAGCAGAAGTTTCCACAGCTAGCACGACACACTCCTGGCTTTCCCCGAAGCACTTCCTGCTAATCACCTTCTACTCGCAGATCAGTAGAAAATACTCATTTGCTACCTTTTCCAAAGAGGAATCATTTTAGAACTTAAAAGTTTACCTAGCTTATCCTTTTCTCCAAATGCATGCCCAGAAGTTTCTAAGGAGGAGAGAGTCGAGGTGCAGAGGGGTCTTATCTAGTCATTTTGAATAGCACCAGCCAAGTTTTTCTTAATTTTCCCTGGCCCTGCCTCTTCACCACCTTTCTTGCTGTCATTTCTTTGTGCATCTCATTATTACCACCAACAAGAAAAGGCTTTGGCTCCTGCTGATAACACCGTGCGGTCCAACCCTAGTGGTACAAATGCTACAGCAGGCCACGACAGGAAAATGAACAGGCACTGTCAGGGAGCCAGGTTGGCAGAGCATACTAGAGCATGCCTTTGGAGTTGACAATTGGCAGCAGGCACCTTTCCACAGACAGGGCTTGACAAATAATGACACAGCTCATACTTTTCCTGCTGATAGGCTTCTCAGTAGTTGGGAAAACTACTTCTCACCTCTTTTCTGAGTTGGAGCCAAACATTTGCATTGATAAATTGCAAGTTTGGCCCAGAAGGTATTTTGGAATGACTTCAATGACGTTTTGTGCATCAGTTTCTTCTTAAGGGAATACTAAGCAGGAAATTCTATTTAAGCTATTCAATTTAAAATTTAAATTCTATTTAAAAATTCTCACCCATACATATTCATACACACTCTAATATACACATATACACTCATACATAGACTTACACATGCACACACATATGCACATACACACTTACATATACACATACACACATACAGACAGCTGCACTGCATACATACACTCACACATGCACATACATCACACACAGCCTTTGTTTTGAGAGGACTATAGCTTTCTTTTTTCTTTTTTATGTTAACTGAAATTGTATATTAAATTGTGGTTAATTGGTTCATGTAAAACACAAGTTTGGGGAGCAGTGACTCTAGCTATTAACATTACAGGAGCAAAACCAATTTTCAGTTGTGGCCTAGGCTAATAAAAATGTGAAATGGCTGCATTAGAATATTCCAACCTTTCCCACTGGGTAAAAAGTACAAATTTTAATACTGCTTTAGAATGAGTGCCTTGGTATTAACCGTGTGACAGTTTAATTCTTAGGTTTGCCTCACAAAATTGTAGAGATCTAAGATCTGTAAAAGCCATTAAGTAATCCCATAATGTCCAAGACTTTTATTTTGTTTGTCTTTCCCACCTCTTCTTTTAATCTTTAAGATTTTTAATTTGTTTTCTTTGAAGAAATTCATTCCGTGACTTACTTTGAATTTAGGAGCTACATACAGCTTTGTGGATTATAACAATCAAGCCATTTCTTCATCATCAGTTTTGTTTTTAAACAAATAACACAATTACATCTTTTTTGAAAGATTAAAGGTTGCAAAAATTCAGTCAGTCAAATGCTTTATGACATACTTTCACGCTGTGCTTGGTGTTAGAGTGTACCCACCTTCCAAGGTGCCTGATAGTTCTCCTCATGATATAATATGAACAAATTGTAAGTTTTTTTTAAAATTATTATTATTGTTCTAACCTGTATTCTTTTTCTACTTGGTACAGTATTTCTCAGCTTTCTTCAAGAATTGTTTCTCTTCAAAATTCTTTAGGACAAAAGTGCACAGTGACTCCATTCCTTGGATGGACATGCTGATGTGGCATGTTTTCTTTGACTACTTGCTTTCAGTACATTCTCAGCAATAATGTAAATCTGAATCATATGTGGGTGTCTTTCTTCAAAGAATTCATTGTTTATCTTGTTGTTTCTCAGCACACTGGCCTCTGATATGGGGAAGTTACCACAGGGACCTAGGAATCCATACACACTCTGCTTCTCAAGTCCTGGGATTAATGGACTGTGACACCATGCCGTTTGCCCAAGTATTGTCTTTTCATCAAAAAGTTCATGTCTATATGAACAGATACAGTGCCTTTTCAAATATATTGTGCTCCTAAATTAACAAAATACAAATATATTGTAAAACATTTTTAAATTTTATAAATATTTTATTATTTTTATGTGTATGTGTGTGTGTGCGTTGCCTGCATGTATGTACCTACATTTGTGTCATCCAATGCTCACTGAGGTCAGAAGAAGGAGTCAGGTTCCCCTGGAACTAGAGCTACAGACAGTTGTAAGCCACCATGTGGATGCTAGGAATTGAACTCAGGTCCTCTGCAAGGGCAGCCAGTGTTCTTAACGGCTGAGCCATCTCTCCAAATTTTCATACACTATAACTTGAGAGTATTTAGATCCCCATCCCTATCTGTGTATCTGCACACCTCCCCTTACTACAACTGCCCAATGTAGTGTACTCTGTACAGAGTCTGATTGGTGTCCCCAAATGCCCCTCAGTGTGGGTCTGTCCACTGGAGCCTGCTTAGCCTACCAAGAGTCCCATCCCTGAAAACACTCTAAATCATAGTAGCTTTCACACAAATGCCCTCTAACAGTATAAATGTTGTCATGGGAGAATTCGGACACATTTTTTCAATGAAAGGGGCATTTTTTTATTGAAGGAAGGTTGAGAATTGCTGAGTAAACTATGCTAATGGTTTTTTAAAGTTAATTTGGAGAAAGTATTCATTTAGCAAATGGTGAAATTAGAGTGAATAAAGTGCTAATCATACAAATTTTGTTGACTACTTAATAAATTAGTTGTTGATTAGTTGATTAAAAACAATGTATTTTTAAACAATAGATATTCAACCTAAGCTGCTTTCAAATAGGCATAGCTGTACCTATAAAAGCATATTTTTCTTGCATTTAATTAAATTAGATGCAGATTTCCAGATTGGGAAATAATTGTGATTGTTATTTTTAAACCCTGTGTTATTTTAATATATTGAGTCATGAGTGGCCTCTTTGGAATTTTTTTTTAATTAACAACTCCAGAGAGATTAATATCTAATATAATTAATAATAGCTCTTACTGCTTTACATTCTGTTCCTAAATACCATTTCAAAATGCACACAAAAGCAGTAGCTGGCATATTCTTACATCACTATGTCATTCCCAGAGGCCATACATAAAGTAAATGCACATTTTAGACAGGAAACCTCTTCCGGTTGCTCCCTTTCAGGGGCCAGGTCAGTATGTGATTAGCTCTAGGGGTCCAGACAGGCAGGAAAATAGAGTCACTGGAGTTGGCTCCCCATATTTAAAATCTTGTACCAAGTTGCATTTGAATCGCCTTTTCTTTAGGTGTCCTCTCAGGTGCAATCCTGATCCCAGGAAGGAATGATTACCACGTGTTCCTTCAAAAGTCAAAACCTTCCTACATAGGTATTTTCACAACTTGTGCTTTCAGGAAAACATCAGCATACAGGTTTAAGAAAGCTGGGTATTTGCCTTTATACACGTCATCATATTCTATTCTAATTTATACTCAAATTTAAAGAATAAGAAAATATAGAAATCAGAAACTTAGGGCAGGGAAGATGGCTCAGCAGGTAAAGAAAGCACTTGCTGTGCAAGCATGAAGGCTTCCGTTTGATTCCCAGAACCCACGTAAAGAGGAAGGCGAGAACCACGTCACAGAGCTGTCCTCTGACCTCCATGCCGTTGCTGTGGCAATGTGCACCCCTGACACAATAATAATAACAATACATGTAAATTTTTAAAGAAACATAATGATTTAGTGGAGAAATATTGTACAAAGTCAAAAGGAATGTTCTTTTGTGAATAACAAATTACATATTGTCATTTTCTATGGAGAACAGACACCCTCTTCTGAATGAATGCCTGCTTTAATGAAAGTAAGACAGTTTTCCGTGGGAGCCTGGGATTTTCTGGCTTCCTTTCTCAATTCTCCTCATTTATGAACTTTAAAATAACAAATAGCCCTAGAAACTTCTTAAATAGCTGATAATTTACTCTTTTTACTAGTAATTAAATTTGGTTATTATAATTTTCAAAGGTTATTATAATTACTTAAGTCTATGTATAAACTTGTATTCAAGGTATATACTTTTATGTATGTTCAAGGCCACGTTGGACAACTTAGTGAGACCTTGTTTCAAAATAGAAAAAATTTTAAAAATACAATTTGGGATTATAGGTCAGTGGCAGAGAACATTCTTAGAAATGTGCATGGCCCAATATTTATTCTTTAGTAAAACAAGCAAAGAAATAAATATTTAAAATATATGATGTTGTCACTCAAACCATTTTATGTATCTGCTTTGTATGGGTCTAGTTCTTTAACTTTATTGCATTTGTTTTTGTGTGATTATGTGTACCTGTGTAGACATGCCACGGCATGAGTGTGTGTCAGAGGACAACTTATAGGAGATGGTACTCTCCTTCTACCGTGTGGGTCCCAGAGACTGAACTCAGATGGCCAAGCTTGGCAGCAAGTGCCTTTACCCCCTGAGCCATCTCTCTGGTCCTTCTTAAATTTAAATGTAAATTAGATCATAAAAGTAATGACATGCTTAAACAAGATTTCAATAAATGAATTTGAAGGAGGAATAAGCATTCAATTAATTAGTTACTTGTGTGTGTGTGTATTTTTCAAATGAAAGCTTTTCCTTTTTTCTATATGCTCTAAGGTTTTTGAGCATTGCCTTGGAATTGTGCTTTTAAAAATACTCAAAAGGGTCTGTTTAAGCTGTTAATCTCTTCTTGGTTTAGTTTTGGTGGTTCCCATGCCTTTAGATATGCATCCATTTCTTTTAGGTTTTCGAATTTGGTAGCATATAGGTTTTTAAAGTATTCCCTTATAATGTTCTGTATCTTTCTGGTGTCTGTTGTGATGTTTCCCCTTTCATCTCTGATTTTGTTAATTTGGAGGTGCTCTTTCCTTCTTTTGGTTAATTGGGCTAGCGGTCGGTCAATCTTGTTTATCTTTTCAAAGAACCAGCTCTTGGTAATGTTGATTCTTTGTATTGTTTTCTTTGATTCAATTTCATTGATTTCTGCCCTGATTTTTGTTATTTCTTCTTGTCTGCAGGGTTTGGGTTTCGTTTGCTATAGCTTTTCAAGTATGTTGATTTGCAATGTTAAGTCATTTATTTGTGTTCTTTC
>NW_008355253.1:2100204-2103843 GCF_000622305.1 Nannospalax galili | reverse complement strand
ATTCAACTGTAAACCTAAAAATTTACAGCCAATTTTGAAAGTGATGCATCCTACCTCAGGAAACCGTTATTGAATATGTCAATTGTGTTGTAATGATATGCTTCTTCTAAGTATGTTGTTATTAAATAAATCATTTTTAAAAATTAAAAAAAATACTCAAAAGGCAAAATTACAAATAGCACATTGGACATAGAAACTTTGCCCTTTGCTGAACAGTGCGGTGTACATTTCTCTACTCCAGTAGAGAGTGGCTTCCCTTCTTGCTTGTTTTCTACTTTAGGCTGTGACAGGAGAATGCTGCTTTCCTTGAGGATAATCTCATGAATAAGCCACAGTCTGAATTGTATTTTTTTGCGGGGGGATCCTTTTGAGACAGGGCCTCCCAGTAGCCCCAGCTGGCCTGGAGTTCACTATGTAGACCAGGCTAGCTTTGCGCTCACAGAGATCAGCCTGCCTCTGCCTCCCAAGTGCTGGGATTAAAGGTGTGCACCACCCCGCCTGGATTTGAATTATATTTTTAATTGTAGGGAATACTGTAATTCTTTGATTTTTTTTCTTCACTGAACTATTTTCCCAGTGACTATACTTTCCATATGACATGATTCTGAAAGATTGACTGACTGACATTTGTTGTCCTAGAATATCTTTTAAATATTTCCTCAACAATTCAAGTAATTATGTACCCAAGGCTTCTACTGTTCTTGGATAGAAATAATTTTTCCAGGTCAGATTGACATTGTGTTAGCTGTCACAACAAATCTTTACTTTCTTTCTTACTGTGTGTGTGTGTTTGTGTGTGTGTGTGTGTATGTGTGTGTGTGTGTGTGTGTGTGTGTGTATGTGTGTGTGTGTATGCACACCACATGTATGCAGAGGCCAGAAGTGGGTGTCAGTTCTTTTGGTGGCTAGAGGTGGATGTGAGCCTCTACATGGATGTTAAGAACTGAACCCAGCTCCTCTGTAAGAGCAGCAAGTTCTCTTAATCACCAAGCAATCTCTCTATCCCCTGTAACAACAACTCTTAAAAGACACTCTGGGGCAATAAGTATCAATCTTTGGAAAAAAAAGAAAGGAGTTATTTTATATCAGCAGTTCTCAAAGCATGTTCCCCTAACCAGACCCATTAGTAGTATCACCTGGGAATTTTTTTGAAGCTCACTTTCCTGGATCCAACCCAAAGATGCTAACTCAGAAACTCCAGAAGTAGCACCCAGGAATATATTTGATGGTTTGAACCCTCTGGCTAGAGCTCAGGTTTTACAACTACTATTGTAACTATAAGTGATGCCCCTTAAATCCTATTTCATGTTATCAGTTATACAGGGACATCTGCAAGGTTGGGGGCTCCTAGTTGCTGTTGAAACAATTTTAGATTAGTTATTAAGTTTTGAGTGGAACGAGGTCCTATAAAATGTGTTTGTATTCTCTTTACAGAAAATCACATCTTAGAGGATGTGAACAAATGTGTGATTGCTCTCCAAGAGGGGGATGTGGACACTCTGGATCGCACAGCTGGGGCCATCAGGGGCCGGGCAGCCCGGGTCATCCACATTATCAATGCTGAGATGGAGAACTATGAAGCTGGGGTCTATACTGAGAAAGTGCTGGAAGCCACAAAATTGCTTTCAGAAACAGGTAAGCATGAGTATTATATCTGACCCAAATGTCAGCACCATGTTTGATTTCCATATTCAAACACATTTTGTTTCATTGTCATCCATAGTGCTTTATGCTTCTAAATTGCATGTATTGGGGCTGGAGAGATAGTGCAATGGTTAAGAACACTGACTGTTTTTGCAGAAGATCTGGGTTCGAATCCCATCACCCACATGGCAGCTAACTCCAGTTCCAGGGATCTGACAGTCTCTTCAGTGCTCTGAGGGCATTGCACAACATGGGTGCACTTACCTACATGCAGGCAATACACACATACACATAAAATAAAAATAATAAATAACATAAATAAAAATAAATAAATTGAGTGTATCATGGGAGGTGTGGACAATCTCAATGTTATTGTTTCTTGACTTTGGACTTGAGTTAGGAGAGTAACACAATGATTATTTTTCACATACATATTCCATAGTGGTTTTCATATATAATCTTATATTATGCATGGTGGCACACATGTTTAATCCCAGCACTCAAGAGGCAGAGGCAGGCAGAGTTCAAGGCCAGCCCAGTCTACATAGTGAATTCCAGGTCAGCTGGGGCTATAGGGAAACCCAGTCTCAAGAAGACCAAAAAAATTATATTTAATATTATTTCATTCTCACAAAGACTTTATGAAGTAGACAGATAAATTTTTATTATTTTCAATGATAGAAGAGAAAGTTTGAACATATTAAGAGCTAGAAATAAGCTCTCAAAGCTATAAAATAGTGAAGATCTGACTGGAAGTTGTAAATGTGAACTTCTAAAGCATGGAGAGATGTTTCTTGAGCAATTGGGACCTTTGGGGAGTATAAAAACTCTAGGTATTTGATGGGCATGAAGTGCTCAGAGAGAGAAGGTGACATACTGCCAAAGTCGTTGAGTGTCTTCCTTTTCCTTTAGGAGAGCCTTCCGTGTCCACATCCAGGGTTATGTTTTGTCCACTAGGGACTTGCTGCTGTGGGAAAGAACTGCAACTTCTAGGAGCCTTTTGTAGCTCTCTTGTGTATTGGGATAGAAAAACAACTTATTTCCACTGTGTTGGTAAGATGATCTGCATCTCTGAAGAGATGAAGAGTATATCAAATAATTATATGTATAGTTGGTAGTCTTTGTTCTTGATTCATGCCTCTTGAATTCAGACACTTAAGTACCAAGTCTCCTGTATATTTATCTGTATGTTTGTGGGGAGATTAGGGTAAATATTTGGGAAAGGAAAGAAAACTAGAGGACAGAAAACAGAGAAATTTGTAAGGGATGATGTTGTATGTGGGCACTGAATTGGCTCAGATGTATAAATGAAAAGAACTTTCTCCTCTAACCACTATGAGAGCCCTAGTAGAGAGGTTACATGTCGACTTTGGACACTGCCAGACATTTAAAAAAGATAGATGCCTCTGAAGGGACACACAGAGCAGTGCTTCAATTGCTGCATGATAAGACATGTCGGTAGAAATATGTTCTTCTGCAGGGAAAAGATTATTTACAAAGGCTTTGTTAACTTGGAAGCAGGAAGAAAAAAGAACTCATAAGCACAAGCATTGGTCATTTTCTCTGAAACATTAGAAGAAAGGGAAGTGTGCATCTAGAGATTGCTGCTCTTGAGAATTTTATCAGATAAAATAATGATGATAAAATAATAGATTTTAATGGATTCAGATGTACTGTTGCTTTCTTTCAAATAGACTTGCCCTTTTTATGCAATAAAGCAACATAAAGCAAGCCAGGTTTCTCACCACCTCACTTAAATAAGAAATGAACTGGGAGATGGCTCAGCAGTTAAGAGTGTGTACTGCTTTTTCAGAGGACATGAGTTCAGTTCTTAGCACCCACATCGGTTGGCTCACAATCACGTGTAACTCCAGCTCCAGGGGATCCAATATCCAATGCCATCTTCTGGCTTCCACTGGCACCTATACACACATATGCATACACAAACATTTTTACACATATTATATATAATATATTACTATTGTATACATGTAT
>NW_008355253.1:2094867-2099408 GCF_000622305.1 Nannospalax galili | reverse complement strand
AGAGTAAAATATTTTTTAAATATATAAAGTGGATAGCAATAGTCCCGGGAAGACAGTTGACATCAACCTCTGGCCTGCACACACACACACACACACACACACACACACGCATGCACACACATGTGCGCATGTGCACACACACATACACACACGCACGCACACACATACACACACGCATGCACACACACGCACGCACACACACACAAATAAAATTGTCAGGTGTATTTTAAATGCTTTGTCTTCTGCCTGGTTGTAAGGTTTGATTTTGTTTGTGTCTGGTTTAGATTCAAGACTCTGAAGCCTATAACTTATACAGTACCGATACTTTTCTGACCTGAGCAAGTAAATCAGTCTTGGGGATTGGCAAATGGGTCTTCCCTGCATTGTAGGGTGGTTAGCAGAAACCCTGACCTCCACCTTCAAGATGCTCAAAACATTTCCTTTTTCTATTACCTAACTGTGATCATTTCAAATTTCTAGAAGCATTGACAAATATCCTTGGGCGGTATTACAGTGGACAAAATAATACTAATTGTGAACTGCTAACCAAATTTAGACAATTTTGACCAAACAGGGACAAGTATGAATAGGGTAAAATCATATCTATATACTGTAGGCATAGAGCGTGGGGAGGATTATGATGTGGGAGTATTATCCAGAGTTAATTATAAAAAGATGCAGTGCTCAGAAAGTCTTGATAACACCAGTCACTTCTGGTAACAATGTGCACAAGCAGGGACCAGTGTGTTTACACATGTGAACGAGTGGAGAGGGTGGTTGCTCTAGGAAGACTCACAGTATATTAACTGACTGCCTTCACTAAGTGGTTACAAAATTGAGAAATACCCCCAAAGCGGCAGAACCATCTGTAGTTTATTTTCTGTGAATTATTTCCTTTTCTCAGAAAAGTCAGTGTTTAGAGTTATTTTCGTGTTTTTCTGAACACTGAGTTAAATTTTAAAAAGTAATTTTGTAGATTACTAGTATGATAGAATTGCAAGACATCATTATGCAAAAATTTACCTGTTTCTTATGAAACTAATCTAGGCTGATGAAAATATAATAAAATGGATCTACAGCAGGCACATTAAATACTTACATGGTGAATTTCCCGAGCTGTTCAACAAAACCTGAATTATAATAAATTGCCAACAGCTTGGTAGTGCGTGCATGCTTGACCAGACTCATTTTCCAAGTTCTTTCTTCCAAAGGCAGGTTGCTGCAGTAGGCAAAGGGGCAGAAGTGCAACCCAGTGGTGGTTTATTTAGATAGACACAGAGTAGCTTCTTCCACACTGATCAGATTGTAAAGAAGTGTCACTTTTATAAATTTCATAGCAATGGAGTTGAGAAAACTTTTGCGTTTGCTAGACATTTCTTCTTCATAGGGGATATTGGTACCCATCCCCTCAACACATCATGCACACACACATACACACAACATACACACATGTAGAGAGAGAGAGAGAGAGAGAGAGAGAGAGAGAGAGAAAGAGAATGAGAATTAAGAATTTTATACTCTTGTGGTTTAGGGAATGAACCCAGGCCTTGTACATGGTGACAAGTGCTATACCACTGATCTATTTCTCCTGTTCCCCACAGAAAGTATTTTTAAATGATTGTTCAATGTCATTAATCAGTCTAGATGAAGAGATTTAAAAATTTCATTATTTTGGAGAATATATAGGTCAAATGAAAGGAATAATTTTTACTCACATGCACTATAACTTTTACGTTAAGTAGAAGGGGGACTAATTAGGAAGAGGAAGTAGATCAGTGGGAACAAGAGGATAAGAGAATATAATGGGGGTGAAGATGATCAAAATACATTATATATGTATGAGAACACTGTAGTGAACCCCACTCTCGTATATAATTAGTATATGCTAATAAAAAGCTTGGGAATAAATTTTTTACTTATTCTGTATACTTTGCAAAGAAAATGTAAGAGGATAAGCAAGTAAAGTAGTGTTGAAGGCTCCATTCATTTGAACTAGTTAATGCTGTAGAATAGATTTAGGATAGGACTCAGAAAACTTCAAGCACCTGACTGCTACCAGCTGATTTTAATTATAAATAAATTAGTTAGTGGCTGGGACTGACTTTTCTTTGTTTCCTGACATTTTATCATTTGTGGATGGTTAGTAGCATTAGCTTGGAATGTGCAGCGTTGTCCATGTTCCAAGGTGAGTGAACGTACCCTGCTTAGTCCTCTGTATAAACCTGATCACGTTTGGATGGGAGCCTTGTTATTCTCCCAGCATAACACATCTACACTTCTCCAACTATCCACCTTGCAATATGCTTTTCCTCCTCAACATCTGTTTATGGAACAAATCCATTAATATCTACCTCAAATCTCAGCTGGAGACAATAAAGAACTCAGTATCCTCACCTTTAATATGTCTCTTTAGTATAAAAGATATACTCAGAATGAGACTCAGTTTCTAGGGGCTGGTGCTTCTATATGCACCCCCAGCTTATGATGGGGTTATCATATCATGTACCTGCTATTATATATACACATCAATATACATTGATGAAGTGAATTCGAAACCATTACAATGTTGCACTTTTTTATTCAGTACAGAATATATCCACCAGCAGTCTCATACTCACAGCTTAAGATTCCCAGATCCAGTTTTTACCTCCTCTCTTTTTCTACATATCAAAGGAAAGTCATCATATTTTTGGTTTAGATATGTTTAGTGGAATTATGTTTTATGACTGGACAGATTTGGGTGACCTGCCTTATCCCTGAAGTTGGATTTTGGAAGGACGAAGCAAGGAAGGAAGTCAGTATCAGAATAAGAGTGGTTTATCAGGAAAACAGAAATAGTAGGCATCATCTGTAGGCAAGACCAATAAAGCATAAGTCACTTCTCCATGACTGTGATGGCCAATCCTGGGTGTCAACCTGACTGGATCTGAGATTAACTGAACTGAGAGAGATCTTCTTGATTGGACCATCTGAAGCTGGAAGATGCACCCTAAATGTGGGTGTTACCTTCTGATGGCAGCCCATATGAAAGGTCATGGCAGGGAGAACACCTGGCTTCTTGCTCCTTGCCTTCTGTCTTGTTGGTGAGTTCATCTTGCTGCTGTAGACTGAAGACTAGCCAATTTTGGGGAATTCATCAGATCTCCAGCACCAGATTGGGACTACTGAGACATCCAGCCTTGTGGACTGAGCAACTGCTGGATACTCAGCCTCTCCAGTGTGGTGCAGCCATTGTTGGACTACTCGGACTCTATCCTGTGAGCTAAGCTGATATATATATATATTCATTCTACTGGTTCTGTTTCTTTAGAGAACCCTGACTAATACAATGAGTGACTCTGAAAGTAGATTATAAAGTTAATGAATTTCTGCAGAGGCTTTGAGTGAGATAGCTCAGCCTAGACATTCTAATATATTCTAAATATATTTAATGTAACCCTTACTATTGGTATAAGTTTTTTTATTCCCCCTGAAAGGTCAACAGGATGGTGATATGGAGGAAGTGTCTTACTTGCAGGTAGCTAGCTGTAGTGTTCATAGAAGTGAGAAGTCAAAAATCTCTGACCTGCAGTGTAAACAAATTCACTCCAGGTGTAAAGGCTTGTTGAAACCCTTCCTGATGGAAGTTCCCCAGTTTCCTCTTTGAACTGTAAATGTGTACCTCTTGGATAAATAAAGATATAAACCTCTCTCCAGGTTATTTCACTATCTCAGGTCTCCTGTGAAGTCACCCTTTGAAATACTTACTGGTAATTTTTGCCTAGAAATATTTAACAGTGCAGAAATATGATATTTTCTCTCTAATGAGTTGTTCATTAATGATGTATTCTGTTATGATTCATATGCATACAGCTCATTCACTGTAGGGACTAAAAAACCACACCAGAAAAATACAACTTTAGAAGGAAAAGTAACATACTTACTCTACAAATTGAGGGCTGCAGAACATAGGCTGCTTTGTCACTTCAAGGTTTCTAGTGACTAGCATCTATGGTAGTGACCGTGGAATACAAGAGGTCAGTGTTACAGTACGCTAAGTTTGGTGGACAGGATGTATTCATTTGTAGAAACTGAAGTGGTGACATGGCCATGCCACCCAGCAATCCAGAGAGGGAAAGGTAGCACAGCAGTAACAGGTGCTTGAAGGACAGAGGGACAAAATCATGCTGGCAGTTACTCAGAAACTTTAGATAGATCATCATGGGAGTCCTTGAGAAATAGATATGATAAGGAAAGTTGGAAAGCTGTGCATGTACCTAGAGAGTTCAAGTACACAGGAATCAGAGAAGTACTGTTTATTATGGTCAAAATGATCCCCATATGATCCCCGTATGATCCCCATAGCTTTGCCGGGTTTGCCTCTGTCACTTGCTTTCTAACAGCTTATGCCCTCCTTGCCCAGGAAGGTTTTTCTCTTATCACATCACCCAGTCCCATTACTAATCATCAATATTGTTCATTTGGCTCCTGCCTTATAACAATCTATGTTTCAATCTCTGTGATTAGCTATTTGTTTATTACTACTATATATATATATATAT